>NC_064291.1:41080360-41106076 GCF_019186545.1 Solanum stenotomum | reverse complement strand
AAATTCCGGGGACGTGTGGTTCATCTCAGTTGAAAGATAAAAAAGAGAAAAAAATGAAGCAAAGAAAAGGGCGACTTCGGCAAATCAAAAGGGGAAGAAGAGGAAGGGGAAAATTGTTGAAACCCCTTCTGAATTTGATTCTGATTTTGTTAGTGAAACAAAAAAGAAAAAAAACAACAAATGTAGAAGTTGCTCAATTTTCAAAACCATCAACAAGAAGTACAACAAAAAAGAAGGAATCAGAAATACCAACATCCAAAAAACACAAAAAAGTTGTTAGGGTAAGTACTTTATTTAATTTATTTCCACATTAGACAAAATAGTGATTTTTTATATCACATTATGCTTATTGTTGTTTTTGAAACATTTGTATGTGTGAAAATTGTTCGAAATATGAATAAAATGTGTATGGATATGAGGTTAATTTTTGATTGTTGGATTTTGTATGTATTTTGATACAATATTGGTATGCGAATGGTATGAATTGTGTATTAACATTGGTGGAATTGTCTATTAATTTTTTATATGGTATGAATTATTAAATTGATGTGAATAAAATTGTATGAATTGTTTAATTACTCTGTTTTGTATAAATTTAGAATAATATTGATATGAAATTGGGATTTTTCCTATTAAGAAGGTTTATTTTTCAATTTATCCATTAATGTATTAAAATTGTTAAATTATTAGCGTAATTAGATAAATTTATGAAAATAGATTGATGAATGCAACAGTGCAAATGAAGTTGATATGATGTTTGAATAAAATTGGTGTGAATTTTATTTATAAATATGGCAGTACTAAAATTTATGTATATGCATGTGTATGAAACATGAATAATATTTGTATGAACATACTTTTATTTTATTTTTTTTATCAATGTTTATATGATTTGATTTATTTTTTATTTAATTTATATGATATAGTTTAATTATAACTATTTTTAAACTATAGTTTCTGCTGGAATGAAACTTGAAAAACATTTGTATGAAGTGTGTTTTAATTTAGTATAAACAAATAGTTCATTCCTTTCACACAAATTTATACATAATTGACAAAACTTATACAAACAATAACATTTCACATTTCATACCAACTTAAAACATTTTTAATACACTTATTCAAAATTCAAAATAACATTTTTTACTAAGTAGTTAACACACTTTCATATCAACTTAAAACAACTGTCATACAATTCTTCAAAATTCTAAATAACCTTTTTTTCACATTAGTGAATACACTTTCCTACAAAACTCATTACACTTACACTAACAAATTCATTCAAAACTATACATTTTAATTTATTTTTTCACAAAAAAAACCAGTAATCAATAATATTACAGAAACTTACCAAGAAAAAAACCAGTAATCAATAATATGGTGACACTAAACCACTACCAAAAAATAAAAACTTACCAAGAAAATCACTAATATTACAATTTCACAACAACTAATAAGTATTATGAACAAACGTATTGTAGACACAAAAAACATATCACATTCAATATAGTGACGATTTACAATTTCACTTTTTTTTATGTCACTGAAATCCAAATAAAAATGGTAAACAATTAAAAATACTCACATGAAGCAACCCATCTTCCGCCATGTTTAATTAATATTGATACGTAGTTGTCCATCACAAATAAAAACATAGTTTTTCAAAAAAAAATAATAATCAATTTGTCGCCAGTGACAATTTCTGGAAGAAAATCTAAGAGAGAGAAACGTGAAAGAAAAATGGATAAAATTAGATTATTAAATTAATTTTAACAAATTGGAGTGAATTAAGGAAACTGAATATTCTTAATTAGTTTGAAATTCCTTAATTCATGCTAATTAATAATTATCTTAAATTAATTCAAATTTAATTGCCACCCCTATTTCCATTTTTTCTTTTTTTCCTTCAGAAACGTTTTATTTTAATTTTTTTTTATCTTTTTATTCTTTTCAAATCAAATGTTTTTAATTATTAAAAATAACTTTTTTTTTAATAATCTGTTACAACCTGAAATTTTTAATGTTATAACTTGAAAGTCTAAATCTACTACTATAACTCGAAAATATTAGTATAATATATGTCATATTAGAAATTTTCACAACTATTAAGTACCTAATGTTTGCTATTTTTGGAAGTTTTCCTTTTCAATTCAACCTACATCATCTCGATCCATTTATTAGTCCAGTTAGCTGTATGGGCTCAATTCATTTTGACCCCGTTTGTTTTTGCTTAGTAACTGAACCCGCTAAATTTGGGCAGTAACACTTTTTAGGCTGAAATTGTCACTTCTAAAAGTCTCTATAAATAATCAGTAAAGTAGTTCATACTCCCTCCGTTCCATTTTAACCGTTATTTTAACTCTTCACGCCTATTAAAAAAAATAAACATAAAATATATTTTACTAAGTCACTCTTATTTACTAATTTTTTCACAAAATTTTAAAAGGGGAAAACATTTTTACACACAAAAATGAAGACTATTTTGTTTGGATGGAAATGGAATATGACAAGTAAGAGTTGTCATGCTGGCATAATTGAATGGCACATTATTTATATATGAATTGTATGTATCTAACTTGTTGGGAAAATTAAGGCTCTTTGCTTTTGTTATTGTACTAACCAAGTGGACAATGACTATACTTTTTTTTGGAAGCAAATGACAAAATCTTGAAAAAGTTAAAACTATAATATTAGTTGAAAAATGAAGTTCCTAACATTTTAATTGGAAATGGACCACGCTGTGTGACGTTTAGAATAATCTCTATAACCATTTTCTTTTGTCTGCCTAGCTGTCCCAGCAGCATGAATTTGATATTGTTTGTTATTTTCTATCTGGTGGTCAATATTTTTATTGGAGTATTTTTTTATATTAGGTTCGTGTTGCATAATATTAATGTCTTAAGTGAAAAATACTTTCTAACATCATTTTTCATTTTTAGGGGTTGAACACTAGACTTTTAAAAATGGAGGGATATTATTCATCCCATTGCAATCCTGGTTAATACCCTGCATCATGCATGAAATATTGTATAGAAAAAAATTATAGTTACTATATTTTACTTTCTTTATTTTCCCTTTGGTATCCGATATTCACATTGAAGTCTCACTAAATTTAAATTCGTGCCAAGTATAATTATATACTATTGTAATTTGATTGTCTAAGATTACGAAATATATCCATAGGAATTTAAATTTTAATCTAAAACTTGTGGCACATATACAGTATATGATATACTTGGAAATATTCGTAAGGGAAAGGCTATGTACGTATACTCTTTTGAGATCTTGTTATGAGATTACACATTTAATCTAGATATGTTATTATTGTTGCACTTTTATCCTAAAGTTTTTGGTAGATTTTGATCTCATTTCTTGTCATATATATGTGGCTAAGCTTTAATCATTCGTTAACTAAAATTGGGTGTTTTAAAATTATTTTTAAGACTATATTAGTCTTAATTATAAACTGGCAAACAAATTTTTGAAAGTTTAAATTTGGGAGTTATTGTACTTTTTCTGATTATGATATAGTTCGATATTTCATAATATTTTTTTTGGCAGATTGTTGTTGTAATTACAATATTTTCTAGTATTTTTATTACTGAGTAAGAGCACTTTATCAAAAGCCACTTTAAGTTTATGCTAAGAGTGGCCAATCAGCCAATCTATAATAATGTACAATTTTTTTTTCCATTTTATTATGAACATTTGCTTCTAACTTGATTGTCCCTATCAATAATGAGTTTGGTGAGATCTATTAATTTTTTTCGTTCTTAACCAGATATTTTTAAGACATCAAACAGACATCATGTTGAAATTTCAACAGCTTTTATCATTATATCATAATCTTTCTTCGTGTTAAGGGGATTCATTAATAATAGTGTATACATATAATAAGAGTATTTTTTTTCTCTTTTATTTATGCATTATAAATTTTTGACACAAAGGAGATTCAGTTAGACTTTTTTTTCTCTAGCCACTGTAAATAGTATGTTTTCTCTTTAAATGAATCTTACACGATATAAATTCAAAATTGAAAACGATCCCTAGCAAGCAAGAAAGATGCAATGTGCACACAAGAAAACGCGTTAACCCATTGAAATGGACGTTGATTGGTAAAAGAAAGGACAAACAAAAAGAAAGTAAAGCAATATAACTAACATTCCATAGATAATTGGATGTTAGTTTCCATACGCAATTTGATTGTTATTAATTATTATTATTATATTTTTGTAGTGAAGAAAATAGTAGTCAATCAGTCAACTCTGCAGTAGGTAATTCCCAACTTGTTGAATACGATCAAAACTAATAATTTAACCAGTTTATAAAGACTTAAGGTTATGAGATACATCGTAATTGATCTCGATTAAGAGCATGTTCGTCGTTATTGTTGAGAGGTTAAAAATATTTTTTTTTGAAAAATTAAGCGTAGAAAAATCAATAAAACTATTGTCAAATGAAAGCAGAAGTAATTTTCTGTTGTTGTGGAGAAGCTAAGAATTCTACTACTACTTATAAAAAGCAAAAGTTTCAAGATTAAAATATTTCTTTCATATATACATATTATCAATAAATCTTACTAATTATTATTATTTATTTATTATTTTACGTAATATTTTGCAGAAATAGAAAAAAAAGTAATAACAATATTTTTACAAGACTGGAAAAAAAATAACAATTAAATATTTCAATCCTACAAAAAAGGGGTATTATATTGATTAAGAAGTTGAATATGTACGTGCATTTTAATTTAATATAAATAAAAATTAAATTATTTTTTTATAATGGATATTCAAAATAGTTTCTCTCTATAAAATAATTTAATATTAAAAGTACATTGATACTTGTCATTTTTCGTAATTCGACTCCAAAAGCACTTTTTTAAAAAAGATTAGGCAAACACAAATTAATTTTTATTAAAAACATTTTTCTGAATAACTATTTTTAAAAAAGTGTTTTTAGAAATAAGCAATTTTTAACAGTAATGTCAAACAGACACTAAGTTAGAAATATTCAAGTAAAAATGAACGACCAATGTCATGTATTTAGGGATAGTTGTAGTTGGTTAGAGTGATACAAATATTAGTAATGTAACAATTAGTTATGAAAGAATTTATATATTATTTTATGCAAGTATTAGTTATGCATATATTAATTATTCATGTATTAATTATACATATGTACTAGTAATTCTATCTTCTATTCTGCATAAAATAATACATAGATTTCCTCATAACTTATACATGTATTACTTATATGAATTTCTAAATTATCAATCAAATATCATATTAAGTTCCTATCTACCTACCCAATATCGTATAAATTATACAAAAATTACTGCATAAATTCTTCCTTATCCGGTTACTAAACGACCCCGGACTAATTTGATGCAAACACTAAGTCAATGAATAAATAAATAAATAAAAACCTCAAAAAAAATTACCATCTTTTACATATTCTATCTCGTGTTGCTTTAATGCCAAGTGAATATTTTGCATTAATAACCTAAGCATACATAAGATAAAAAATAAAATTGAATAAAAGTAGAAGATTCATTTCTTTATACTCTACGCGTAAAATTATGTCTACAAATGTTGACTTTTTTAAGAGCCCGATTGACTTAACTTTAGGAAGAAAAAATAATTTTTTAGAAGTAGTTTTTAAGAAATCAAATTTTAGTACTCTCTGTCCTATTTTTATTTGTCCAGTTTTAATTTTTTATTTGTTTTATTTACTTGTTAGTTTTGACAAATTAAGAAAAGACGATATTTTTTTATCTTTTATATCTTCAATTTATTTAGAGAGATAATATTTTTTGAAAAAAGATAGTTACTCTTTAATGATAAAGTGATTTTGAAATTCTGTCAATTAATAGGGGTAAAATGGTAACAAATATTATTTTCTTAATAAGTGTGTCAAGTTAAAAATAAACAAGCAAATAGGGAGTAATTTTTAAGTTAAAAATGAAAAGTAGGGGAGTATCTACTGTTAACTTTTAACGTTTTTTTTATATTATTTAAACTTATTTTAAGTTATTTTAAACTTTACCAAATACTCTCCAAAATTAAAAATTACTTAAAAGTAAATTTAATTAACTATTAAGTCAATCCAAACAGGCTCTAACTCATCTATAGTATCTAATTTTAACTTTCTAGTTTGAGTATTTTATTATAAATCATCAAGACCTGGTCTTTCTAAAATAAATTTGTTACAAATAGCAATACTATCACTATATTTTTTTTCTTGAGGTATATATATATTGCCCATGAGCTTTTTTTTTTCCAATCTAATTGCTTTTCTTTTCTTTTCAAACATTTTCATTTTATCTTTAATAAAATAATTGATATATAGCCGAGTATAATCAAACATCTTCATATAATTAAAAAAGTAATAAACAAAGACTCCTAATTAATCCGATCTGATTAACTCTAAAGCGGAATTTAAGAATGGCGATTGAGGTAAAGCCATAACCAATTAATTACTACTCTCTCCGTTTTAATTTATGTGGCACTTTTTGGATTTCAAGATTCAAATAAGGATATCTTTGACCGTAAGTTTTTCATATATCTTTTAATTATTTTAAATTGTCAATTATTGTGACTTGTAGTACTTTTTACGTAGTTTATAAATATATAAATTTCATTTCAAAATATTTGAAGATTTCACGCGCAAATTTTCGGTCAAACATAAACTGTTTGACTCTCGAAAAACGAAAAGTGTCACATAAATTGGAACAAATGGAGGCATCGTTTCACAATTTATCGCATTATATTTATATTTTGTTGTATATTTTTTATGAATACTTTATCGTTTTCGACTTTTCATTATTACATAATGTCACATATCAACAATTTGAAAGATAAACTACAAAAAAGGAAGTAAGGTACGTGTTAAAGTTGTTATAATAAAGTAGGGTAAAAGATAAAATAAAATTATTAGGAAATAAGCATAGACAAAATGAGAAGAAAAAAAAATAATGACGCAATTACACTAATCAATCTCTACATAAAATAAAAAAAATCGTCATTATATAATAATTAGTATTATTATACCATATAATAAAATTTAAGTGTAAATAATATTCGAAACAAACTATTGAAAATATTGAAATCACAAAAACTATAATAAGCTTTAGTGTGCATATAGCACTATCCTTAAAAATACTTTATCCGATGGAAGAAAATAGTTTTATATATTCTTGATATCATCTTTGGCCAAAAAGGGAATGACTTTTGAGGATATATATAGAGATCATACCATAAAATGACGAAAGAGCTCCAAGCCTCCAACACTAGATTAAGAATAATGGATATATAATTAAGCAGAATAATGAATCTGATACAATTGGCTTAACTTCTTGTTGAAGAAATGTATATTAATGTTCAATAATTCTCATAATGAAAGTCATAAAGACCAATTAAATGTAGAGAAATGTCAAAAATACTCCCCCATTCACTTTTACTTGTCACAGTTTGACTTGGCACATCCATTAAAAAAATAATTAATGATATAGGTATTTTACCAAACTATCCCTATTAAATAATGTCTTGAAAAATAATTTGAAAAATAAGTATTTAATGCTGAGGGTAAATAATGGAAAAAAAATTATTATTTTTTCTTGATATGTCAAAAATTACAAGTAAAAATGAAAATCTATTGTAGGAATAAGTGACAAGTAAAAGAGAACGGAAGGAGTAATTATTACTCTTTCCGTCTAATATTGGATTGACATTTTTTATTTTATACTGTGATTAAGAAACCATTAATAGATTGATTAACTTTACAATTGTTCTTTGTTCATATTAATTAGCCTCTTGAAAAAAGAAAGTTTTGGATCTTCAAAATTTGTTTAAAACTCTCAAAGGTCATATCAATTGTAGGGATAAGGAGAAAAAATAAATAATATTCTGATTTAGTAAGTAATCAAGTAATATAAGATAATCTTTTGTTATAAGATGTCAAATCAATCTAATATAGGATTGAGAGAGTATATTTTTGAGATATTAATATTATATTTTCAAAACAATTATTGTATTTGAATTAAAAATACAATACAATATAACAGCCATCCAAACAAGCCATTGTATGGAATTTGAATAATATAAAGAATTATCACATATTAACATAAAATTCTTAACCTTAGAGTATGTATAAGAATTTGTAACGCAATTCACGCAGGACATAGATCAATTAATAGAAAAGTAAGGAACAATAAATAACAAAAAGCTAATCAACGAAGATTCCTAAATCATTCTAATATAGCAACTGTTGCATTTGTGTAGGATAAAATTGGCCATTGGCCTTGCATACATAAGAATCAAGGTGTCAATTGTCATCTATTGATAGCCATGGCAGAATAGGAAGTATTGAAAATATCTCTCAATTTAGCATAAATTATTAATTTCATTCTTAAACTATTGACATATTTTAAAATCACCATTTACTTGACTAATTAAAGTTAGATACACCTTCGTTCTATCACATAACATAACAAGTGGTCTCAAACTCTTTTAAGAGCACGATGCTCTTAATGAAAAGACGAGAAAAGTGTTGAAACATGAGTGTATTTTACTTATATTGTAAGATCGATAGTGTATTTAAATTCAGTTAGTCAAGTAAAAGAGTGTTTTTAAGGTTGTCAGTAGTTCAAAGATGAAATTAATAATTTGCATCGAATTTAGGAGTGTTTTTAATATTTTTCTCCTCTAAATTTTAATTACAAAATATTAAAATATAAAGAAAAAAAATTGCATAGTCAATAAGAAGTGATAATATATATATTAAAAAGCTTAATTTTTTCAATAAAGTAATCAGCATCAGTCGACACTCCTCAAGTATACGTCGTTTCACCACAAACGGGTAGCTTAACATGTGACACCCTTAGGGGTGGTTTGGTGTGAGGGATAATACCATATAGTCCCGGGATTAAATTATAGTACCGCTTATTTTGTTGTTTGGTTGGCAAGTTCGGGATAACTTATCCCGGGATTAATAATTAGTACCGGGATAAGTTATCCCTCTCTTTGGGTGGTATAGTAATCCCGGGATAAAATAGGTAAATGACAAAAATGTCTCTTTCAACCCTTTTGTTATATCACTTTTTACATTAATGAAGGGCATTTTTGTAAACAAATAAATTGTTCTTAAAATTTATTATTTTGAATACAACAAACCAAACACTTAATAAAAAATAATCCCAACACAATTTATCCCATCATAACTAATCCCAACAAACTTATCCCAACATAACTTATCCCATCATAACTCATTTTCAAACTAAACGACCCCTTAGAGGATAATGAGAGTGAGTACTAATGATGGAGTATTAATTTATCATACTGCAAAATAGTAAAAACAAACTTTTAAAATGTCAAAAATTTGGTATGATAGTACTATTTTTAAAAAGTAAATATTAAAATTTTCAAATATCAGTCTTACCTATATTCCCATCCTGTAGTCCCTCTTTCTTTACCCTTTATAATTTTTATTTTTATATTAAAAAAAATAAAAAGAATAAAAACCTAAAGAATGTAGTTGAATTCCCCATTTCCCTACAATTTTGGCAATTTAGAGGGCGTTCGACCATAAAAAATTATAAAAATGTATTTTTTTTCTTTTTTCCGTCTAAATTATTTATAAAATATTAAAAAAAACTTTAATTTGTATTCATGATTAAACACAACTCTTTTAACATCATTTTTTAAAAATACAATTTTTTATTTCAAAAGTTCAAAATGAAACATGATCAAACATAACTAATTGGGAACAAGTTATCCCAGGATTAGTTATTCTGGTGTTAGCTATCCTGAGATAACTTATTCCATCATATATATGGGATAGCTTATCACATTACTATGATATAAATGGTAGAATAAGTTATCCCAAACATGACAATCAAACAAGATACAAAAAAAATTTATCCCATCAATATTATTTTATTTCATTACTATTTATTTTTATCTCTCACACCAAGATCCAGAAAACCTCCATCATTTTTTCTTTCTAGAGACAAAGACCGGCTAGTGGGTAGGTGTGCCAAGACTAGTTTAATTTAAAAGTAAGGAGGTGCGCTTGTTTGTTTGCAATCCAACTTGATGAGATTTTTTTTTCTTTTTTTTTCAATCCACCATTGAGGCATTGACGTAGAAGGTCTAGCACCATTAAGAAACTTCTTATTGAGTATTCTCATTATCTCTAATTACTTATCCACTTTTAAATTGACATATTTATTAAGAAAATAATGATTGACATAGTAAGTTTACCATTTTACCTTTATTAATTATGAAGTGAATTAATTAAAAATTTATGATTTTCAAGAAGTTTTATCTTTTTCAAAGTAATTAATTGAGGATATAATAGGTTAAAGAAAATTGTCCTTTCTTAATTTGTCAAAATGGAGAAATAAAAAGGGACAAGTAAAAAAGGAAAATTGGACAAGTAATTAGGGATAAATGGAGTACCTTTTTTCTATTGGATAATGCTAAATGACCAGAAAATTTGGCCAGAAATTTAAAAAAATTATGATATTTTTTTATTTTAAAATAAACTGATCTTTTTTCCATTTTTTAATTAAAAGGTATTAAAGTTAAAGAGTAAAAATGTTTTTAAAAAAGTAAAATAACATAGGTAAAATATCATTCTACAAATTTTCTGGCCAAAAGGATTTTTCCTTTTCTATTCTTTATTAAGTGAATATTTGAGTTCTTTTTCATTGTTTAAAATAATTGAATTGTTCAAAGTTTAAGATGAATATTTGAAACTTTTTACATATTTGTTTTTTTCTTTAATGGTGTTTGATATTTTCTAAGAGATAAATTGCACTACTTACAAAGTTGTATTTATGATTTCACAAAAAACAATAGTTCCTCCATTTCAAAATAATTGAATTATTGAGACATTTTTCAATTTTCAAATTAACTTAATTGTTCAATCTTCAAGACTACTTTTAGAATATTCTTACAATTTTACTCTTCATTAGTTAGTATTGAAATTAGTTATTATAATACTAACTAATGAAGAGTAAAAGACACCCGAAGTAAACAATAGTATTGAAATAATTAATGTTTAGTTATTTTAATAATGAATTTGATAATAATTAATAAAGATAAAAATGGAAAGTTAAGCCTAATTTAGTTTTAATCTTCTTTTTCTAAAGAGTGTAAAATACTTTAATAATTCAATTAATTCAAAATAAATAAAATATGATTTATATTTTTAAATATCTTTCTTAATAAATATTCGTTGCCTTAAAATCAATTAATATGAAATAGAGAAAGTCAGCATTATATGACATATAACTATAATCTTCAATGTGTACGTTTCTCTAGTCCCAATAAACCTAGATATGCTGCTTAAGTTGCGGCTAATGAAGTCTTTCTATTGCCTTCTTTCAGTATTGTTTTTGTCCGGATAGAATTTTGAGTTTATGAATTTTAAATTTTAAAAATATATTTTAATAAGTTATTTATGTTTTCTTCATCTTATAATAATTGATCACTTCTTATTTTACTTTGTACATAAGCAATCATAAATAAAATAATAAACTTGACTAATTTACTCATTTACATGTTGATGGATATCAAGATAATTTATGATGACATATGGCATACAAAAAGTATAAATACTTCAAATTGGTGAAAATAAGAGTACAAATGATTAATTAGGTATTTAATGAACTCTTTGAAAAGATAAATAATAGAACCTTTAATTTTGTTTAAGTTTTCAAAGAGAAATTATGGAAACATTAAGCATGATGATGATATTAATTATACGTAAAATGGGAAATTTTAATTAATTTTATCTTAATTTAGTAAGTAATCAAGTAATTTGGGACAAATAATTTTAAAAAGGTGATCAGTCAATATGGGACAGAGGGAGTACATGTTATATAGATTTCTTAAAGTAACTATAAAATTTTCACCAAAATTATTGAATTATGTTAAACTCGTAATCTACAATATGCTAGCTTCACCCTACTTTCTGGGCATGCTTTATATAGGAAAAAAATATTGTTAAAAACATATAGATTTTCTTATATTTAATTGATTAAAATATTTTCCGCATTTCAGTTCCTCATCCAACTACCCTCATCTCATTCCAAGTTATTGAATTCTAAATTTAACAATTTATATATATTTAATCATTTTTTTTATTAAAAATATTATATTTAAACTAAAATTATTAAATTCAATTGAACTCGTACCTAACCCCCTAGCTCCGCGTCCGACTATCTTCAATTTGAAATTAAGTGTACGGTCCTTTTTCCAATATTCTGTTCTATACATCCCTTTCTCATTCTGGTCATCATACACTTGATTGAATCGGTCAACCTACTAAACAAACAACGACTCAATGACATTACTGGCTTAAGCTTGATATTTTTAAAATAAAAATTAATTTTCAAAACTTTTTATAAGTTAAATTTTAATTTTTCTTTCAAAACGAGAGGTCTTGTGTTTAAGCTTCATATAAATATTTTATGTTAAGAAGTGTTTTCCTTTTTATCAGCCTTGTATGCCTCAACAATTCAACATATATTTAATTAATAAAAAAAATTCAATACTACTATCAAACATCGGATAAAAAAAAAATTGATCCCCCCAAAATTTTGGAGTTTGCCTTCCTTTAGTGACTTGAGATCCTCGAGCCGGCCTTGGATACAAAATAGTAATCAATTATAATTTTAATGAAAAAGAACGATACAATAAAACATCTCGGGTATACTTAATATTATGATTTCTTGTATTTTAACGTAAAAATTTCCCGTGAAAAATATTTTAATCTCTTATGACCACTGATGATTTGAATATAAGAAAATAACTTTAAAGAAAACATCTATTTATTTTACCGATTTCATTCATTATAACATGCAAAAATTCTGTATAAATTGATCATGTAACTAGAAGAATTTTTGTAGTAGACCATAAATTAATCTAGTTAAAAGTTCCATCAAACCATAGTGCTACACTTTTTAATCTTTCTTTTTTTGGGTTAGTCAATTTCACTAATTTTTTACTTTTTGACAACTCTAAATTTGCCTCTTAACCACTAACCAGACAGAAATTTGATCAACACAATTATTGGTCACTACTCACTATTGGCAAATTAAATAAATTAGTTCAATAAGCATGATAATTAAGAAAATGATGGATTTTATAATATTAACAAATCGTTAGTGCAGAATTACGTTCAAACATTAGTTGGCAACAAACAACTTTTTATCACTACACAACTTCCAGTCTTCCACTATAGGCCAACCAATATAAATATATGATATTATATTTAGCAATTAGGATAAATTGCATGTGTTCAGTAGGACCTATATATATTGTCATTTTTCCAATTAAAAAAAAAAAATTCTAAGAAGATAAGGGAAATAAACAAAAGGAAAAGAGTTAATGTTCAAGTTTTCTTCATTTCATATTAGACAAAGTTTCGTTGGTTTTATTTTCCTTCTCCCCTAATTATATTCATTCAGAGTCCGTTTGAACATGCTATATAAAATCATGATTTAAAATAGTTTATATCAGATTTATTTAAAATTGAAGTTTTGTTTGAAAATACTTTTAGGTTGCATTATTTATCATAAATACAAAATTGCTATAGGTTGTGAGACCTATCAAAATTTATCAATTCTTATACAATTTTTCTAAATGAGCAAATCGTAATTCGTAAATAAGATATCACAATATGCTAAAACACCATATTACTAAGTTACATATCTCAATTCTTAATTCATTTTATAAATAAATATTTTAAATTTTCGAATATACATAATTTAATAAATTCACTAATCCACAATAATAGTTACAAATTAATCTTTAATTAATATAAGTCGTTCACATGTTACAAGTAACATATTTACATTAAGCATGCCTCTTATTCTTTTACAAAATGTAAAATTTCGGGTCTTTTTCTTTATATAAAATATAAATTTATTAATTAAATTCTACATTTAAAATTTTTAAATCTCAAATCATATTTTTTGAAAAAAATTAAGATACAAAATTTATAATTTTAAATTACATATGTATAGTTGGGTACATAACAACAAAAATATTTTTTTCCCGTGATAAATTACTACATAGCTTATACTTTATAGTTTGAATTGACGTTGTATGTCGACAGCTTCCATTTGTTTATGTCTTGGTCCCTACTAAACCAACGCGTGAAAATTTACCTTAAATTTTATTTTGATATTTCAATTTAATTTTTAATTCTATTTTTATATAATATTTAAATATAAAATATTGTGTGACAATTTGGTAAAGAATTAGAGACTCTTTTTAACGTTAATATTCAATATTTTTATGGCTATTGGTTAATAACTTTCACCTCTATTTATTTCGTCTATCTTCTCTTCAATTCTATTTTCTAGTTGTCGTTTTTTTTACTTTAGTTTACCTCCTTTCCTTTTCAACGTTCTCCAAGTTATATATGAATTCGGTATATACTATTTACAAGTCGGTAAATCAAAGTATAGAATAAAAATTCGAAAGAATTGAACGTCCATTCCTAATTTTATGTGTTTGGTGATGACGTATTGTTATTGCTTCTTTTTTTTTTCTTCTTCTGAATGTGATGTGTTCTCTGTTATTTGTTATGTCCTTTTTACTTTTGTATTTCTCTTTTTAGCGATTTTGATGTACGTTACTTAAGTCGAGAGTCTTTCAGAGACAATATCTTCATCTCTACGAAATAGAGATGTGATATTTATACACTTCACTTTTTTCATATTTACTTATTCAATCACACTACATATATTATTTTTATTACTTTCTTTTTCATAATTAATCTACTTTATACTAAATGTGAAAAGAATTCAACAGTTTAATATGACCCAAAACCATTCAATTGAAGGACTTTTAAATGTGAGTTTATTTCACCTAATTTAACTACAACCACTTGTAGTGTATCGTCGGTGTTTATTCAGTATATGATAAATATATAATAAGTATATTATGTATACACTGATTACCATAATTATCTAGTTATGTTGGCAAAAAATGTAAAAATTAATAAAAATTAGGGTTATTTTGTAGTCGTGGACTTTATAGGGCAACTTTTTAATCAATAATACACCATCTAAAAAGACAACAAATTAAAGAAACAAAGTTTATAGTTAAGATGATACTCATTAATACTATTATTAACGTTATATACAATGGAAAAATGTAAGTCTTTCAATAATTAATACTTGTTTCCAATATCTTCACATACTAAAATAGTAAAATATATAAAGTCTAAAGTGTTAGAATTTAAATTCTTTAAGAATGATTCCAAATAGTTGATGGTTACTGGGGATAAGGTTTAAGAATCTCTCAAACTATAATGAATTGTCAATATTATTTTTTTGGACTTAATTTTTTCGTATTATTTATATTTCTAAACAATGCGAGGGTCCAATAATTCATATATTGTTTGTATTTTTTATTTTTTTAATTAATTAACAATTTGAAATATTTTTAAAAAAATATAAAAAATTTGATTGACTTTACATATTCTATTTGTATCACACAAATTGAAACTGATAGAATAACTAAGTTACGCATTCATCTTTCTTATTTTCTTACGATCTCTTTTTTAATTTATATTTCATCTTTTCCACCTGTCCTTACATTCCAATTCAATCATGAGAAATATTATAAGTAAATTTAGTGGGACAATTAAGTCTACGTATATATCAAGTGATAGTCAACCAATGTACACATCAAAAAACTAAAAAGAATTATACATCTTTCAATATATTCTCCTTCAAACATAGGAAATATTTAGAAGTAAACTCGGTGGGCCAATTAAACTAATGTAGGGCAAAATAATTTTCATAAATACTCATTTGTCCTATATTTTTACTAAAAATAATTGTTTCATATTAGTTGATCACCTTACTAAATTAAGAAAGTATTAATTAATTTTTTCTATATTACCCTTGCAATTAATTCTTTTTTAAAGTGTTCACATTTGTTTGTAAAATTTCCAAGAAGTTTTTTAAAGGGTGAATTAGTAACATTATCTTTGTATTTATGCTTAATATGCGTGTAAAAAGGAAAGTAATCAACTAATATGAGACAGATGGAGTAACGCATTTAGCATTTGTTTTTGTAAAACATATCGATTTTTTTCAAACGTAACAAAATACACTGAAAGCAAAAGTTAATTGATCGTATGTATGACCAACTGTATGTGTACGCATGTGTTTTTAAAGCAAAAGTTGGATGTAGATGTGTGTATGTAGTTGAAGGAAACGGGAAGGGGATTACGGATAATCCAACCCTCATTAATAAGGTGAAAATTCATGTGGCTAACCAATTGAGCTATATATTATGTCTATAATATTGTATGTATTATAATCTCCGATAAAGCAACATCGATTTTCCAGTGGTCAACTAAAACGTCAACGAACTTCGGCGACAACAAATGGATGAGGTTAAGGAGGGAGTGACGATATATATTACTCTCTCTGTTTAAAAAAGAATGATCTCCTTTCATTTTTAGTTTGTTTAAAACCGGCCCCTTTCCCTTTTAGACAATATTTTAATTTCAACTTCCCACATGACATGTTTAAGACCACAAGATTAAATGTATTTTGGTATATTTGACATAATTTTAATTTAGGACCACAAGATTGATAAGTCTTTTTTATTTTCTTAAACTCCATTCCAAGTCAAATTAGATCATTTTTTTTTGGAAGGAAGAGGGTATAAAATTACACAATTTTTCTATAGTTTATATTATTTAAAAGTACCACTATAAAAGAATAAAATACAATATTTATAACCTTAATTTTTTAAAGAAGTCTGTGTGATATTAAATTTCAGTGGAAACATCTTAATGGATTTGAGATTTTTGGATATCAAAAACAATATCTGATAATTCACACATATATGTTTACTTCCAAAGAGCAAGCGTCATCAAAATGATTTATTTATATACAAACCTTAGTACAAACTTCGATATTTTAATTTCATTGCAACGACTTTAACTTCTTCTTAGTTTTTAAATGTTTTTTATTTTATTTTTCCTTGAAGTCTTTGTAATTTGAAAAAAGAACTAGAAATAGAAAATGTGATATAAAATATATAAATATAATATCAATTTTGGCTCCTAAGTACTAACCTTCTAATAACACCTTCCTAATAGTATAAAAAAATCCTTAATAGAAAATGTCTTAGGTTTTATGTAACGTAAATTTAAATTTGTCGAACTTTAATATGAATACTAGACACTGAAAGAGAAAGAAAGAAAAGAGGAAGAAAAAATGAGTAAGAAAGAGCAAAACATGAAACAAATTAAAGCCATATATTATTGGTTGGTGGATGGATATATGGCATGGTGAATGGTGACTCTTTGGAAAAGCTTTCACATTTTGTCTAGTACTCATAATGAATTTGCCAACTGTTAATTAATTATATAATTGATGGATCCTTTAAAACTCTTTTTCATTAAATTCTCATATCAATTAAAGGAATTCTTAAAAACATTTATGGGGTCATTAGCAAGTAATTTTTATTGACAGGATCGACAATGAAAGTTCATTCTTTCTTAATCGATAGCTAAGAGTTTTTTTTAAAAAAAAAAATCAAATTGTATCGCAAGTTAAAGTCCTTGCGGAGGTTTAATACATCTACGTATCATGACCTCAACTGATATTTATATATGTATTTCAATTTTGGGTATGTATATGTAGACACTTAAATTTGTTTAAAGTTAAACAAGTAACCACGAACATCCTACATGACATATATAATACAAATCAATTCGAGTGTATTTCACACGAATTTCTATATAGGACGAGTGTGTTTATATACTTGTTTGACTTTTTACAAATTTAAGTATCTATTTGTGCACAACCAAAATTGAAGTACATATATGTCATTTGAAATTCAAGTCGTGTTTATGTATTATGGTTTCAATAAAATTGGCACGGCCTTCCGAAGGACGTTAAGCACAAATCGAAAAATGTTCAATTTCATTTAGGGATTTTATACAAATCTCAGGTGTTAAGAGCTAGTTACATCATATCCCATTTTTTTCAAATTACAAAAATCTCTTAAATTTGGTGGAATCCGGATACAATATCCCAAAACGTCCTGATACATCGCGTCTCGATTTCTGATACATCTCTCAATATCCCAATACATCTCATCTCGGTTTCAGATACATCACTCAACATTTCGATACATCGTGTATGTCTCAATACATCGCCTAAAGTGATGTATTCAACTGATGCGACGCTTAAAGTGATGTATCCGACTGATATCACGTAAAGTGATGTATCATAGAATAGAGATTTTTGTATATTTTCTTTTTCAAATGATAGAAAAGTATAAAGAATATGATAAAATAAGTTTTGTATTTAGACAATTTTTCCTTTTTTTTAAATCACACGTTAAGAAAAGATTTTAGAAATTAAATCCCCTTCCAATGGATACAAAATCATACACTTGATTGTGTCTAGTAAGGGAACTTCAGTGCTACTATTTTGTTCCTCACTCTAGAATTATTTTATTTACTTTGAATATATATATATATATATATATGCAAGGAAACTAGCTAAGATAATATATACATATGTTTAAATAAATTAATCCATGAGATAATTATCTGAAATTAGATACTCCCTCCTTTCCAATTTTATGTGGCACCGTTTAACTTGGCATGATGTTTTAAAAAAAGGAAATTTTTTAAAACTTGTGGTCTAAAATAATCTTTAGATATTTGTGTGGTGGTAAATTATTTCATTAAGGGTAAAAGAGAAATTTAAGTAGAATTGTTTCTAATTATAATAAAATGATATTTTGTTTTGAGATAGACTAAAAAAAGAGCAACTTTCACATATAGTAAACATAAAAATCATATTTGTACGTTATATCTATAGTTTGCATAATTGCGCTTCATAGCAAATTTTATNAAAAAAAGGAAATTTTTTAAAATTTATGGTCTAAAATAATCTTTAGATATTTGTGTGGTGGTAAATTATTTCATTAAGGGTAAAAGAGAAATTTAAGTAGAATTGTTTCTAATTATAATAAAATGATATTTTGTTTTGAGATGGACTAAAAAAAGAGCAACTTTCACATATAGTAAACATAAAAATCATATTTGTACATTATAGCTATAGTTTGCATAATTGCGCTCCATAGCAAATTTTATGTAACCAGATGGCAAAAAAATGAGATGTTTGCTGCGAATTACAAATAAAATAAACTATGACTACAACATTTAATTTGAATTAATAATTTGTTATTTCATACAATTTTCCCTAATTTTAATAGTCGAAGGAAGGGTAGCGTTGCCTTTCATTTTCATGACATTTAAGATCCTTGACATCTTATTAGATGCAAAATTATCTAAATTTACCAATTTCTCAATCTAATAACTATTTCCTTAATAATAGAAACAAACCCACCAAAAAGGCTCAATCACAATCTAGAGTTTATGGGTTATGAATTTTCCATTGAATCAGTCATACATATTTAATAAATATGTGTTTGAAAATATAATTAAATTAATAATAAAAATATATTCGTTCAAACAATTTAAGTTTTTATATGAGACGATCACAATCTTCAACCCTTTGTTCCTGCGGCGGCTACCACCCCCACCACCTAACCCCCCCTCCCCTCCCTCCCAACACCCCACCCCTAGAAACTCTACATGTTATGATACTATGTTGAAGATTGTGATTTTAAAATCGAAACTAATACTCTCCCTTTGCCCCTTGCGGCGGCTACCACCCCACCACCTACGAACCCCCCTACACCCCACCCCTAGAATATTATTTTATAATAGAGAAAAGTAAAGAAAAGAAAATAGAGTTGTCTAAGTGGAAGGTCCAAAAAAACTTCTCTATATAATAAGCATAGGATGAAAGGGATTTTTGTCAAATATCCAAATACTATTATTGTTTACCAATGGCCACTAGAAGTGTGTTGTTCTCTTCTTCTTTTCTTCTCATTTTGCTTTCATTCTCTTTGGAGAAAAGCAATGCTTTGGAAGGAAGAAAAACAATTGAATCCAATTTCCACACTATCCAACTCACCTCTATTCTTCCTTCTTCTTCTTGCAAGCCTTCTAGCAAAGGTAATTAATTAAATCTCCCTTTTATATTATCCTCAAAACAATATATATTTAGTTTTAATTTTGGCATACTAATTAATACGTTTGTATATTAATGTTGTACATTGCTATATCACCATTTTCATTATAAATATTCATCTACTTTGATTTTTTTTATTTGGTGTGGTGTGGTGTGATGGCCTAAGCTTAGATGAGGAAAGAAAGGGAGGGTAAATTTTGTCGTCCTTTCGTATCATTTTCCGTGACTTTCTTTTTTATTTAGTATTTTAGTAAAAAAGATACGACCTGTTTTCATAATCATGAAACTACAATTATGATACGATTAAGCTCACAAAATTAAATTTAAAAGTATTCTTAATTATGTGTTAAAAAGCTTTTTTTTTATTGTTAAATTTTACGGTTAGTCAAACATTATGTTATAAAATAAAATTAATTTAATATTACCTCACATCAACGTACTTTATTTTTGTAATTTTCCTTTTTAATTGTCTCTTGTTTTAGGGGGGTGAAAATGAGGTTGGATGGGTGTGGGGTTGTGGTCAACGAATGGATGATATTTTCTTTACAAAAAGTTGCGGGGTTGATAATAAAGCAATAATCCATCTACTAATATATTCGAATTGAAATTAATTTACCCATAAGAAGTTATATTTATGCTGGGGACCAAAGTTTTACCAATATAGATTATTGATGGAAACATTCTAAAAATTCAAAAAGAATTAATTACTCTACAAACTTACCTATATATAAATTCACATGAATAGTATTCAAATAGTTACAAAAATGATTGATAAGTTTTAAATTATAATCCTACTTATATTAAAAGGATCTTGATTAATCATGTTATAACTTTGCAATTATTGATGTTTTCATATTCACTATTTGTTATTTATTTTATTTGTTGTCTCACTTTCTCAATTATTTGGAGCTCCACCTTGTCATGCAAGTTTCTAAAAAGTAAAACAACTATGGGGGACAAGGTTTTTTTTTTATTATTATTTTTTTTAAAAAAATAGAGATAACTAACTAATAGTGAAGATTAAAATAAACAAAAGATTTATCCAAAATTTGGTGAAGACTTATTCAAAATATACAACCTAACAACAAGTCAAAATGCAATCAGTATCTATTAATGATTTTAGTTGCACTCAATCAAAGTATTTAATTTCTGCCTAACTTTTCAACTAAGAAAAATAGGATTCAAATGATGAGAGTTGAAAACAATAGTCTTGTCTTTATTTATCCGAAAATAATCTCTTTACCTCTACGAAGTAGGGGTATGATAGATACACTTTATCTTTTTTAAATTTCATACGAAATTTCACTAGATACGTTGTTGTTATTGTCGTCTTTATAAATAAAACAAAATGATTACTTCAAATACTGAAAAACAAAATTAGGGAAAATTATTCCATATGTTCCCGACTTTTATTTGAAAGAGAAAGACTTCATGCTGGTCTTGTTGATATATTATATATAAAATGCAATTTAACAACTATGACTATCTCTCTTAGATTTTAAAGAATTATATTCAACCAATCACTTACTTGTATTTGCGGTGTAAACTTGTTTTCATATGCACAAAAATTTCAACTTATTATATTGGAAATAATATTTGAACTTTCCCTCCCAGCCGGTGACGCTAAGATTCCAACTTTATAAATTTTGAATTTTATAAGTGGACTCTAGCTTAACATACATACATATTTAAAGAATTTATCAATGCAAATATATTATTTAAACAAAATCAGTGAGTCCAGCCAAACCTGTATGTAGGCTATTAGCTCCACACATGATGCAAAGACACACAAAAGATACTCTAATCGTTTCAATTTATGTGATGATGTTTGAAAGTAATATTACTATGAATTTTTTTAGGATTATAAGAACATATCAAGATAATATTTTAAAAAAAGTATTATTACATTGATACTAATTTTTTATATTATCATTTTTAGGTAAAAGAGGAGGGACATCATTGGAGGTCATCAACAAACATGGGCCATGTTCTCAACTCAACAAAAAGGGTGAAAAAGGCCAAACTTTAACAGAAATCTTGGCCCATGATCAAGCCCGAGTGGATTCAATCCAAACCCGAATCGCAGCCCAAAATTTCAACCTATTCAGAAAGACAGAAAAAACCTCCAAAAAGTACAGAGCAAAAGACTCAAAAACCACTCTCCCGGCGCAACCCGGCACCGCTCTTAGCACCGGAAACTACATCGTCACCATCGGAATCGGAACTCCGAAGAAGGATCTCACACTCATCTTCGACACCGGTAGTGACCTTACATGGACTCAATGCGAACCCTGTTTCAAAACATGCTTTCCTCAACAACAACCAATTTTCAACCCATCGTCTTCTTCAACTTATTCCAACATTTCCTGCAGTTCCACAGCTTGTTCTGGGCTTAAATCAGCTACCGGAAATACTCCTCTTTGTTCTTCATCTACCTGCGTTTACGGTATCCAGTATGGTGATTCATCGTTCTCAATTGGGTTTTTCGCGAAGGATAAGCTAACTTTATCAGCAACAGATGTGTTTGATGGATTTATGTTCGGTTGTGGGCAAGATAACAAAGGATTATTCGGGAAAACCGCCGGATTAATCGGTTTAGGCAGGGATCCTCTTTCTATTGTATCACAAACATCTGCGAAATTCGGGAAATACTTCTCTTACTGCCTTCCTACCAGAAGAGGATCTAATGGCCATTTAACCTTCGGCAAAAATGGAGCTAAATCGAACCTCCAGTTCACACCATTTGCTTCATCACAAGGAACATCGTTTTACTTCATTGATGTATTGGGTATTTCTGTTGGTGGAAAAGCGTTAGCGATAAGTCCAATGGTGTTTAAGAACGCTGGAACAATCATAGATTCCGGTACTGTGATTACCCGGTTACCTTCTACGGCGTATGCTAATATGCGAGCAACTTTCCGGGAGTTCATGAGCAAGTATCCCAGAGCACCAGATCTATCTTTGCTTGATACTTGCTATGATTTAAGCAATTACACTAGCGTTAGCATTCCAAAAATCAGCTTCAACTTCAATGGCAATACGAAGATGGACTTGGTTCCAAATGGTATTTTCTTCGTAAACGGTGCATCTCAGGTTTGCTTGGCTTTCGCTGGAAATGGAGATGATGATAGTATTGGGATTTTTGGGAATACACAACAGCAGACAATGGAGATTGTGTATGATGTTGCTGGTGAGAAATTAGGGTTTGGTTATGGTGGATGTACTTGAAAAAAATGGTGAAATTTACTTGTTTGATCCAAAATACTGCAGTTGAAAAAAGAATACTACTTATATTGTAATAAGTACTGAAAAATGTATATCCATTTTATAGTTTTATGAAAGCGTGATCTTTGTTGAATGGTTGCATGGTACTTGTTTTTCTCTATCTTCATTACCCCTCTATTTGTACAAAAAAGTCATAAGTTATCGAATGAAGAATATGTGTTTTAGCTTAACTTGTTAGATTCGATTATTAGCAATTGAATTCTAAAAAATATAAACAAGTAATGTACCTCTTGAGGAAGGAGTAGCGTGGATGTGGTTATTAAAAAAAGATGTAAAGAGTAGCAACGTCATTGGTTTGACCGTACCCCAAACATAAAGCCTGTGTTTAGATGGACGGTCTCATTATCCGTCAAGTTTTGAATTATGCTTCGCACTGGCCCTAATGTGTGGTCTCATCATTCATGCTTGGTTAGATTGACAAGCTCTTGTCCACGTTTCATCGACGGGAGCAACCTCCTGCAGATAGTGGTGAGCAAGTACATGTTACAAAAGGAACTGTTTGCTACATATGAGAGCATTGAGTGACAGACAGGTATGTGCCAAAACATGTCCCTTGAAACATGATTTAATTGATATTTATTGCTCTATGTTTGTTAACGGCCTGTACATGAATGAATAATGATGATTTCAGAGCCAGATGCAATTGCTTCTTTTATGTTTAAATCTAAAGCTCAGGTTTTGAATTTGTACTGACAAATCTGTCTAACTTTTTCTCCTAAGCGAAAAATTATCATGTTTGTATTGATCCATTTTTTTCGAGTCTCACTGAGATTGTCGAGATTGAGGCGTACTTGTTGTCACTGAAAATGTTGCACACAGTTAATCCATTTATATTTGTGAGGTATCTTCTTATTGTTTTCTCAATCTTTTCTATTGATAGATTTCATTTTATTTTCTGATAGTTTCTGTATGTATTGTTAGGATATATAACTGGCTTGCATATATCCATCATATATGGAATTTGAAAATCTTGGCATTGAAACTAGTACCCAGATGTTGTCATATTCTTTTGAAAAGCCAAATAATTTGTGTTAGTCGAGAGGCCTTCCTATCAGATACCACTCTAAAAAAGCATGTACAAAGAAGAAACAAAAAAAAAAAAAAAAGGCAAAGATATATAAAATACATGATTCGATAATTAATGATAAACTGTTCAATAAAAGAAACGATCATTCAACAAAATTCATTCAAAAAGAATATAACAAATCCTATGATTACCGCATAAAATAATAACATGACGAACATCTAATACAAGAATCTCCAGAAATCATGAAATATATTATAACTTTAATCGAACCATGTCATCTCCAAGCAGGACAGTAAAGTAGATGTAGTAGATGAATACAGAGAGCATTGGATGTCAATTACATCATGGGAACTAAAAATTAGTTTGATTCTTTCCATATTCAGAGCAATTGCCTGAGTTATAAAACATAAGCGTTTTATTTTTGCTGCTTGAACCAAATTTGACCTTTTGCTGGCCTTTTTGTTTTGAACTTTCTTACTTTCGCAAATAAATCTTAGTAATAACTACAAGACATTCAAAATTATTCATTTAATCATTCCTTCTATTATTTAGAACAAAACAAAAGTCAAACCAAATACCATCAATATTTAAAAATGTAAAACTAAACAAAAAAAAATAAAAAATGATTTGATTTGATTTTTCATACGGATACATTTTACCCAAACCGGGAACATCCCTACCCAGCAAGCACCTTTAGGGGAAACGATATTACATCTCTATTATTTTGTGTCTCTCTTCCTTCCCACCATCCCAACAGGAAACCCAAAACTAACCTCCACTACCCAAAGTAGAAAGCAAAAGTAGCTTTGCCATCAGCTTAACAATTCAGATTATCATACCAGAATGGTAAGGCAGTGGCATCATAACTAATTTTTCCCTGCTGCCAAATCCAAGTTGTTGCCAGCAACCTGAAATGGCTCTCAATTGAATTTTGAAGATGATCATTCCCACAGATTAAACAGGAAACACAGGAACTATTTCAAAATATACCTAGAAGAAAAGAGACAAGGATGCAGAATATCAATGGGCACAAATAAGAGCTCTGCCGCTGCAAATTCAAGCCATGGAAGTTATCAAGGTCGACCAAAACCAACAAATGACTAGTCCAAAATAGGCCTTCACTGACGTGAAGAACCCAAATTCCTCCATGGAAGAAATCCAAGATAACATTGCGTGATGATGCTCATCCAATATTTCGTAAGCAAACCGTCTGAACATTACTCCCTATGCCAATTCTAATAGCCGAGCATGACAAATTATTCAAAAGCATCATAAATCACACGCACACACCAAGCACACAAGTATT
>NC_064291.1:41027559-41080288 GCF_019186545.1 Solanum stenotomum | reverse complement strand
CATCTAGTGTTGACACTTAGCTTTAAATTTAGAAATAATATATTTGTTAAGCATAAGTACCAACACTAGTTGATCCTATTGATGACAAAATTGATTTTCTTGCAAGATCGATTTGTGTCCATCTAGTGTTGACACTTAGCTTTAAATTTAGAAATAATATATTTGTTAAGCATAAGTACCAACACTAGTTGATCCTATTGATTTAGTTAAAGTTGTTATGTTGTTTAAATAAGTTAAAATAAATAATGTGACTTAGTTAATTGGTGGATTTAGTTGTTTGAATTAAGTCGATACTAAACTAGTTAAAGTTATAAAGTTGTTAAGTTGTTTAAATAAGTTAAATTAAATAATGTGATTTTGTTGATGGATTTAGTTGTTGGAATTAAGTCAAAACTAAACTAGTGCAAGTTAAAAAGTTGTTAAGTTGTTTAAACAAGTTAAACTAATAATGTGGTTTAGTTGGTGGATTTAATTGTTGTATTAAGTCGAAACTAAACTAGTTAAAGTTGTTAAGTTGTTTAAATAAGTTAAAATAAAAAATGTGGTTAAGTCAATACTAAACTAGTTTTAGGACTACTACTAGTAAAATTATTATTAAATTTTATTTATAATATAATTGAATATCTATATTTTTGTAGATGGATCATCATTTGTGGATGTATAATATGCATTATGAAACTGGTGCTGGTTTGAAACATGAGTTTATTGACGGTGTTAGAAATTTTATTGAACATACAATGACACTTGACATTTTCAAGAATAATGGATTGGTTAGGTGTCCTTGTAGTGCATGTAAGTGCTTAAGTTTTTTTAAACCAGATAGAGTTATGGTTCATTTGTACCGTAATGGATTTAAGCCTAGATATTTTGTATGGATTGATCATGGAGAAAGTGATGGATTGGATAGTATGTTTTATAATTCGATGTTTGTGGATGTATATAATATGGTTGCACCACATGGCCAAATTAGGGTTGAACATGATAAGATTCATGAAATGATCAATGATGCTTTCGGGATACAAGGTAGGATGGAACAAGAACAATATTTTGATGAAGCTCCTAATGAAGAAGCAAGACGCTTTTATGATCAATTAGAAGAGTCTAGTCGTCCACTATGTGAAAGGAGTCCGCATTCTGCCTTGTTAGTTGCAGTTAGATTAATGAATATTAAATTAGATTGGAATGTTCCTAATGCTGCTATGGACTCAATGATTGATCTTTTGGGTGAACTAGTTAATCTGGAGTTTAACATAACAAAGAACTTCTATCAGGCAGCGTTTGGTGTCCAAGTTAGGATTGACGTATCATAGAATTCATTGTTGTGTTAATGGTTGCAGGTTGTTTTACAAGACTGATAGTGAATTAGAAAATTGTAAGTTTTGTGGACATGCTCGTTATAAGAGGACTCCGGTTGGAAAGATGGTCCCAGTTCAGGCGATGCATTATCTACCTCTCATTCCTAGGTTAAAGAGGTTGTATGGATTGATGAAGTTTGCCCCATATATGAGATGACATTGTGAATATAAAAGGCTGTCAGGTGTCTTGTCTCATCCATGTGATGGTGAAGCATGGAAGCATTTTAATAATGTATATCCTGATTTTGCTAGTGAACCAAGAAATGTTAGATTGGGGTTGTGTTCAGATGGCTTCACACCATTCTCTAATAATGCTTCACTTTATTCATGCTGGCCTGTATTTCTTACTCCGTATAATCTTCCTCCTGAAATGTGCATGACCAGTCCCTACATCTTTTTAAGTTGTGTTATTCTAGGTCCCCGTAATCCAAAAAGTTTGATTGATGTCTAGTTACAACCATTGATAGATGAGCTCAAACAATTGTGGTTTGAAGGCGTTTTGACTTATGATATATCAACTAAGCAGAATTTTGTTATGCGTGTTTCTTTAATGTGGACTATTAATGATTTTCCTGCATACAGGATGTTGTCTGGTTGGATGACAGCTGCAAAGCTAGCAAGTTTGTATTGCATGGAAAATAGTAAGGCATTCACTTTAAAGCATAGCAAAAAAAAAATACATGGCTTGATTGTCATCACCAATTCTTGCCAATGGACCATGAGTTTAGAAAGATGAAAAATGCATTTAGAAAGAATAAGGTTGAAAGTGATCCCCCACCTCCATTACTCATAGTGCATCAAATTTTGGAAAGAGTTTCTCAATTACCTAAAGTTATAGAAGCTTCACCTTCTAGACTTCCTGGATATGGTGTTGAACATAATTGGACCAAACAAAACATATTTTGGGAGTTGCCATATTGGAAGGACAACCTGCTACGACATAATCTAGATGTGATGCACATTGAAAAAAATTACTTTGACAATTTGTTTAACACAGTGATGGATGTTAAGGGTAAGATAAAAGATAATCCAAAAGCTAGAATGGACATAAAGAAATATTGTAGGAGAGAAGAGTTATGGCTGCAAGAATTACAGAATGGCAAAATAGTTAAGCCCAAAGCCAGCTTTTCATTCACATTGGATGAGAAACGTGAAATTATTGAGTGGGTTAAAAATTTGAGGATGCCGGAGGGCTATGCTTCAAATTTAGAAAAGCGGGCAGATATGAATAAAGGAAAATTGATAGGTATGAAAAGTCATGATTGCCATGTGTTCATGGAAACTTTAATTCCTATCGCTTTTAGCCATCTACTCGAAAGGATATGGAAACCAATCACAGAGATAAGTCTTTCTTTTAAAGATTTGTGTTCTGGAAAGTTGTTGGAGAGTAGTTTAGACAGGATGGAGGAAAATATTCTTGTTACTACTACTAAGTTGGAGAAGATATTTCCATGTGGTTTCTTTGATATAATGGAGCATCTTCCAATTCACCTTGTACAAGAGGCCCGCCTCGAAGGTCCGATTCAAACAAGATGGATGTATCCATTTGAAATATTCATTAAGTTATATATATTCGCCAAGTCTTTTATATATTAACATATATATACATATATACATGCAGAAAAATTGGTAGTTCGAAGCAAACGATTAAGCAACGGGGAAGGATCGAAGGATTATTGTTCAAGGTCATATTGTGAGAGAAACTGGTGATTTTTATTCTAATTACTTTGGTAATGATGTGTCATGTAGGAGAAACAGGCCCAATCGCAATGATGAAGGCAATATTGATCCTTTATTTCCTCCAATATCAATTTTTAATCAAAATGATCGAGGATCTAAAAAGCGTGGAAAGCGAAGCTTCACTGATATGGAAATGCAATCAGCTGTGACACATATTTTACTTAATTGTCCAGAGATTCAATCATATGTCAAGTAAGTGTTAAAAATATGTTATTAAATTACATACTAATAAGTTATCATTAACTAACGAAATACTTGAATGTAAAATGATCAGCTTGTTCGTAAACACATGGAGTAATGAAGCCATATATACAGAATTTTTCAAATGGCTAAGGAACTATGTAAGTGTGCAATCACTAAGTATTTAATAATATATTCATGTTATACTAAATTATATTACTTGAAATAACAATCACGTAGGTTTACGATGAATACTCAAGTGTCCAACATTTGCAATTAGTGAAAGAAGTAGCATTTGGACCTGAATCTCAAGTACTGACAATGAATAAGTATTGTATCAATGGTTTTAAGTTTCAAACTGAAGAAGTTTCTAGGAACAAGAAAACAAATAATAACGGTGTCTACATACAAGGTGATGTTGATGGTACTGGTCAAACTATTGAATATTATGGTGTCATTCAAGAGATTATTGAAGTGAGGTATTCAGGTTGGCCTAAGAAGAAGATTGTATTGTTTCGGTGTGAGTGGTTTGACCCATCACATAGAGGCACAAAAGTGGACCATCAACATAATATAATTGAAGTTAAGCACACCAGGAAATACATAAGTTATGATCTTTCGCGTAGAGACAAAGCTGATTGGTGGGTTGTTATAAAAAGTAAGCATGTGGGAAGAATTGAAATTGACAATGTCTTAGATGTGGCGTATCAAAATGATGTTGCAATTGTTCAACAACAAGTTGATGTTGAATTAGAAACCACACTGCTACATCATCAACACATATTAGAAGAAGTATCTGATGATGAGATACTGAATGTTGAGGAAGAAATATCTAAGAATGAGGAAAATAAATCATTTGATGACGAAGAATGGGACGATAATGAAAATGAAACAACTGAGGAGGAAGAATGGGAGAAAGATGGAATTGAAACAAGCGAGGAGGAATAGTGTAAAATGAAAGCTAGCTAGTATATATGTAAGAGTATTTTTCTAATTTTATTTAATTTATGATTATTATATATATTATACATATAAATTTGCATATATATGTCATCAGGCGGTGACGGTAATAGACATCGCAAGCATCTTGGAGTTAGCCAGACTAAACATACTAAGAAGAAGAAGTCTAGGAGACCAATAGATCCTGAGGATATTGCAGGATCTATTTTTTCTGCGTCAGAGCGCATCAGTCATGATACTCATTTATTTGTTGTTCTGTTTGGTACAGCGGATCCTCGGCAATATTATCTTAATTACCGTCGACCAGTCAGTGTTTCATCTACTTCACAGGCATTGCTTTCACGACGCTACGAAGACCTACCTTTACATGCTACTCGTCGAGCATGACCCTTATCGGTAGGTACTCCATCTCCCACATGTACATCTCCTCAGTTATCTGCCATGAGGCTTGGAGATTCTAGTAGCGAGCAGTCAGATGCTATGGCCGGTACGCCTCCATTGACTCATTGTTTTGTGCATCCTGATGTATCACCCCGTCTACAACTACACCTAGTGCTACACCACATGATACGATGTATGTTCTAGCTCCTGGCCAGAAGGACAGACTTGGTAGAGTCATGATTGAGCCAGATGGATCATCGTAAGTTTGTTTTGTTATCTATTTGTTAGTTTATTTTATTTATTTCTTACACTTTAATATATTATTCATGATCTAACATATTTATTATGTGTTTTGCAGGTGGCATCCTGCAAAGGATGTTGTCCGGGCTTTAAAAGACTGTGTTAGAAGACTCTATACACAGGCTTATTACTCTTGGAGCGAGATTTCAAACAGTATACGCCAGGTGATGTTTAATAACTTTAAGGTATATATTTTTTAGTTAAGTTTAGTATACTTTACTTTTTTTTACTATCGATTTAATTAATGTTATTCAATTTTTTTCAGATTATGCGTACTTGAGAGTCGAGGTACAATTTGGTCATTGGGACCACATTTGAGAGGAAGGCATTCGCCAGACTGTCTAGCTAGCTAAAAAAAGTTCTGGATAGTGGTGAACGTCCCGATTGGATGTTGCTTCATGTTTTTGATGAATTGGGTCAGTATTGGAACACATACAAGTTTAAGGCAATATCAGATCAAGCCAAAATGGCTAGAGGCAGTCTTAAAGGTGGCTTGTTGCACACCGGAGGTGCAAAGACGGTTGAAACAATTGCACGAGAGATAGTAAGTTCTAATTCAAACTTTTAAATAAATAATTAGTTGATTCATATATATCGTTATAAATTTCAGTTTTTATTTATAGGAAAAAGAATTGGGACGCACTCCAATTGAACCAAAGGTTTTCAAGAAGACTCATGTCAGGAAGAAATAAAATGAGTCGAATTCGGATGTGTGGGTGGAGAAAAGGGCCGAACGAACTTTTGTAAGTTATTTAATATGAATAATATATATTAATAGTGAATATATTTATGATATGTATATTATATATTAATGTCAATTTTTATATTTAATATGCAGAATGACTTTCATCAGTATGTCGCTGAGAATCTAGATAGTTCGGTCCAATTGACACCTGAACTGTCCACCCAGATTCGGAAATAAAAAGTGCTATGGTCTAGGCTTTCGAAACGATGTTAGACGATTTCAGTCAGGCTTAGAAGGTATTGGATCGTCACGTCAAGCCGAGGCACTTGACGGTGTTCAGATTGCTGCTATGTCAGATCAAATAGCTAAACTTACAGTGGCATTAGCAGAGTCGGAGCAGAGAAGAGTAGCTGAACAAGAAAGCATGAGTGAGACCGTTCAACAAATCAAATAACAAGTGATGAACCTCGCTCGTCGACCTACTACTTCGGCTCCCGATATCACAGATGACGAGAGTGATGAAGATGATTATGTAGAACTCATTCCCTAGTTTAGATCTCTGGACATTTATGAACTTTTTGAAATTTTGAAACAAATTTTGAAAGACTTTATAAGTTTTTAATTTATGATTTAGATACTTTTGAATGTTATTTTAAGTTTGTTATTTTATGTTTTGTTTAGATTGTTTATAATTGTGTGTGTTTGATTGGGCTGAATAGTGTAAAATTGAATTAAATTGCATTTGCAGGTGGGTAGCAGAAACTGCCAGGTGTTGCTGTCAAAAATATTGCAGAAAAAGCGACGGACAGCGTGGTTTAATCAATCGTTTTTCTGGGATTTTCAAAAATAAAATTTCCAGAAAAGCGACGGACTGCGTCGCTTTTTAGAAATTAAAAAAATGAAAATTAAAATAAAGTGACGGAGGCCGTCGCTTTTGTTAAAACATTCAAAAAAAAAATAGTAAAAAAGCAACGCAATTTGTCGCTTTTAGAAAAGCGACGCTATCCGTCGCTTTTTTAAAAGCGAAGCTGTCTGTCACTTTTTTAAAAGTGACGCTGTCCATCGCTTTTTAGTGATGCAATCCGTCGCTTTTTGAAAAGCATCGGGTTAAAAAGTGACAGAGGTGACTGCGTCGCTTTTCCGTCGATTTTGACCAAAAAAGCGACGCAGTCCGTCGCTTTTGGCCGTCGTTTTTTGATAACTTTTTAGTAGTGTTTATTCATTTTGTGTAATGCAAAGAACAATATTTTCGTTCTTTGTAAAATACGTTACAAAGAGAATAATATTTCCGTTCCAAAACAAAAGGGAGAGTTTCTGTAGAATGTGGTATAATGGCCTTTAATGCCATTAACATTCACAATACGTTATACAAATTTAACTCTTTACTTTGAAACTCCTCTTTGCAAATCCTATATAAGCATGATCTTTTGTAAACAAGAAGAGAACACTACCAACATAAACAAAAAGAAGAGAAAAAACTTTTTCCTCCTTTCTTCTTATTCTTAGAATATTTTTGGCTAGTTGAGTTTGAGCAACCTCCAAACTCTCAGCCACGAGTGCATGTGTTTGAGAGTAACTATGGAACCTTGAGGAGCGACCGGCAACAACAAGTAATATCAATATTGTAGTATTTTTCCCAACAATAGTAAGATTGTTATAATGAAAGTAATACTATTTGCTAAGAAGTATTTGATATTTCATGTCCTTGCATGATGATGATTATACAATTTATTTATATAGGAGATCATTCTTCGAGAATTGATTAACGAGCCTTAATTCCTCAATAATTCATAATATCAAGTTTAAGAAAGTATTAAGTAGATATGTTTCATTACATGATTATGCAATATAAAGGAAACTTAAGTATAAATAATTTCGATTCTAACTAATCTTGAAATATTTTATGTTTAAGTATAGACGATATGTAACACTGGCAAACATGTGAAGACACAATGATGAACATAGATAATTCAATTTTTGTTACTATATTCAATCTTGTATATTTTTAAAACACAAGTATTAACTTAATGATATTAATATTTATACATACCTTAATGACATGTGTCTAGAACCACATGCAATGTATGTGTCAAGAAACTAACATATTACTCTTATTTAGAAGTGCCACTTCTAAAGGACGAACACTGCATCAGGTTATTGTACCCAAGGAAATAGTATTTGTACTAGCAATTTCCCACAATCACGTCACCACGTGTATGCACCTTTTCTAGACAGGTGTTTTTGTCTTTTTACTAGCTATGTTGGATACAACTGTTATCACCTCATTTTTCATTTATTGTTACTGTACTGTGTTCCTTCTACATCTTTCTTTCTCTCAAAGTATTCTATCTGCAAAATTAATGATTTCTCTGTGCTCCAAATCGCTCTTCTTCGGCGGCGTTGCTTCAAGGCTCTATGTCTTTTTTTATTGTGATGGTTAGATTTTTTATTTTCTCCTCGAACTGTTTTCTGTATTTTATGGATCTGCTATATTAAAGACAATTGAAAATACAGAGAGATTCGTGCCTTTTTCTATATTGACAATTTAGTCTAAAAGGTACATTTTTTATTTGAAAAAGTTTATTGTGGTTGTTTGCAAGCCATTTTTATGAATTCTTAATGTTTTTGATATTTCTTGAATATTGTATACATATGGAAGATGCGAAAATTTGAAATGGCTATTCAAAATTTCTGCATGTGAGTTTGCATTTTCTTCTCGAATTTTTATGATATAATTCACTCTTTTTGGTGTTCGAACACTGCATCACAAGGTGGTACAAAGAGCAACCTTATTGGTTCGATATTTCAAGAGTAGAAAATATTGATTTCCGATCTAGATACAAGTTTTGGGAATTCACTTAGTATTTTAATTTTAATTTTTTAGTGTCGTTTGGAGTTATATTTCTCATAATGTTTAAGGTTTTTGTTTGTTTACTTATTCCCCTGCAGTAGTTTTCCTTCTAAATTATTTCTTGATTTTGACATACCTTTATATTTTGGCTCATGTTAGTTACCAGGGTAACAATTTTTCTATTGTGTGGAACATGTTTCTCATAAACTTATAAGCAACGTTGAAAGTTTTTGGACTAATTTAGGTAGGATTTGATAGAAAGTAAAATTATTGACTGAAAATTATTACTTTCAGAACGAAAATATAGTGAAAAATCTTCTTATGCCTACACTTGGGGACCTCACCTTCCAATCTAATAGACTACTTGATTAATCAATTGCCTGTTTTCGAGTAGTTTTTGACTATATCTTTGATATGTTCAGAGAAAATTGATCCAGCGATCTAGACATGAGTGAAGAAATTAATGTATAATATTTCTTTTGCCTTTCGCAGGTTAAGAGTGATCAAGTTATCCTAAAAACTTCTAAGTGAAGCACTCTGTTCTGCTTGTATCGGCGAGGACATGGGACTTCTGCTGAAATTATTGTTCACTACACCATAGGCAATGTGGAGGTCACTTTTTTGGAGATGTACATGTTTTGGGTCTTAACTGTAAAATACCCTCCTCCTTTGGCACTCTGATCTATCTTCCACTCATACCACTAAAGAACCAAGGTAGTTTTCTCCAATTTGTGTGCTTGTAATACATAAATGTGTCTTATAGTTATGGCTATGTATGAGTTTTTAATAAAGATCAAGTGTTACAGTAGATGAACTCACTTCCTTTCTATATTTGCCTTTTTTTTTTTGTTTTAAAAAAAACTAATAATAAATCAATTGACACTATCATCTAGACACAATATTATTGTGATCCATAGGTATCAAAGTTAATCTAAGTCATAGACAACACTAAATTGAGATTCCAACTACATCTGAAAACATGTTGCTAATTCAACTACCAAGTCATGATCCTTTTGCGCTTTGACCTTATGAGTTGAATGACCACATGCGACATGAGAGCTGAAAAATTAGAAATCATTGTTTCAAAATTATGAATAGGATGTCATAATGATATCCAAGAGAGTAACAACATATAATGAAATAAGACTACAAGAGAGATATGTTGATCCATTTTAATAATCGTGTTGGTAAGTCACCATGCCACTTTCTGTTAGATTACCTGAAATTTTGATTTTAGTAGATATTTGCATCTATTTAGATTAGATGTCTCAGTTTATTATGATAGTTAAGAATTGATGAAAGACTACTAATTCAAATACTCTATATAGTGTTGTTATGATTGATGAGATAGTGTCGTTTTGTTTCTATGAGATTTTTTCCTTTGTTGTGTGAATTTCAATGTCCGTTTGGATATAAGAACTAAAACCTAAAATTCAAAATNTTTTTTTTTATGACAAGGGAAACCCGCAGCCGCTACCCTTTGGGTGCGCACAGGGTAAAACCCCCGCTCCTATGCAATAGCTCGCAAACCACATAGGAGAGGTAACCCGCACTAGGCAAGCCTGGTGCGACGAGCTCGACCCAGAAGGCAAACCCCTTGCTTTCGCTGGCAAGGGGTTTCGAACTTGAGACCTCCAACATGGAAGTCCCAAGCTCAAACCACTGGGCCACCCCGAAGGGTCAAAGCTGAATTTTAAGAAAGTTCATTAAAATAAATCCACTCACCCAGTTTTCCGATTTACCCGACCCGAGCACTTACCAGATTTTGTTTTTTTTCATTTATACTCTTCGAATTTTTTTTTGTGAAAAAACTTTTTTAAAATTATTTTAAACAAGATCGACCTCAAAATGTAGACTTTTTTAGCGACAAAAACTGGAAAAATGCACAAAGACTTCCGAATTCATAAGAAGTATTTATTATTATTATTATTATTATTAACAAGATCGACCTCTAGAGGTCAGGTTTTTTAGCGCCAAAAACGGGATAATGCAAACTGACCTCTAGAGGTCGTTTTTTAATTAAAAAATTGTTAAAGAGTTCAAAATTGGACCGATAATAAACTGCCATGTGGAATTTAAATAAATGTTTTCAAAATTCAGTGTTGATCAATAGTCAAAGGAAATAAGTGAGCCCAAAATGTAACCAAAGGGGTATTTTTAGCAAAATAGGTGGATGAAGGGTATTTAGACCTTTTGCGATAAGCCGTGGGCATTTGTGACCCTTCTCTGTTGATTTATTAGTTCAAGCTATCACATCAAAGAGATAAATCTATAGGCCCTGCAAATATTGCACCTCCAAAAAGGTGATGCTAGACACATTTCATTTATGCAATTGGCAAACTAACTGCACCTGAGCAACTGCGCTATACAATGATTTACAAAACTAAAACCAACAAAAAAAATTTAATTTGTAAAGTATGCCCTCTCACTAGCCATTATTCCAAAATTAGCATATAACCTAAACTATAGTTGTTTGCCAGGTTGTGTATGTAGAAATTATAAGAAAGATCCATTACTGAATCCTTCCAAAAGATATTTTTGTAAGATCACCTACACCTAGAGAATAGTCAGGTGTCAATATACAGCGAACATAAGATGTTCATCATATACAGATAACGCAAGTATTATTACCCATAAAATTCCAAACAGGCAATTTTTTCTACAATAGAAACTGCTAAACTTTGCCAATCCGCAATTTTGCCCTCGTGACAGTTTTTCTAGGTAATCATGACTAATCACAAAATTCTACCATACAGCTACTGTTCTGATCTGATAACCAATTACCTCGGTTCTGCAGTAAAGTTATAATAGATTTCCCTGGGATTGTTCTGAACAAAATGAACCATACAGAACAATCAAAACAAGGCTTAAATCACTAGAAAAGAAAACAAACTGCAATTTAAATTTCAAATTCTCAAACTACTATAAAGTAGAAAACCAAAAACAATATCGACAAAAACACAGGCAACATAGCCTTCATGTCCCCTACCATTATCTGAGAGGAACAATGTCCAATACCAATGAATTGAAGCTCCCAAGCAGCGTAGAATTAGATCAAAGTCAGCCCCAACCTTCACAGGCAATACAAAAGGAAAACCCATTTTCTTTCAAGATAAATGATTTTTTTGCTAAAAGGAATACACACACTGTTGTTTGCGTTTTGATTTACTATCCATTATATTCTAGTCCTCTCAAAAAAAAGTAGGGCAGTCATTCAGTACATGAGACGAACATCAAGCAGTCACAAGATATGAGGCAATTTCCAAAATTATGGTGGGAATAATAAAAGAGGTCTCACCTGGAAACTTTCCCCCATAGATGCTTTCCCCATAGTTCCCTGAAAGAAGTAGGCACATCAACTCAGGAATTTTAACCAGAACCTGTTGCAGTGTTCCCATTCAGCCTTGCAAAGACTGAGTCAAGAAACACTTGCATTGTAAAATATGCACATGAGATTATTTTTCAACTCAACAAAAGGTAACATGATTTACAATTAGCAAATTTAATATATAAAGCAACTCAAGCACCGCTTATACCAGCAATTTGTTTTTCCATTCATTGCTATTATTTTCTTGAGGCTCTAGACTAGACATAATCACATATTAATTCATCCAAGCTTCCTTCACATTGCCAAATGCGTATCCTCACAAATGTAACAGAGAATGCCAGAGACAAACCACAGCCAATAATGTCCTCAACTGAGAGGCCATTCAAAGAAAGGTGCAACCATGCATAACATCCCTTTCAATCAGTCTACAACAATGGCATTGACAAAACCAGACTACAATCCGCCATTCTACTCATATTTCAGTGTCTCGGGTCATATCACGGGAAGAAGCTCATATAATTCATTTAACTGGTTAACGTCGTACTTTTTCCTAGGACATAGATAAAAAAGATAACACACATAGATACTATCATCAACAACAAATTTTAGTACCAACTGTGAAACATGATTCCTTCGTAAAATATAGACTCATTTAAGGGGGGCAGGGTTCAAATGCCTGAGGAAAGCCCTACATCCAAGGATAGGACATACTGGAAATTATGTGAAGAACAATAGAGTGTAGAGAGTGGGGCAATGAGGGGAAATGAAGAAGCATGTCATTCGCTCCAACTTAATAAGCTGCAAATCCAAAACAGATGACTGTATTGTAAATGGAACAAGGCAACAATATCACATCAATCAGTCATTCAACTATGCTTCAACTCCAAATTAATTGGGGTTTATTACAAGAATTTCTGATTCACTCTGCTCCATTCAGTTTTTTCATTTCAATGCTAATAATTTGGTTGTCAAGGCAAATTAGAATTACAGATTCTCTAAAAATAAGATTCTCAAAACCTAGTACTCAAATTCACATGGACATATGAGTCTCTGGACACACTAGACGTAAAGTAACAATACTCAAGTCTTAATACCAACTAGTCAGTATACTCTATATAGATCCTTGCTTTTATTATTTTCTGTTCAGCTAAGTCTTCAGTGGCCCTGTATAAGATCTGACTGTTTCTAATTGTATCTAGTCATATCCCCGCACATACATTTTAACACCTACATTTCATTACAATTCATCTTTCGGATAAATTAGAGCTTTGGAGACCCAACACTCACTAACATAAATTGTAGGTACACAACCATTCTATCAAACTTGTTCGGAAGCTGCTCCCTTCTGTAACATACTCTAGTAGCACTCCTACATCTCAGTCAACCTATACAAACTCTGTGTGCTATATCATCTATTTATTCCCAGAAAGACTAAGCTAAAACATACGCCTCGTCTTTGTCTGCAAGCAGGTACCTCAATTTTGCTAATCTCATTTCACCAACAGTTGCCTTAATAGGGCAAAAACAAAATGGTCAAAATTAAACCTAAAATTAATAGTATAGAATCAACTAAGATTAGTCCATCAAACACTGTATTTTAGCAGACCATCAGTTGAGTATACACAAAGCTTAATGTAGTATGTTGATCGAAGGCATACCATCTTGTCTCAGCAAGTCACCAGCCTGAAATAGAGAGGGGAAAAACCAATTAGTTAACTATCACAAAAGTACATGAACAATGAGCCTTATAATATGCTGAAGCTCGGTAATACAGAGGACGAATGACTCAGTTAACACAACCTTAAAACTACATCACAAGAAATGCAGTTGTGACCATCAGCCCTGCATCCTACAGCATAAACAAGGATATCTGACTAAAAGGAAACACCACTTCTTAGCCGTGCTCAACCACAAAGCTAAGAGCTGTGCAATGGAGCACTTCTTTTAAGGTAACAGCGCAATGGAGCACATTCAAACTACATGTCAATAGAACAAGCATACCAATAACCTACAAACATACCTGAGCCACAGATCCCTTGACAATATGATGGAAAAAGGTTCCTTTATAATGCAATGGTCTTCCCGTCTTAGAGCTGACTCCTTTCTCCCCTGAAGAATAACAATTTCTTCCTATGTCAATTGAGGATACCACAGCACTTAACATGGAGATGGTTAAAGCATCCAAGAAAAGGAAGAAGACAAAGATCAATTCCCACTAGATGACGATTCATGTCACCCTATAACATAAGGAACTAATGACCATGGCACCTTGAACTGACAGCCAACAGCAACCAGCCAACACCCCAGCAAAGGAACTTGTTAAGGTAACCTGAACCACTTCTCTATTAAAAGAAATCTAAGGAGATAAATTAAGACTGAGCAGACAAACTTCCATGAAGAAAGTGAACATCTAGGCGATTTTTTCAACCTGTCACCTGCACTGCGAGTAATTCTTTATCCATAGACTGTTTGCTGGTCAGAGTACATTTTCTTTTTACATGGAGTTGCTAGTTAGCTTACAAAATATTTTGCAGCAAGTTAATTATTTATATTCTTTTTGTCTTTTTGATAAAGTATTGTACTTATCCTCCTTCTCATGGGTAGTTACTTTTACATGGGCAAGCATCATATAAGAAATTATTGTAGCACAATTAAGAGAAAATTCAAAGACAGCAGGAAAGTTGACAGATTCTCACTATGTTATGTGATGGTATGTAACAATTCGGCACCAAAAAAGAAATACAACTTTGGATCTTTCAAAAAGAGAGAACTAGGAATTACTCAAAGTGAGTCCCCATTCAATCTGTCTGATTGAGTTTATCACTTATAATTTCCACATTTGGGAGAACAATTTTGCAGCACTGAACCCCAATTTCATGTTATGGAACCACAATAAGGTCTGAATGCAGGTCAGAAGTATGTTAAACAGAAGAATCAGCAGAATACGGGCAGGATAAAAGGTCACAAAAGGAATGTAACTAGAAAACCAATCTGAAAGGCTTAGACTAATATATGATACATGAGCAGCACTCTTATATTTGTCACCTGTACACAGTGCACGAAAGTTCTCTGCAGTTTTTGGAGCAACATCGGTGAAAAGCTGCAAATAAGATAACTCAAGGGTAACCAACTGTAAGTATCTCGTTATGTGAGTTCAAATACGTATATTTAGGGATAACAAAGCTAGCTGGTGGATAGCTTGATACCTCAAAAGCCATTCTTTCAACTGGGTCACCATCAATAGAAACATCAAGGAACACCTGTGGTTTCTTCTTACTCATCTTTATGGAACTTGTTGCTTCAAAAACTCAGGCTGGCAGGTATATCTTCAAATAAGAAAGAGGGGAGTAAGAGCATGAACTATAAAGAAGGTTACATATTCTGCTTTAACTAGGAAAGGAAAGATACAAGGGAAAGCATGTTGAAGGAGGAGATTGTATAACTGGTGCACTTTGGAATTGACCACAGAATATCGTATCAAAAAGATTTCATTTACTTTTTTGAAATTGGTAAGGTTGTATTCTTCAGTATTAAGGGCATGCTGGCCACCACCAAAAAAATTCATTTACTTGACGCAAACAAAAACCAAAAAGAACAAAGAAGAAGGCTGGCTGATAAAATATTCAGTAACATATGGCTAAATTCAATGAAGCACACATCCTCTACCAAAAGATATGCTTGAAGTTACTCACAACACACAATCATCAAAAAAAGGTTGGTCAAAAAGTGCCAAGCCAAAAAAAAAAAAAAAAAACAAGGCCAACACAAGATTTACAAAGATATCGAATAACATAGAGCCCCAACCATCAAAAGAGTAACCTCATATGTATCTTCATTGCTAACAATCCTTTAAAAGGGTATAGACACCAACAAGAATAAAGTAAAGTGTGTTAACATAACATATCTTCACTAACCGCACCATTAAGTACACACTGCAAAACTGCACACCCTAAAGGTTATACTCAGCTAAATTCACATCCATCTAACAACACATACTTGCCTCAAAAGGGAAAAATTAGTACGCAGCACCAATTGCAAAAGAGAACAGAGGAATATCGAGCCACTAGGTCCCAAATATTATTTACAATATTGGAAACAGTAAATTCACACAAAGACGCTAAGAAAAGAGTGCAAATCCCAAGAGAGAAGAGCACAGAAAATGGATCCACTTCGAAAGACTAGAAACCATCTTACCTATCGTACATGACACACACTCGGGCACATTTACACATCTAGTAAAGACACACATCTTAAGGAGCAAGACAATGTTTGTAGATGATGAAATGTGCTTGGATTGTTGAAGTTTTTACTTTTCTTCTAAAGATTTGTGAGTGGAAGTAGATAAGACACCCACTCAGCCCTTTCAAAAAGAAAAACCCAAAAACTTGAAAAAAATTGAGCAAGAAAATTTCAATCATTTTAGCTAGTTATTTTTTTTTTCTAATAATTTGAACGACCTGCAAACAGAAACCACAATCTGTTTATATCATAAACTTCAAGCATGGGAACACCAGCTTCTTAACAACTTTATGCAAACAAAAGAACCCAATAACCTCGCCATTTGCCAAAACCCTACTGTTGTACCTAATTTCAGCTAACAGCAGCCAATTAGCTAACAAACAATCAACTACATACAGCACTTCGAAAAAAACTATATACAGTACAAAATTCATAGTTAATTACACTACAAACGTTACCCAACTTCACTAATCAGAGAAAAAAGTAGGTAAAAATGGTGAGAAAAGCGATAAAAATATCAAAATTGAGCAGAAGAAGAGAGAGATGGATACCTGAAAACTAGGCATCAAAACGATGAAGGAGCNATGTATTTTAAAGGTATATATGTGCCCACGTGGACACATTACTATTTATAATGATGCAATATTTATGATGTCCACGTGGACACATATATACTTTTAAAATACACTATTAAATAGTGCAGGAGTTAAAAGGTCTTTTCCAAAGTTCGATATTGTTACAACAATTTCGGTCAAAGTTCGGATATATTTCATACCTTTTTCCCTTTAATTTATGACTTTTGCACAGGGTGTAAATAAAATAAATATATAAATGTATGCTATTAAATACATATTGTAGCAGTACTATGCTAATTTATGTTAAGGCACTTAATTTTGGATAGTAAGGTAACTTCATAAAGTGTTGGTAGTAAAATAGTTCCACTACAAAGGACTCAATTACTTAAAGAAAACCCTTTCGGATATTTAGATTTTGCTAATTGGATGTTGATGCTTTTTCATTAGCATTTGTTTATCTTATAATTGACTTATTTTAAATGAGCAACATTGGTAGGGGATATGATTTAGGTGTCATTTTCAATTCGACAGAAAATAGGTAAGAAATCATCAATGAAAAGTTGTAGTGCAATTACTTACTCTTAAGTTAGAATAACAATTTAATTTTGTTAGTGTTGGGCCGTACTTAATTGGTTACAAATAGGCGTTGTGCATCTCTTTTCAGATATCCAGGTTCGTCGACTTCATTAATTTTTTCTTCTTCCCTTTTTTTGAGGTATTTTATTCAAATTTCTTGCTGCTTCAGCTAATTTTATAGTTTCAACAAGTTATCTTCATTAGATTGCAAATTTTATCTTCAGAGTAATAATAATAATATAATATTCATTTTAGTTGATAAAAGCTCCCCAGTTATACATATGACTTATGAGACACATGACACACTACACTCTCCAAAAGAAAAAAAAAAAGATTGAAAGAGCTTCAACCTAAACATTGCTAGGAAATGGAATATAACTAAGATAAATACCAAATAGTTCTAAATTAATTATCATCATTATATAGGAGTACTATTAAATTCAACATGGCTGCTTGTTAGTCATTAAATTTTTAAATAAGGGCATTTTGGTCATTTCTCTACCAAGCTGATATGCATTTAGATACGTGTCTTACATCCTTTGTTGTTGAATAAACACGTAGTGGCTCTTCTTCTCTGTTTCTCTGTTTACTTAAAAAAAAAAAAACCAAGCACAAGCTGCAACTCTTTTTCTTTGATTATCTTTTTTNTTTTAGGATTATCGCTTAATTATGTTCATATTCGAGGGCACAACAAGATTTTATGAGTTGTCACCACTCACCCACCCCTTCTCAGATGCTATTGGATATCATCTTCCTTTAATTGGTTAAGAATTCAAGAGCCTTCAAGTTAATCTCAGGTTTTACCTTCCAAATACAAGTATTTTTAATTTATCCTATGTTACAAGATAACTTTTTGTTAAAGATTACTGTCACCTCTCATGTGTAGGCCATATGCAGAACCATGTTGTAGAGCAATAGAAGAAGTGACGTAAGGGAAAATCCAAATGCGGAACCATGTTGTAGAGCAATAAAAGAGGGAACTATCAACTATATGGGTTTCAATGAACAAATAAGATTGGGATCTGAATTTTGAATCAGTTTAAGGGAGTTTATTAAGGTAACCCAATTTACTTCGTTGTGTTTGTGAAGTTCAATTTTCCAAACCGACTAGGCTGAATCCTTTTTTAAACCCAATTTGCTGCAGAATAAATTTGAAGTTGAAGTGGGTAACTTCACCTTTTCCATTTAAGTAGGAGGTACCATTTTGGATTTGTTTTAGGTTTATTGAACTGGGAATAAAGCTATTCCAGGAAGATATTTGTATTTTGATGGAAATGAATCACTTCGCTGTGTTAAAAATTTGATTTTGAATATAGGGTTTGCGGTGTGGACAAAAACCGCCCCCCACCGGGAACATAAATCTAACCAATCAAATGGGATTACCTGTGTTTGCAAAGACAAAGTATGTCATTATTTACTCTNAATCGACAAAAGTTTAAATAAGTAATAGTTGTGAAATTAATTACACATTTATTCATTTTGTGTAATGCAAAGAACAATATTTTCGTTCTTTGTAAAATACGTTACAAAGAGAATAATATTTCCGTTCCAAAACAAAAAGGAGAGTTTCTGTAGAATGTGGTATAATGGCCTTTAATGCCATTAACATTCACAATACGTTATACAAATTTAACTCTTCACTTTGAAACTCCTCTTTGCAAATCCTATATAAGCATGACCTTTTGTAAAAAAGAAGAGAACACTACCAACATAAACAAAAAGAAGAGAAAAAACCTTTTCCTCCTTTCTTCTTATTCTTAGAATATTTTTGGGCAGTTGATTTTGAGCAACTTTCAAACTCTCAGCCACGAGTGCACGTGTTTGAGAGTAACTATGAAACCTTGGGGAGCGACCGGCTACAATGAATAATATCAATATTGTAGTATTTTTCACAATAGTAAGATTGTTATAATGAAAGTAATACTATTTGCTGAGAAGTATTTGACATTTCATGTCCTTGCATGATGATGATTATACAATTTATTTATATAGGAGATCATTCTTCAGGAATTGATTAATGAGCCTTAATTCCTCAATAATTCATAATATCAAGTCTAAGAAAGTATTAAGGTAGATATGTTTCATTACATGATTATACAATATAAAGGAAACTTAAGTATAAATAATTTTGATTCTAACTAATCTTGAAATATTTTATGTATAAGTATAGACGATATGAAACACTGGCAAACATGTGAAGACACAATGATCAACATAGATAATTCAATTTTTGTTACTATATTCAATCATGTATATTTTTAAAACACAAGTATTAACTTAATGATATTAATATTTATTGAAACAAAAGTACAAACTACAATATCAAGCATATATACATATCTTAACGATATGTGTCAAGAACCACATGCAATGTATGTGTCAAGAAACTAACATATATATAAATAAGGATTCATTTCTTTTCATGCAAATTCCAATATATTTCATTAAAAAATAATTGGACAATAATTCACTTTCGCATAATCAACCTATAAAATAGAGGAAAGAATATATTAATTCATATAACAAACCAAACTAATTTAGGTCTAAAGTTATTGATCGATGAAGAGTGATCTTAATATTAATTATTACTAATATTAATCGTTCGAATACATTGAAATTTGCAATAACAAAAAGAACTTAATTTGAAACCAAATAATTGAGTGAACTAGGAAGTCTGAATATGATGAGGTGTTTGTTATATGAATTTGTAAAGCATTCTTTGATATGCATATTTTTGTTTTCTTTGTTGACACAACTTATTGCTTATTCAAGGAGCAGGTGGAAAGTTGAAATTAAAGAGTTGCCAAAAAAAAGAACGTTATGCCTAAAAATGAAAATATGACAAACAAATTGAAACGGAAGAATATCATTTCACTAATGGACTTTATACATTTAAAATTTCTGTTGTATCAATGCTATGTCTTATGTTTCTTATGATCCTTTGAAACAGAAACAGTTCCAATGGAATAGTGCATTTTGAAGGTGCTATGAATGATAAAAACTTATATGCAAATGTGCAGAACAATACAAGGTATGTTAACTGAACGAAGATCCTATAAAAAGAAGCTCACATATATCCCAACATCTATTTGGGAGAGCTGGAAGCCTCACTGAGAGATGAGACTTTTAACGCTACCTATCAAGGCAAATGATGAGTTTGCAGACAAAAGTCTAAGAGCATTGCGAAATCTTTCTAGATATGTTAAATTTTTTTGGCCTAAATCATCTTCTTATTTATACCAAACTTTGATTACATCTTTATGGTATTCTATATATGACTGAATTTAACTGGATTTTAGTCAGAATGGATTTTGGTTATTGCTATATTAATTCCTCAAGTAGTATTAGTACTGTCATAGGACTGGCAAAGTGCAGCAATAGACTTCTATTACACTACCTCAGCAAATGTCTAGCTAGTATCTACATGCAGCACCTATTTCCCCTGCTTTTCTTGTCTTCTTAGTTACAACCACAACAATAACAACATATTCAGTGTAATTCAACAAAGTTGATTGACTGCATTTAACTTCCAACTTATCTGGTGGAAAACATAGTTGTCTTTATGTCCATAGTTTAATCAAGAATAAAACAGTTAGGATGAACTTCTTGAGGAGTGAGCATGCAACGCGTCACCCCCTTTTTTGAACTTTTCACCTTTCTTTATGATAACAACAACAACATATCCAGTGAAATCCCACAAGTGGGGTCTGAGAAGGAGGGTAAAGTGTATGCAGACCATACCCCTACCTCGTGAACTTTTCACCTTTCTTTATATTGGAAAAATTGCAGGAAGAAGAAAAGCAACAAAAACGTACATGTGTGAACTAACAAACAAACCAATTGATGCCTTGCCACTATTCTTATATAACAAGAAGATGAAACCTTGTATTTCTTATTAATTATTATCACTTCCTCAGGAAATACATTCAATGAATGCCAAAAGCACTCTTGCAGCCTGCAGCTAGTGCAAATTGATCACTTAACATCATCATGATCAGTTATATCCTTATGACAAAAGAAAACTAGTCCAGAATTTAAGAAAACACACATCACAAGAAATGCATTAGTATATCACCAATATCGCGAAGTTACTTTAAATTAGACCATTTCGACCTGACTTCTAGACGTATTAAAACTAGACTTAGCAGCTCCAGCAGCAGTATCAGAAAATCCTGCAGATTTCTCAAGCCTATCACCTTGTCCCCAAATAGCATAAGCTTCCTCACCATGTGCAGCTTCATCTCCAATTTCCATATCTTCCTCTGACATTCTCAGTGGTACAATGAGCTGCACCAACAAACATATCAAGCTTGTCATCACAACGTTCACCACCACGATGAACAGAATCCCAATAAGTTGGAGACCCATTTGCCTGAGTCCTTTGTGGGCTTGTCCGTCGTGAAGCCCATAGAAGAGGCCATAATATTTGTTATAGTAGCCATAGAAAAGGTAACATAGTCTCGGGTGAGCAAAGAGCCCCGTGAGGAGTCCTCCAAGGCATCCAGCCACAGCATGGGTGTGGAAGACAGCCATTGTGTCGTCCACTTTTTGAAGAAGCTCAGACTTCTTGTGGACTACCATCATTGTGAACCATGGAATTGAGCCTGAACATAGTCCTATGGCTATGGCTGCCCATCCTTGTACAACACCTACACACCAACATGTATAAGGGCTAAAAATATCGTGTTTAAGTTATATACACGAACACGATCAATATAATTTAACATGTTGTAGCATGCTATTTACTCATATTCTAGGTTATATCATTTTGTTATAGACAGTTAACTCCTAGTAGAACAGTGAACAACCTAGTCTGATTCCCCGAGAAGATTAATTGGTTCAGTAGATAGATGAAAGTGTTGACCAGTATAACCCCATGCTTGCCTACTCGTCTTAAATTCACTGGCCTATTTGTGCCTTTCATTGATTAAGGGAATCCCTACTCTTTAAAGCAGAATGACTAAGCATGTCAGTCTAATCTAACCTTTCACGTCTACGCATGGAATCCTTTTATAGATGTATATGTTTTATACACTGTCAGTATACACTAACTTACGCTCGTGATTAGAAAATGCCTGAAATGACCCTAATAAGGAAGTGAAGATAAAATTGTTATGGTACCTGCAGCAGGTGTGATTGCAACTAAGCCAGTGATCATGCCTTGGACAGCACCAATAACAGAAGGCTTTCCAAAGAAGATGACATCAAGAATGAGCCATGTTAACAAGCTTGTAGCAGCAGCAACATGTGTGTTTAACACAGCCAAGGATGCATCAATGTTGGCTGCATATGGATCACCTCCATTGAACCCTGACCACCCCATCCACAGGAGTCCTGCCCCAGCCAACATCAGAAGTATGTTATTTGGTGGAAATCTCTCTCTATCCTTGGTTGATCTTGGACCCACCTGCAATAATATTTCACAAAAAGAGCATCACAGGAAAGTTTACTCTTCAATAGAGAGCTATAGTTTTTTCCTTCTCATTGTTTTCTTCTTTAGCTTTGTTCATTTATTCCTTCTGTCTATTTCATTTTGTATGGTGTTGATTCGGCCAACCTTTAAAAAAAAGTTTTTTCTTTTTAGAAATAGCAATAGTTTGAGGTCTAATTATCAAACATAGCGTTAGTTTGGACAATTACCAACGTATCAACAGCTTATGAAAGTCGCTTTGTATTAGTAATACAACACTTTTTTAAATTTGCTGTGTCTTGGTAATACAACAGTTTCCAAATTTCACACTGTATTAGTGACACAACGGGTTTTTGAAATTTGCTCTATATCATTGATAAAACAACAGATACAAAGCGAATTGTTGTATCAGTGATACAGAGCGAACTTCAGAAACTCTTGTATCACTAATACATGGAGAATTTCTGAACTGTTGTATCAGTGATACATGGCGAATTTTATAATCTCTCACTATGTTTGGTTATCTTTTTAGAACTCTCACTATGTTTGATAAAGATAGTGTACAAGTTTATCTGGTTAGGTAATTAGTACACCAAAAGTATTCTTAAAACTTGTGGTCTTAAACATATCCGAACAATTCTATAGCTATAAGAACGTATTAGTAAGGATAAACTGGGAAAAATGTTGTGTCCTTACCCAATAAGCAGCAGTAAAACCAGCTACACCAGAAGAGAGATGAATGACATATCCACCAGAATAGTCAATAATGCCATTAACAGACAACCAACCATTAGAAGACCAAATAGTATATGCACCAAAAGTATAAGAAAATGTTAGCCACAATGGTACAAACAACATCCAAGCATAAAAATTCATCCTTCCAAGCAATGCACCCGCTATCAGAACCAAAGTGATAGCCGCGAATACAAACTGGAAAAAGACCATAGTAGCGTTAGGAAACATCCCCAGAAATGCTTTCTGGAAGAGGTAATCTTGTTCTAACGCAACATCTACTTTACCCCATATTGGTATTAGTTTTTCTCCAAATGACATTCTATATCCCCAACAAACCCAACATAGTAGTACACAAGCAAAGGCATATAAAACCATGAAAGCTGAATTTACTGCCCATTTTTTTTTGACAGCTCCTCCATAGAGTATTATAAGGCCTGGTACACTTTGTAGCCCCACTAAGGTGGCTGCTACAAGTTGCCATGCATTGTCACCTTTGCTCATCCACGGAGGATTCGCATCCCCCGGAATCAAGTTTGATGGGAGCATAGAAAAGTTAAAGGCTGGTGGAGATGATAAACTCATATTTCTTGATTTTGTTTTGTTGGTTTGTTAGGAGATTAATTAGGAGAAACGTTGATTTTCATTGTTTGAATTGTGAATGGATTATATAGAGTACATTAAAGTTGATTCTCACGTCAAGCTGTCTTTCTACAATGGAGTAGTTTTCTTGTAAGTTTTTTTGATTCTAGCTATAGTGAATCTTATAGTATTTATGTCATAATTAGTTAAATATAATTTGTAGGTCATTGGTCACTACGCTTAAGTTTTGAAGAGCCATTTATCTTACGGTTATTACAATGTTATATGGCAGTGTAACGACATTTGCAAGGAAATTTATAGGAGCTGATGCAACTTTTTGATCCCTTTTGATCATTACATTAGTTTGTGTCTCAAAATTGTGTTCAATTTCTTGAAGAAAATACGAGAGAATCTCCAAAGTTGGGTAAATTTCAACGGTGGTCATCTAGCTTTGAGTTTAACGTGCAAAAATCCTTCTTTTTACTTCTATTACATAAAATTATGGGGGGGGGGGGGGGGNGGGGATCCTATTTGCTCGCAAGTCATATTTACCTCTATTGTGTTAAATCTCCATGTTCCAACTTAATTTTCCTATATGCCGCCTACGTGACACATTTTTTTTCAATCAAATCTACTGACCCATTTAAACTCTTTTAATCCCCAACTCGACCCACTAAAAAATTAATACTCAAAAGCTTCATTGTTCATCCATGTTGGATATGACTTCACAACTCAAATCTCATCCAAATTGAAGCTCAACTTATTGTTCCAACAATTTTTAATATTGAACTGATTAATTAAATCATAAATTTACAAAAATAAAAAAAGAAGACGAAATCAAATATAATTTTTGAGTGCAATAATTCTATACAAACAATTTTTGCATGCAACAGATTTCTTAAGAGCTTTTAAAGTTACAGTATATTGAATAAACATCATTTTAACCTGTTCAATCAAGGAGGATTTGTGAAATCTCTACTCAATTCAAATGTTTTGATAGATCTTAGAGATGAAATTAGGCAAGCACCTCTTGCGGTTAGCAATGGCTCCAAGCTCATACATTTCAAAATATTGTGAGTGCAGCTGAGAACCATTCTACGCAGCCAATGAGCAGAATGCAGAAGGGGCATCCCATATATCTCTCTTTAACACAATTTACTGAAGTCAAAACGCAATCATCTCACCTGGATCAAGTTATAGAAACGCTGGTTACAGATTGTTCTTCTGCAATCCGCATCATCGTGTCAGCGCTTCTTTTCTTTAGTGCATCCATCTACTAGACCATCAGATTTAGGGAAAAACTGTTGGCTGTGAATTTTTATCCAGTAAAACTTGTAAAGATGGAGCTTCAGATAATAACATAATCATGAAGGGTTGGTGAAGAGATATTGAAGCAATGGAGCAACCACTCCCACACTTAAACTATTTCCTAGCATTGCATAACTGCACCAAAAAACCCAAAGACATATGTTAGCACGCAATTCTTTTATGAAACCCAGAACAAAATTGCTCAAATCTCGTTAAGTAAATCCAGGAGCCCAGGACGAACTCTCTCATTCTTGCGGGAATAGCTTTAAAGCTAACTAAAGTGACAACTGTAATTTCACAAGGTAAACTCGGGCAATTTTGTGTCGTATTAATGTACTCGTTTGTTTGTTAATTTAATTGTTCACTTGTGACAATATGCATTTGTAGGATAAGGTCTAATCACCTTCTATCCAACTCAAACAATGAAATGGATCAGAATCAGGATATACACCCTCTTTCGTGTTAAATGACACTCTTTCCATTATAGTCAATTCCAAAATGAATTGACACTTTTCTGTATTTGGAAATTCTTTGACTTTAAACTTCATGTTTCATCCTTAATGATATGTTCTTATGGCCATAAAAATGCCATGGCATGTTTAAGATCACAAGTTCTAATGGTAATGATGATATGTACATGTCTTTCTTTCTTAAACTCAGTGCCCAGTCAAACACCACCACATAAAATGAAGAGGAGGGGGTACACTGTTTCGAAAATAGGAAAAGTCAAAATGGCCCATAGAAAGACAGGAACATGGAAAATTTTCTAAAACATCAATACAAGATCGGCAATTCCCTTAAGGCCTATGCAACATCAGTTTCTATGAAATAAAAACAACAATTACACACTAACTATTTGAACTACAATCACAGGAGTTAAGAAAAAAATGATTCATTAATAAGGAAGTACAAGTACTGGGAAAAAGATGTACCGTTGGCGAAGACTGATGTGTTGTGGAAACTGGAAGTCTTCTGGAAAAGAATGCAAATTCGCAACCTACAATCAAGATCTGTGAGATGTCTTGAATCTATATTGCTTTATTTTCCAAGAAAGCAAAGAAGCAAGAAGACAGAACTATTTCACAAAACTGAAGAGAATTGAATACCTCCCTAGGCGTGAAGTATCTAAGAGACAGACCCTGCAGTGAAGGCGTTCTATTCTCTGTTCTTTCCTGTATTTATGAAATGGCACCCCATGAAATCATTGGAGAGCAATATTTTTAGAAGTGAAAAGCACAAAAAAATTACAAGGTGCATGAGGATTGAAGAGGGTTAAGTGAAGTGCATGCTTCTTTGAAGTCAAGTGTACAAGTTATAAAAAATTAAACACTACTAAACACATAAGAGTTTAGTACCATAATAGCCAAATTACATCTAAAATAACTAATGTTAGCCTCCAATATACAATAATGCCGCTGTAGTGTGACAGCCACTACTAATCCAAATCCTCAAAGTTGAGATTACTTCTTACTGGGATCACTTTTACATCATTGTTTGAAGCACACACTTCTCTAAAGCACATGCTTCTCCATGAAGCGATAACTCCTCATTTCACATCGATTTAAGTGATGAACCAATGACTTTTAATAACACGGAGAAAATAGAATGAATAATCCAACATCAGTATAAATTATCCAGATCAAACTAAATAAAACAGAAGAACATTTTGATTAATCATAGAATCAAAGAAAAAAACTATAATTTTCAGATACACAACACTTCATCTTGGAAACTGGAGAAACCAGCCTTAATCAAATGGAGCAGTTAAGTACTCCCCCCTCCATCTTTACTTGTCTATATACTATAATAAAAATTGATGTCCACTATTACTTGTCCAGTTTGGGAGCCCTGGAGATAATATGCCATTTTATACCTATTTTACCCTTATTATTAAGTACTAGTTATTTCTAATACATTTCCCAATGAGTGAGATGACTTACAATAATTAGGGGTTATATAGTAAAATTACCACTTCATTTATTGCTTCTTATGGGGTGTGCCAAGTCAAACATGGACAAGTAAAGATGGATGGAAGGAATTTAACGTCGCGGCACGACACGAGCAACTTCATCACTTGTACCTCCATTTGGAAGATATGAACCTCCTCCCCAATTTCGAATCAAGAACATGGCTATGCTCATGGGGTGGTGACAACAAGGCAAAAAGGCCACACCCCGGTGACGAATCTTACACTTTTTCACCTTTAAATGAGGGATGTCATTTTGTCTTCTAGATTAGTTTCACAGAAAACAGTAAGTCCAAAAATCCTACTTTCATAAGCAAATCTAGAATTAACCAACAGGCAGTGCATATTATACAACCATAAGTAAAAAAGAATAAAATTGACAAGTAAATAAATTATGTTTCAAGTAGATCAATGACCATAACTATTTTTTTATAACGATGCTTTCCTGGTCAACTTGCGCATACCAGTTACCACAACTATTACATCAGTACCTGCATCCTTCCACTAGTATTTGTATTGGATAACTCATAGAAGAAATTAACTTTACCCTTTGCTGAATTTGAACCTGGGTCAGAGACACTTTACTTTGTGTTAAATACAAGGTAAAACTTGTGTGAGGGTGGTCATTGCTTGCCAGAGGCATTTGTGGGGCCCACAATAATGCATTATTCGTTTCTCCCTGTCTCTTTACACACAAGCCCAGCAAGCCCAACCCTGCCTACTGCTTCTCTTTCTTTCATTTTCTTCTTCCCCCTTCTCGTCCCATCACTCCTCCATCCCAAATATCTCCTATGGGATACGAGGTGGCCATCATGAAATGTAGGCTTCTTTCCGAACTTCAAAATACACAATATTTGTGAATTGGGGATATTTAAAGAGTGGAGAACAATGTCCAAGATAATTAGAAGTCCAAAAGGAGAAGAAAGAACTAGGTTTTATTATTAACATTCAACTAAGAGATGCAATCCAAAGGAGAAGGGATATGAACTCATACATGAATTACTAACTTGTAGTAATTTAAGAGAAGTTCAAAAGAATGGAACAAATCCCTAACTCTCAAAGAATAACCTAAACTCATCATCCAAATAAATCTCCTTTCAAAGAGAACAACCTAATAGCCTATTTCTACTAGGGTTCATTATTCCAAGGAAAAAAAAATACTAAAATACCTTTTAATTTAGGGCCTCTTCATTTAGAACCAAGGAGATGGGTTTTCCTTCTCCTTTTGGGCTTCTAGTTGTCTTGGACCTTGTTCTCCACTCTTTAGATATCCGCATAAGCATATTGTGGGATATGATCTATCTTCTTAAAGGGCAATTACTTTTGGAGGATGAGTTTAGGTTACTGTATGAAAGTTGGAGTTAAACCACTCTTTTTGAGAAAGTTAACATTTTATAGATAACAATACACCAATGGTGTATTTCAGTAGTAATTACATCAGGAGGAGTATACAGTAAGCAAAACCAAAAGATCTATCATTTATACCCCTCCTAAACTATCTAAAAAGTGAGTAATAGCCTCCACCTCTTTGGGGAGGACATGATTACACCAAAAATAAAGGGTTATAAGACAGTTCAACTTCAAACTCTGGAAAGGGATGCTCTTGTTTTCGAAGCATCTCTGCTTCCTTTCCTTCCAAATTGTCCACCAGATGCAAGCAGGGACAATCTTCCATCTCTCCTTGTGACCTGATGTATTCCCTTCTCTATTCCAGCATGCTAGAAAATCTGAGGTGTGTCTTGACATGGACCAGCTGATTCCCCTCAAATTCAAAAAGACCTGCCACAATTTCTCTGTCACTTTGCAATGGAGGAAAAGATGGTTTGTTGTCTCTGTTTCTATTTCACAAAAAAAACACCTGGAGCATAGCTGTCTTCCCCTTTTCATTAGATTGTCCTGAGTTAGTACTGCTTCCCTAGCTACCAACCAGGTGAAACAAGCCACCTTGTGAGGTACATTAATTTTCCATATCATCTTCCAAGGCCATTGTAACAACATTTCAGCTGGCCTGTCAAAATGTCTATAAGCTGATTTAATTGTGAACTTCCCATTGTTGGCCCTCAACCATTGTAAACTGTCCTCATTTGTGTCAAGGTTATTTGCCTGCTTCAAAGACTTGTAAAAATCTGCTAATTTGTCCATTTTCCAATCATTCAACCTTCTCCTAAAAGATAGGTTCCATCCTTGGTTGTCTATGACTTCTGCTACTGTTGCTTCCTTCTGTTGGTTCAGATTATAAATCTCAGGATGCAACTGTTTCAGAGAGTGTTGTCCAACCCACACATCATTCCAGAAGAATGTCTTCCTTCCATTTCCTATATCAATTTTTGAATTTCTCCATATTTTAGGCCACAAATTCTTGATTGTTCTCCATAAACCAACCCCATAAGGGCTTCTAACTTCCTTTGTAGTCCATGAGTCCTCCATTGCATATCTGGAGATTATAACATCTTTCCACAGACCTTGTTCTACAGAAGCAAACCTCCACAACCACTTCAAAAGGAGACTCTAGTTTTAAACTTTGAGATTCTTTGTGCCCATTCCACCTTCTTTTTTGTTGTTTATCACCACTTCCCATTTCATCAGGTGATATTTCTTTCCCCCCTCTCCATTTCCTTACCATAAAAAGTTTCTCCGGATGGATTCTAGCTTCTTTAAAACACTCCCTGGCATAGGGAATAAAGACATCATGTAGGTTGGCATAGCATCAAGCACACTATTAATTAGTGTCAATCTTCCACCCAAGGATAGGTATTGACTTCTCCAATTTACCAGCTTTTTTTCACACTTCTCCACCATTGCATTCCATATATTCTTTGATTTACTGTTTGCATCTAGAGGCATCCCTAGGTAGGTGGTAGGCATTTCTCCCACTTTACCTCCTAAGATGCCAGCCAATCTGTTGATTTCTGGGACTTCATTCATTGGGTAGACAAAACTTTTGCTCCAATTTATATGTAGACCAGAAATAGCTTCAAACAATATAAATATGATTCTTAGATGCTTTAGTTGATCTTCCTCTGCACCACAAAACACTAGGGTGTCATCAGCATACTCCAAATGGGAGATAGATAAACCCCTAGTGTCACTATCATTCATCCAGAAACCTCTGATCATGTTGTTTGATTGTGCTGTTTTCAACATGTCACTTAGTCCTCCCATAGCTAGGATAAAAATGAAGGGGGAGAGGAGATCCCCTTGCCTTAATCCTCTTTCAGAGGGAAAGAAACCAGATTGGGTACCATTTATTAGAACTGAGAATTTGACTGTTCTCACACAATACTTCAACCAATTTATCCACCTATTTCCAAAGCCTATCCTCTCTGGTGTGTACCACATAAAGTCCCAATTGAGGTGATCATAGGCCTTTTCTATGTCCAACTTACATAGAATCCCAGGGATTTTAGTTATTTTCCTCACATCTACACATTCATTGGCTATAAGTATGGCATCCATGATCTGCCTGCCCTTAATGAATGCCAATTGATGTGTATCCACCAGCTTTGACATCACTTTCTTGAGTCTTTCTGTTAGGACCTTGGATATGATCTTGTAGACACTGCTAATCAGGCTGATGGGCCTGAAGTCCTTCAATTTTGTTGCCCCCGTCTTTTTTGGGATCAAAGCTATAAATGTAGCATTGAAACTTTTTTCAAAATAGCCTTGACTATGGAAGTTCTGAATGGCTGCTATCACCTACCTTCACCACATCCCAACAATGTATGAAAAAAGCCATGGTAAAACCATCTGGACCAGGAGCCTTGTCTCCTGCACAATCAAAAACACATTCTTTAATTTCTTGTTATCCAAATTAACTTTGAAGAAAGAGGTTGTCTTCTTCATTGAGCACAACTTGTTCTCTAGGATTGAATTGGGGTCTCCAGTGTTCATTCTCTCTGTAAAGGTTTTGGTAGAAACCTGTGATCTCCTCCCTAATTATTGTTGAGTCTGTGACATTAGTTCCATTAATCAGACTGTCAATGTTGTTGTATCTCTTGCGACTGTTTGCTGTTCTATGGAAAAACTTTGTGTTTTGGTCACCCTCTTTCAACCATACAGCCCTGGATCTTTGCCTCCATGCTACTTCTTCTCTTTTTTCCACTTCCTCAAACTCTACTGACTGGACAGCCCGCAGATATGATTCATCNTAATCAGACTGTCAATGTTGTTGTATCTCTTGCGACTGTTTGCTGTTCTATGGAAAAACTTTGTGTTTTGGTCACCCTCTTTCAACCATACAGCCCTGGATCTTTGCCTCCATGCTACTTCTTCTCTTTTTTCCACTTCCTCAAACTCTACTGACTGGACAGCCCGCAGATATGATTCATCTTCAGACAAGCACCTTTGTTCCTGGATCATATCTAACTCATAAAGCTGATTTAAGATGTTCTGTTTCTGTAAACCTAGATTACCTTGTACAGTTTTGCTCCATTCTTTCAGTTTTACTTTGAGAGCCTTCATCTTACAAGCTAGAATGTAATCTGGCCTACCCACAAAAATTTCAGAGTCCCACCACACCTTAACTCTCTCTTTGAATTTTTCAGTTTGCAACCACCAATTTTCGAATTTAAAATAAGACTGTGACCTCTCCCAATTTCCACATTTTAGTAGCAGCGGGTTATGGTCTGAGGTGACTCTAGGCAAAAGAGTTTGTTTGATTTTCTTGAATGATATCTCCCATTCTTCTGAAAATAGAAACCTATCCAATCTTGCTGCTGTAACATGCCTATCTCCTTTTTTTCTAAGTAAAGCTGCCACCTATGAGTGGTGGGTCTACTAATTCCATGTCATCAATGAAATCTGAAAAATCCTCCATAGCTTTGGTGATTCTGTTACAATTCTTCTTCTCAGAAAGGAACCTCACAACATTGAAATCCCCTGCAATCACCCAAGGGCTACAAGTTAGTAATTCATGTATGAGTCATATCCCTTCTCCCTTAGGATTGTAACTTATTTGAATATTAATCTTATTAGTTACTAAATTCCCTTCATTGTTTCTTTGAGTTAGTTGACTGCACTTCAACTCTAGAACAATCCTTTCTTTCTTCTTATCCTGGATTTAAAATTATTGATTGCATTTACATATATTTTTTTTTTTTTATGACAAGGGAAACCCGCAGCCGCTACCCTTTGGGTGAGCAAAGGGTAAAACCCCCGCTCTTATGCAATAGCTCGCAAACCACATAGGAGAGGTACCCCGCACTAGGCAAGCCCGGTGCGACAAGCTCGATCCAGAAGGCAAACCCCTTGCTTTCGCTGGCAAGGGGTTTCGAACTTGAGACCTCCAACATGGAAATCCCAAGCCCAAACCACTGGGCCACCCCCAAGGGTAACATTTATTTATATTTACATATGTCTAGGTAATTACTACATAGCCCTAACAATTGTCTTAATCTTCCTATCCTTTTATTGCTTCCCATAATTGTTCTTGGTGTTCATGTGAGATTGAAGAATCCATCTTCAATTTCTTTGAATTCCCAAGCATGTTTCACATCATCTCCTCCCATACACATTCACCCATCAGCATCTTTCGGTGAAGTTCCAGAACCGGTAAGGCACAAAAACCTCAAAATCCACTCAACAACCTCTTGGTAGAAAACCTTCCACAAAGGTTACCCTGAACCAAGCTGGCACAACAACATATCTCTCCCCACAACAAGCACCATTCACAATGGCCCTGGCACATTATTCTACTTTGACAACAGGGGTTATACCCAGTTGGACCCGGTTATTCAAGTGAATTCAAATTAAATGCTATCAAGTTTCTGCTCTACCACATTTGATTTTTTATCCCATACATATTCCCAAGGATGACTGTACAAATTTTTGGAACAAATTGGACAAGAGAAAATAAATCTTAACCGAGTAAAAATCGTTCTTTTTTTTTGAGCAAGAGATCCTTCTAATTGATGTTGTTTGTTGGAATTAAGTTACTAAGGTTTTTGTTCTTAGAGCAGTACACTTTTTTTTTAATAAGGTTTTAGAGCAGTACATAGTTGGGTTTCATTGGGCACAATAGTCAATCCATCTTCCACTTCTATTTCTTCAATTAATAATCCATTCATCTAATTATTTCCACCCAACTAATAAAGAGCACAGAAGATCCAATCGATAACAGTGACATGGTTTGTATGGGACGAGGATACTGGGAAGAGAGGGGTGATGTGACAAGCAGAGGGAAAGAACAAGAAAGAAAAAGAATGGATGGGCCCTCAAAAGTCATTGCTAGTACGTTTGATACAGTTAGTGCTATACCTTAGGCCTTAATTAGCAGGGGTAGGGGATTCGCTGGGGCTGATGTGTGGAAAGAGAGGGAAAGATGCATGAATGATGCATTATTGTGGCCCCATAAATTCCACTTGGCAAGCAATGACCATTCTCACACAAGTATGGCTAGTTGTATTAACATAGCCAAAAACCCTTCCTCACTTTTCTACTTATTGACTTTTGGAGTAAGAAGCATCCAATTCCATGTCTTAAGCATGGTTAGGGTTAAGGGAAGGATTGCAGCTAGATGGTAGGCGGGGGAAAGTGTCAAAATTTCTCGTCTCTTTAGTCTTCATTCCACTTTCATTGACCACTAGAACATCCTTAGGTGTTATAAGTTATAACTGCTCCTGTTACTGCAATATCTAACATCTAAAAGAACATTTGACTGCTGAGGGGGATGGAAGAGAGATAAACCTCCATAACAACAAGAAAAGAGAGCCCATGTGATCAGTGTGAACAAGATGCACATGAGTCTCATAGAACAAAAATCTCAAGTGCGGGTTTGAATTAATTTAAATACAGAAAGAGGCATTATAGATAAGGAAAAACTCCCGTAAAATTATAAAGACTGTGGAACTACTTGTTGTAATGGGTTATGAAGATAAATAATAATCAGCTTATCCTCCATGTATGCAGAAGCATGGTTGCATGTATGATATCGTATGTTTCTTAGAGTTCCCAAAAGGTTTCCTTCTCCATTTCTACAGAAACCTTCAACAAGAAATATCAAGGTAATCCCATGGAGTAGCGAAAGAGCAAATAAGATTATAACCAACTTTTCAAAGCTACAGAGTCTCTTTCTTAATTGTTATATTATATTATAAAGGCAACTGAAAAAAAAAACATATTCAAAGGAGAAACGTTAACATCATGATGATACTTTAAAGCTTTACCTGGACAGTTGCCAACAGGGAGCCAGTACCCTTCATGTATCTGTAATAGCTTTTTGTAAAACAACAGCAACGCTTTGAATGAGGATAAACAATATCTGTGATCTTTTAAGGATGTAACCCAACAACAATTGACGAGCAGAGAGAGAGAGAGAGATAAATGACATAAGAAACAGAGGAAGCCGTAGTAATCAACAGGAAGAAGGATACCCATGGCACTTCCCCATCTTTCAATCAGGCTTGATGGAACAATGTACACATCATTTTCCTCATCACTTCTATCTGATTTTACAGAATCATTAGCATGGAAAGAGTAAGTTGATGAGTCCTTCCGATTACCAAAAGTTCTAAATACTAGAAAATCGTCTACAGGTTGACAAGCTTGAAGCAGCTCATCCCAGTACTCTGGTGACAGCAGCTGTTCCTTTTCCATTGTGCTTTCAGTCTGCCCAAGTAAAGGACCGGGGGTCCGAAGAAGCTGATTGTTAAATTCAGGGACTTCAAAGGATAAAGGTTTCCTCTTAGCCTGCAGTAAAGTAATTTCGGTGATTTAAATTTGTGTTTTGCAAAATAAATAAATTAATAACCATAAGTTGATTGCATTATGTTACAAAATCTGTATAATAATATAGATGGATAATAGAGCTGATTCTTAGGGATTAGAATATTTAGTTACCATAGTTAGCTTATTCTCTCCATGTATTTATATCACTGTTCTCTTTGAGTAATAAACAAGTTATTCTTAATAAGTTATAATTTACATGGTATCAGAGCCAATGTCTGAGTTGGTATTTTGTCTTCGCGGGAAGTCACTGTGACTTCGCCGGAATCAACTATAGTTTCACCGGAAGTGATTGAGAGTTCCAAAATTTCTGTCACCACCCACTTAGGAAGAAGATACTTCCCACGATCTTAAACCCCTAAATCTCGAAGGCTAGAAGTTACTCGTGTGAGCCTCACGTTCCATTAGTACCCTTTCCAGTGAAACTGCAGTAGTGGTGCTGCATCAGAAATTTATGCGTGCTGCATCAGAAATTCAATCTGCTTGCTGTTCCAATGTCGCAGTGACATTTCCAGCAAGGATTTGGTGGTTGTTTGTTCAGCAGACCACGATTTGAGAGAGTTTCCTATTTCTAACCAATAATCTGGTGGTCTCTCTGTGTCGGGCAGCATCTGGTAGTATGTTGACATCCTTTTTCTAGCGATTTCTGCTAATATTTGATGCTACGATTTCACTCGTGTCTTACAATTTTAGCATTGGGATTTTGCTGTAGCATCATCAGGTTTTGCTCTTCAATCAACACTTTTACTTGGATCTTTATTTGATAATTTTCTGATTTATCAGGAGTTATTTTTGGGTCTCTGATTAGTTGGATAGCTAGCCTTAAGTGGAATTGGTGTGAGGAAGAACAATTACTTTGTTTATTGTTCCAAAATAAGTTATTGTCTATCTTGGGTATTGTATGATTTTAGGATATAATCTGGTTGGACTTGTTGGGAAAATGACCGACTATAATCAAAGAATTCAAAGGTCTAAGTCGTTGGTGCTTGTAGTCCATTATCTGACAAAATGGTCCTAATTTCAGCGAAGGAGTTTGCTAAATTCTCTCAATACCAGAAAATCTCGAAGGAATCCACTTCAGTAATTCCTTTGTTGAATCAAATAAAACATGTCTTATCACCTCTTCAAATAAATGGGGGATTGATTCAGGTGCCACAAATCACATGACACGTAATCCTAATATTTTTTCTTGCTTTCAAGCACACAAAGAACCCTCTCCGGTTACCGTAGCTGATGGATCAACTTGCAACAGTGTTGGATATGGGACGGTTAAACCAACCTCTTCTATTACTCTCTGTCATCTGTATTAAGTCTACCAAAGTTGGCCTTTAATTTGATTTATGTTAGCAAAGTTACCAGAGACCTTAATTGTTATATTTCGTTCTTTCCCGATCATTGTTTGTTTCGTGATCTTAAGACGAATCAAGTTTTTGGTAAATGACATGTATATGACGATCTCTACATCCTTGATGAATGGGAGCCTCGGTTTGTTGCCTGCTCTAGTGTTGTGTCTCCATTTAAAGCACATTGTCGATTGGGACATCCTTTTCTACCTCTATTAAAGAAGTTGTGTCCTCAATTCCAGAATATTTCTTCATTAGAATGTGAGTCACGTCGATTTGCAAAACATCATCGTAGCTCATCAAGTCCAAGGGTTAATAAGCGAGCTGAGTCACCTTTTGAGTTAGTTCATTCTGATGTTTGGGGACCGTGTCCTGTTGTTTCCAAAACTGGGCATAAGTACTAGTTACTTTTATGGATGATATTTCTCGGATGACTTGGATTTATTTTATGAAGAGTCGCTCGGAAGTATTTACTCACTTTTGTGCCTTCTGTGTTGAAGTCAAGACACAATTCAATGCTTCAGTACGTATTATGAGGAGTGACAATGCTAAAGAATATATGTCGGAATTTTTTTAGTTGTATATGAGACAACATGGTATTCTCCATCAGTCTTCATGCGTCGATACACCTTCTCAAAATGGAGTTGTTGAGAGGAAGAATAGACACTTACTTGAGACAGCTTGAGCACTTTTGTTCCAAATAAGGGTTCCTAAACAATTTTGGGCAGATGTGGTCTCTACAACTTGTTTTCTGATTAATTGCATGCCATCTATTGTGCTTGCTAGTAATGTGCCCTACAATGTTATGTTTTCAAACAAGTCTCTAATTTCGGTGGAACCTAAGATATTTGGAAGCACATGCTATGTTTGAGATGTTCGACCATCTGTTACCAAGTTGGATCCCAAGGCATTGAAGTGTGTGTTTCAGGGCTATTCTCGCCTCCAAAAGGGGTATCGGTGTTATTCTGTCAAACTTGGCAAATATTTGGTGTCAACAGATGTGGTATTTCCAGAGACTACACCATTCTTCTATGCACCTCCGATTTCTACAAGTCAGGGGGAGGAAGATGAGTGGCTAGTCTATCAGGTCACCCGTGTTTTGACAAAAGAATCAGATGTTGTCCCTCCATCTCTCAATTCTTCTATTGAGGACCAATCGACTATTGTTTCGGAAGCTCCTTCTCCATCTGATATGGCAAGACCGCCAATTGTAAGTTTACTCGAGAAGGCGAGAGGCTAATGATACATGTCCTGCACCATTTCCTTTGTCATCAGATCCTCATTCTTCTGATCCTCCACAAGATCTTGACCTCCCAATTGCTCTTCGCAAAGGTACACATAGTTGCAAATCCTCATATTCCATTAGTAATTTTGTTTCCTATGGCCACTTATCCTCTACGTCTAGATCTTTGATTGCTTCTCTAGACTCTGTTTTTGTACCCAACTGTACCCAAAACAGTGAAAGAGGCCTTGAATCATCCTGGGTGGACTGATGCAATGCTTGATGAAATACATGCCTTAGAGGAAAACCACACGTGGGATTTAGTGGATTTACCCAAGGGAAAGAAATCGGTGGGATGTAAATGGGTCTTCACAGTTAAAGTTAATCCAGATGGATCTATAGCGAGACTTAAAGCTAGACTTGTAGCTAAAGGGTATGCTCAAACATATGGGGTAGATTATTCAGACACATTCTCCCCGATTGCCAAACTCACATATGTCCGTTTGTTCATTTGTTTAGCTGCTTCCGAGAATTGGCCTATACATCAGGTAGATATCAAGAATGCATTCCTCCATGGTGATCTTCAAGAAGAAGTGTATATGGAGCAACCACCTGGTTTTATTGCTCAGGGGGAGTATGGGAAAGTCTGTCATTTGAAGAAGTCCTTGTATGGATTGAAACAGAGTCCCCGAGCTTGGTTTGGCAAGTTTAGTGAGGTAGTTCAGAATTTTGGGATGAAAATTAGCAAATGTGATCACTCAGTCTTTTACCGGCAATCAACATTTGGCACTATCCTCCTTGTTGTATATGTTGATGACATTGTCATCACAGGAAGTGATTATGTGGGAATCTTTTCCCTCAAAACTTTCTTGCATACTAGACTTCATACAAAGGACTTGGGTTCGTTGAAATACTTTTTGGGAGTAGAAGTAAACAGAAGCAACAAGGGAATTTTCCGTCTCAGAGAAAGTATATTCTTGACTTGCTTGCAGATACCGAAAAGTTAGCAGCCAAACCTGTAGTACTCCAATGGTTCCCAATGTGCACCTTATGAAAGATGATGGTGATCCTTTTGATGATCCAGAGAGATATAGAAGGTTGGTTGGGAAGTTAAACTACCTTATTGTGGCTCGTCCGGATATTGCTTTTGCGGTAAGTGTTGTTAGCCAGTTCATGAGTTCACCTACGATCAAACATTGGGAAGCTTTGGAACAGATCATATGTTACTTGAAAGGAGCTCCTGGACTTGGCATATTGTATAGTAATCACGGTCATACTCGTATTGAGTGTTTTGCAGATGCTGACTGGGCTGGATCCAAGATTGATAGAAGATCTACTACAGGCTATTGTGTTTTTGTTGGAGGCAACCTAGTATCACGGAGGAGTAAGAAGCAAGGTGTTGTATCTCGATCCAGTGCAGAATCTGAGTATAGAGGTATGTCACAGTCTACATGTAAGATTATGTGGATACATCATCTTTTATCTAAAATTGGGTTAAAGCATCATACCCCAACAAAACTTTGGTGTGATAATCAAGCTGCTCTTCATATTGCCTCAAATCCGGTGTATCACGAAAGAACTAAACATATTGAGGTTGATTGTCATTTTATTCGTGAGAAGATTCAGGAGAACTTGATTTCCACTGGCTACGTGAAGACAGGAGAGCAACTAGTTGATTTGTTTACAAAAGCGTTGAATGGAACTCGAGTTGATTACCTTTGTAACAAGTTGGGCATGATCAATATCTATGTTCCAGCTTGAGGGGGAGTGTTACAGAATCTGTATAATAATATAGATAGATAATAGAGTTGATTCTTAGGGATTAGAATATTTAGTTACCATAGTTAGCTTATTCTCTCCATGTATTTATATCATTGTTCTCTTTGAGAATAAACAAGTTATTCTCAATAAATTATAATTTACACATTACATACACAAGGAATGAACTAATTATGAAATGAATTTTGATCGCCAATAAGCCACATTTGCATCCTAAATTTACTGAACTCCCATGTCTATTTAGTCTTTAACAATTTGTTTTGATTATTAAAGGTTACTTCATTGCAAATACAGCAACAAGAAAGTGCTTTAAAGAAACATACAGAGAGAGCAGCTCATCACAGCTGCAAGTGTAAGGAGCAATCTAACATGGCATCTATATCATTTGCAATTAGCCATGTTACACCCAAAAAAGGTGAAGGAGATACATTTGTACTTCATGCTACTTACAGATTCAATTTTGCTTTCAAAAACTCTTGCATTCCTTTCTTTCCAAATGGTCCACGAAATAGCGGCGGGGATTGAGTTCTAGGTTTGCACTTTTGCCTTTCCCATCCCATTGAAGAGCCAGCCTCAGTAGCTCCATTGAGGTCCTTGGCATTACCCAGTTTACTCCCATGATGTTAAGAATGACAAGTGTTGATTATTTAGTTTCCAACTCAAGCAGATCTTCTGCAATCTATAAGATTGTCCATAAAGTCACCAACACTTTTCCAATACTCCTTTCATCCCAATTTATGTGGCGATGATTGGGCACAGAGGTTAAGAAAGAAAGACAAACTCTTGAAACTTGTGGTCTAGAAAAAGTCATAGACATTTGTGTGGCTACAAATCAACTCATCAAGAGTAAAATGGAAGTTTATAGTCAAATGATTTCTAAATAAGGAAGTATGATATTCTTTTTGAGACAAACTAAAAAGGAAAGTATGCCACATAAATTGGGACAAACAAAACACTAAATAACTGTTTGTTGCCTATGGGTTTAAGGAACATAACAGGTAAGAAAAATGGACTAACATAAGGATAACTCAAGACACTTACATTTTCTTATTAACAAAAAAATTCACAAGGTTTGCATGGTTCAAAACTCAAAAATGGATAATGGCCCATTTCTCTACCCTTCTCTGCTTAAAGGCTTTTGTCTGACACAACGTTTGAACCCTTGACATGCACCTATAACCTATACATTACGCATTGCCCTCTTACCACCACACCAAATCTTTGGGGGAAACTCAAAACAATTAATTACTTTAGAACAGATCAAGGGATACAACAAGGTAAACCAAGCTATGTGTGGCCTAAAAATAAAACAGTACTGCATTTTTACCTTTAAAATGTTAGTCAACTATGTGACCCAAGTTTTTTATAAAGCATCCAACTGTATACTAAAATGTAAGATTACTTGTAATGATTATTCAAGCATATTAAAAAAAAGGTAACTGAAAAAGTAGTTAACAGAAAATTATCGTGTACTGAATGTCATTCAGAGGTTTATGAGGAACCATGTTAGTTACTAGATGTTAAACATTTGACTAAGCTTTTTTATCTGTGCTCATCTCTGCCCAATATTAACCTTGACTTCGACACTTAGTAATCAAATCAAACGATATATTTTGCTCTGCACAACATGTTTGCTTAAGCACAATGAACTTTAGGTTGTGAAAGATGCAACTTAAAAGTTTCAATATGTTAAATTTAGCTGTTGAGAAGAATCGACAACAATTAGTAGGTAAAACTACCTATCCTTTCCCATTATCTGGGAAAAATAGGAGAACTTTTATTAAAAAAACATGCTGGTTAGCTTCATAAGCCAAAGAGGAGAAATGACCAAGTTCTCCCAATTTGTTTAATTGTTTTCTTTGTGCTCCTCAGTGATCTTTCCCCACAAAAGACTTCGTCTTTATTGAGGAAATTTCAGTCAGTTTCCACAATGCATCTCAATCATTTCTCATCAATCATATAAGTGTAATCCATCAAACAATTGACTATACATCAATCAAAAACTAGTTGGGTTAGGTATATGAAGTTCTTTGTTACTATTCCGTTCTACTCAGCTCATTTCATTTCAACACATCAATTAATAAGCGTAATTCAAATATTAACAACATCACGGATAGACAACTATTTAAAAAATAAAAGAAGTCCAGAACATGCGCAATGAATGAAAACATACATGTGATGAAGATAGACACTAGTCCTTTTTATTGATAAAAATCCAAAGAGGAAGGCATAGAGACATACCAAGCAATAATAACGAGGCCGAGAATATGGCAGTCCAAATTGCAGTGGACTCAAAATAAATTCTTGTGTAACAAAATTATTCTTTTCCAATATATCGACCAATATTGCATGGGTATCAGAAGTCTGCAATGAAGGAAAAAGGCTTTATATATATTCCAAGATGACCATCCTCCCCAATATAGCATAAGACAGCTGGATAAAATAAGGAAAAACATAGGTGGTAGAATGAAGCATGGATTGGGAAAGACACAAACCTCAAATCCTACAACATTTTCCACAAAAAGATATGATGGAGGCCGTAATAACTGTGGTACAAGTTCCAGAATTTTAAGAAATGATGATGCACGTGCATCACTAGAACCTTTCTGGAGTCCTGACACAAAAATGTAACAAAAAGGTTTCAGTTAATATAGCCATAAGAAGAAGAAGAAAGAAAAGTGAAATGGGGGAACACGGTTACTGGTCTGGGCACCACGATTATAAAAAAATGGGGGAATGCAATTCATCACCTTGTCGAGTATATGGCTGACAAGGAGGAGAAAGTAACCAAGCATCAGCATTGTAGCTGTCAAGATCAGCGGCATTCAGAGTCTGAATGTTACCCTATTGTCACCCAAATATATAAACTTTATCAATACTAGTTAAGTATCATAAAAACATTTGAAACTACCAATGGATAAGCAAATTCTCAGTGAAATTATTTTTTGACAAGTATAAATTATCAGTAACATTTGTTTAACATTCATAGAGTAAAATGCTCCCTCCATTTCAAACTGAGAGTCCACAATATTTTTTTCCATGTGAGACTAAAAAAGTAAACATTTCATGCATGGTAAAAAACTCACTTTTACTTCTCTTCATACAATTTTTTCTCTACTTGCTATGTATAAAAGAAAAGGAACCTAAAAAGCTTAGGTATGCCACATGTTCCTTCAATAAATACTGAATAATTCAAATTTTCAACTGCAGAGACAAGCAAAAATATTATTATATCCACAACTATATATGTTTTATTACTGAACAATGCTTATTGGTCTTAGAATGAAAACATTACTCCATTCAAGTCCAACAAACTGAATAATCTTGTATCTGAATACCCCGACAAGATTCTGTATTTTCTCCTTCGAGTTTTCATCGACAGAATAAAGACTGGAAAAGCTACTCCCACAATCCTAATTTACATGAAATTCTTCACAATTTGATACGTTCAAAATGTAGAATACCATTTCACTAATAAACACTTCTATACAAACTTTCAACACTTAAAATTCAATAAATTTTCAAACTTCCAGCATTGACATGATATCTTCTCCACTATATTTACACTAGCTAAACTAATGTACCAAACTTAGCATCATAAAACGAGACTGAGTACAATTTCGACAATGGGCGAGAATCAGTAAAAGTAAATTAATTGTTAAACAAAGCAATTATGTGGTGATTTTTTTTCTCAAACACCTGAAAAGGCCGGTGACCGAAGTTGTGCTGGTAAACGTCATTAGCGACGTCGTTTATGTCGAAAGCTTCCACAACAGTGGCGTTGACGGCGGCTTTAAGCAGAGAATACCGCAAGCCACCAATTCCACTGTAGAACTCCAGCACTCGCCATGGATTTCTAGAAACTTTCGACTCCATCAACTACCTATAGCCAACAATATAGTAAAACTGAAAGGGATTCGCAGCTTTGCAGTATTTGTCCCGGCGCAAGCAAACTACCGTCGGCGGGCAATGCTCTGTAATTGTTAAAGAGTTTTTAACTCAATTGTGTCCTCTAAGTTTTAGAATGCATCTGTTTTGGTCCTTATTACTACAACTTTTGGATGGTTGTTAAAAGGCCCAACAAATACACAACCCCTCTAACTCTAACTTGTACTTATTTTTTATTTTACCCTTATTTTATTTAGACGCTTCAACTGTATTTTTCATGTACCACTTAAACATAAAATATTAATTTTATGATTTTTTTGTTTTTAATTATATTCTTCAATTGTAGTTTTTCATTTTAAAAATTGATATTTGTCTGTTAGTTTTCGTTAAAAATAAATTAATTAATAACTAACGGATGAACTTCAAATTTTTAAAAAAAAATCAATAATTGTTTTGAGAGTTTCTCTAATTTTAGCATGAAAAATAACCGACAAATGTATGTCCACTTTTTTTAAACAATCAATTAAATTAAATAACAACACTTTTTTTTTTCAAATCCAAGCTATCTGGATTTAACTCAAACTAGATTTCTAATTTTTAACTCAACGGGTAAAAGGAATCCATCTTCAATACGAGTAAAAAGAAGACTCTTGTTCATTACTAATAACACTACTAGAGAAACGCTGAAACTCGACAGATTTTGTTGGGTTGTCGTTGATTTTTTTAAGAAAGAAAACATACACACTTTCATCGATCAATTTAAACATGGTCTAATCTTAGTAGACGTTTGGCAATGCGATACCATATCACGATATGGTATCGTAAGATGGAATCAGTGTCTGAACATGCGATTTTACGCTGATTCCATCTCATGATTCCATATTCTCCAAAAACATGATATGGAATTATATGGTAATTTCATATCACGATTTGAGATATTTTAATACAAAAATTGATCCACGAGTTTATATTTTGTTAAAACAACCCCACATTTATATCTACTAACCATTTATTTCATATGTAAATAAAATTTATAATCACATCATTACTTTTTAAAATTTATTATTCTCACCAACATATAGTCACTTTAACTCACACCAACCGATTGTTAAAGTGATGAAATATTTATGGTCTATGAGTATGAAAATATAGTTGCGGATGATATTAACCAACAAATGGCTCAAAGTAACAATGTTGGTTCGTCTTCTTGGTCACATGATCGAGAAATACAAGTTCAACATGAGGAAATTGTCTGTATTATGTGGGAGGATTATATTAAAGACTAGTACACTATAATTTATGTTCAATTTTTTTTTTATTAAATTAAAGTTAGATGAAACAATTACTTAAGTGGAGAACAAATAGCTTTGTAATAATTTATTATGCGATTTTATAAATTTTTGTTTATTTGATAAGATTGAATAAACAATTGGGTTATTTTAATAGTTTTACAACTTATGAAATTTTTATGTTTATGAGAAAATATACAACACAAAAATTTCATATCGCATGTCCAAACAAAACTTCAATTTTATCTCATGATTTCATATCATGATACCATATCGCATGTTCAAACAGGCCCTTAATATAATTTATCCCAAAATTAATAATCAAACAAGTACAAGACAGTTCAATTTTTTTATCACAAAACAATTTATACTTGTTTATCATACCAAATGACCCCTTAACAGCTTGTTGTGAATTGGATGATTGTTATCTATTGTCTTGTACTATGTTGAGTAAATATAATTTTATTTTATTTTTAAACCCCGGGATAACTTGCTGTTGTTACAGCTTCGGGTGAGTATTTTGCGCGCACTGGATAAATCCTCACCGTGTAATAGTCTGCAAATCACATAGGGAATATAAACCGCACTAGGCAAGCCTTATGCGTCAGGTTTGACTCAGAAGACACTGATCGGGATTGATCCCGGGTGGATAACCATCCTCTAAATTAACGGAGTCATCCCGAAGGACTAATATTTGTTTTAATTGTTCTAAAATTTTACTTTTAACCTATTGTTAAATTTATTGTTATATAATGAAACATTCAACGACCTAGATACGTCGATGACCCGATTTTGTAAAACGGGAGCAAAAGGACACCATTTTTTGGGATTTAGGGTTTATTGTGCTTCTGACTTGTAGGGGTCTTAGCGTTGGCAAACTAGCTAAAAATGAAAGCTTTACTCCCTTCTTCTTCGCAGATTCCTCCATGGCTAATCCTCTATTGCAGACGCCATTTATGCATTTCTTCAACCTCATCTTCACTAATTCAACAACCAAAAACTCCTCATCCTCAACCTCCACCTCCACCTCCACCTGCAGACTCAACAACCAATTCTCTTGATACTGACCATTCTCGTGGCAGACCCAATTCGGAAGATGGTAAGTTCACCAAGAATCATGTCGTTGATGTTCTTCTCAGTCACAGAGATGACCCTGATTCAGCTTATAGGCACTTCCAAACTGCTAGACTCCAAAGGGGTTTTCTACATTCTAAATCTGACCCTTTCTTTGTTCTGCTTCACATATTAGTGAATTCTGCAATGCATCAGCATAAAGCTCGACGTTTGCTTGATTATTACGCTTCTAGTGACTCCGGTCCGTCTGCTACCATTATTTTTAATGGTCTAGTGAAGTGTGGTAAGACTTTTGATTTTGAGTTAAATCCTAAGATTTTCAATTTCTTGATAAGTAGTTGTGTGAAAGCTAATCGATTGAATGATGCTATTGATTGTTTCAATGGGATGTTGGAACATGATATAATGTTGTGGATACCAATTATGAACACTCTTTTAAAGAAATTGGTGAGGCAGGACATGGTTGGAGTAGCAGGAGATTTGTATACTGATATAGTGTCGAGAGGAACTCATTATGATTGTCGGACTGTTCATATTTTGATGTCAGCTTGTCTCAGAGAAGGGAAAATGAAGGAGGCTGTGAAGCTTTTAGAGGAGGCTAAGATGAGTGGGATTAAGTTTGATGCAGGATTGTATAGCTGTTGGGTTTATGTTGCTTGTAAGGAGCAGAATCTAAATTTAGCATTGAAGTTGTTGGAGGAGATGAAATGCGGGGGTTGGGTTCCTTCTGAGAGAACATATACAAACATAATTTCAGCTTGTGTGAAACAAGGGAATATGGTCAAGGCATTGAGGCTCAAGGATGAAATGCTTAGTAATGGCCATCTGATGAACTTGGTGGTTGCAACAAGTTTGATGAAAGGGTATCATCTGCAGGGGAACTTATCAAGTGCTTTGGATTTGTTTGACAAATTGGTCGAGTATGGACTCACTCCGAACAAGGTGACATATGCAGTTTTAATAGAAGGTTGCTGTAAAAATGGGAATGTTGAAAAAGCAGCACTAGTTTACAGGCAAATGAAACTTGCAGGTATTAAGTCTAATGCTTATGTTGAAAATTTGTTGATAAAGGGATTTTTGAGTGTTAACTTGTTAGATGAAGCAATGAATGTGTTTGATGGGGCAATAAATTCAGGGACGGCCAATGTTTTCGTTTACAATAGTATAATAGCATGGTCGTGTAAGAAGGGTCAAATGGATAAAGCTCAAAACACATGGGATAAGATGGTTGCTAATGGAATTTTACCTACTATAACTTCATACAACAATATTATTCTCGGAAATTGCAGAAATGGGAATATGGACAAAGCATTGGATTTGTTCTCTCAGTTGCCAGAAAGACATTTGAACGCTAATGTTGTAACATATAGCATTTTGATTGACGGGTATTTTAGAAAAGGTGACGCTGATAAAGCTGAGAACATGTTTGATCAAATGGTCTCTTCAGGAATTTCCCCTACTGACTACACATTCAATACTGTAATCAGTGGTATGTCTAAGGTTGGCAAAACATCAGAGGCAAAAGATTTACTTAAAAAGATTGTGGAAGGAGGAAACCTGATTCCAACATGCATGTCTTACAATAGTCTAATCGATGGATTTTTGAAGGAGGGTGATGTCAGCTCAGCTTTGGCTGTTTATAGAGAGATGTGCAATAGTGGTATTTCCCCAGATGTTGTCACTTACACAACTTTGATTGATGGATTATGCAAAAGCAATAACATTAATCTAGCTCTAAAACTGCTAAAGGAGATGAGAAATAAAGAAATTAAGTTAGATGTCATTGCATATGCTGTTCTTATAGATGGGTTTTGCAAAAGAAGAGACATGAAAAGTGCTTCTGAACTTTTTGATGAAATCCTTCAAGTTGGTATCACTCCTAACCTATTTGTTTATAATAGCATGATGAGTGGGTTTAGAAATGTAAATAATATGGAAGCAGCACTAGTCTTGCGTGATAAGATGATCAATGAAGGTGTTCCATGTGATCTGGAAACATACACCACATTGATTGATGGGCTTTTGAAGGATGGAAAAATAGATCTGGCGTCTGATTTGTTTACTGAGATGCTTGGAAAGGGTATAATGCCTGATGACATCACATATACTGTTCTTGTACATGGTCTTTCCAATAAAGGTCAGGTTGAGAATGCACACAAGGTCTTAGAGGAGATGTGTAAAAAGAGTATGACTCCTAGTGTTCTGATTTATAATACACTAATTGCTGGATACTTCAAGGAGGGAAATTTGCAAGAGGCATTTAGGTTGCATGATGAGATGCTTGACAAAGGTCTTAAGCCTGATGATGCGACCTATGATATTCTTATAAGTGGAAAGTTGAAAGATAATAGTTTGGGTCGTGGTAGTTCAATGCCACAATGAACCGGATACCCTCTAGCAATTTGTTGACGAGATACATTGGCTGTCACTGCTGTCTGCAAGGCAAGGGTGAACTTGGTAACTAGTTGTTGCAGTGAATTAAGTTAGATGCCAATGAGATTTGGCTTCACTATGACCATTCATTTCTATGTCTCTTAGGTCGACAACTTTAATGCTTGGGGTCCAATGAAGTGCTTTCTCTTCGTCATCTCGAGTCCCTTGAAGGTATGAATTCTAGTTCTTCATCTTTCTAAGTTTTCAGCTGTTTCAATGATTCACGATTTCATTGAACTGTATTATCTGATTTAGATATGAAATTGAGTCTTCAAAAAACTTGAAATTGAATCCATGAGTTCAGGCTGTCAGATAAATGTTGGTAAATCTAGATCTTTTTCTTTTGGTTGGAAAATTAACTGTTTAATTGGATAGATTCGACGTGTGATGGTGCATTGTTTTATTTGGACTTTATAGAATGATGAATTCTTGATGACCTTTTTGATAGGTAAGCTTATTCTTATTAACCTAGTGCCACCATATTGTGCTGGATATTACAGAGGAGATTGAAGTATAAGTAAGCTCCCTATTTTTCAGCTGAGAAGCTGCGGAAATCGAATAAGATATCTACCCATTTACCATCTCCATCTTACACCAAAAATCTGGAGAAAGAAAGATTTCTTATTTTTAAGCTATGAATTATTGGACATCCTCTGGATTTGCTTGCGGGATCTCAAGTCTCTTTCTTTCCAAATGATCCCCTTAAACAGGGTGGGATAGCATCCCAAATCTTCCTTATGGCTTTGTTTAGTCCTTTCCTTGTCCAGCTATGCAGTTGCTCCTGCTGTATTAGGCATTACTCATCTTACTCCATATGTAGTAAGGAAGACATCGCCACAGTTCTGATGCCTTTTGCAGTGTTGGAACAAATGATTGCTATCTTAAGTCACCATTCTTTTTTTTTATGACCGTGGTGTCTGGGCCAGTTTTCGTGCACCTCGGCTAATTCCACGGGATAGCTGCCACCTTCCATCAGCAATAGGTACCAAGTAACTCTGACCACCAAGGCTAGGACAGATGGAAAAAATCATCTCGTGTTTTTTTGTCTTCACTGATTGTACTTAAGCCACCATTCTACAGAGGTATGATTCCCCTCCAGTGAAATTTGCCAAGTCAGGGCTGCCTCATAAGACACCACATGACATAAGCAAAGCCCCTTAATATAGAGCCCTGTTACTCCAAATTCTCTTCCAAGCCCATTGACTGTGTTGGTCAGCAGTATGTAGCAGATTTTTTACACTGAATTTTTTGTTTTGTAGTGAGTGATGAGTACTCAAAGTTTTGGGGCTTATATGATCTTGTTCCACAACTGAAATTTCATTGTGTTATGCAACTCTTTCTTATGCTAAAAGAACTTTACTGATTGAGGGCCTTCCACAATTTGTTGGTTCGTTGAGTTATTTTACTATCCCCCTCCCCCACCCCCACCCCCACCCCCTCTTCCATTCCCAACGCTTGCACAAATTTTATGCTCCTTTGAGACCAAGCAATTTTGCTATACTCTCTTTCTCTCTCTCTCTCTCTCTCACACACACACACACAGATCCTTCTTGCTGTTTGCAAAATCATGATGTAACTAGATACACACCTTGTTGTGGAGAGTCTTTTAAAAAGAATAAACAACATTCCTTCTTATTAAGAATCGAGTCTCGTGTCTGACCATTTTTTACTCTAGGTCGAAAGCCTGATATGAGAAAAACGCAAAAAGGTGTGATCATAAAGAATTCAACCATCTTGTCGAGCCTTTTGCTGAAGTATGAGAAAAAAGACAAACATGAATTATCGGTTTCTCTGGGAAATAAGGAGGGTGAGACTTGCTGTTTTGTTTTTCATCTTTACGTAGGGAAGTTCTATTATCCCCCCTTATATATTTCTGTAAGACTGGAAATGAGGTTGCAAATAATTTTTCCTTGTTAGGCATAGGAGTGGTTGAAAAAGCTGATGAAATTGATTTGCAGATGATTACCCTTTTCACTTAAACAGGGAGACCTGGCCTCTCTTTTTACAGCTTTTAGTCCTGCCTAACTTGGTGTAAGTTCATGCACAGGTATCTGAAGAGTCTCAAAGAGGCAGCGTTACCTGATTTCACTTCGTCTGTGAAGGCTACACGGGAAAACTAAACAAGTACTACACTGAAACATTTACTTGGATCTCTTGAAATTTTGAAAAGCAGGCTGTAGAGACTTCCACTGAATTTTGCGCTTTCAAAGCAAATTTGGTAATTGGTCCAGGGATGCATCACATTTCTTCTTCTCATGTAATCTCAACTGAACTTGTGAACATCACTGCTCTTGACACTCAACTGTATTCTCTCCTGAAGTGGAGGTAGAAGTGGTGAACTATTTATGAGAAGATATGCAAGTGATAGTCTGTAAATGTCCATAGGCGAATGAGTTGTGTGTGCAAAACATGTAAATTGAGGTTTAAACCATTAGTATAGGATTCTGTGAACAATTAGACTTTGTTTTGGACCTGAAATGTCCCTCTCCAATACTTTATCAAAAAAGAGAATAAAGTCTCCAACTCTCCAAATTAAGAAATGAGGAAAGATGAATGAAGCTTGTACATCTTTTCTTTGTCCATTGGGTAGAATGTTCAGTTTGTTTGCTCAGAATTTACTTTTCCATTGTCACAATACAGTGAGCAATATTTCCAACTGGATATAAAAGGACTGATCGTGACGTAAGGAATAAAATCTCCAGATAAATACTTATGAGCAAAATGCGGGATGTAAGCAGTTAGGTAAGTCTCAATAACCATATTAATTGCACTATTAATCAAGAATGTCTAGAAATCCTCAGAAAGAAATGCTTATACTTTCTTTCTGATTTCGTTTTATCAAACTTGCTGGGGGGTAATTTGTCCGTTCACTTATATGTGCTCCTCAGCTTGCTGCTGGTGTAAATGAAGATGACGATGCTATGCATCAGAATTGTTGTTTTCATGTTGTCCAAGTATTATGTTGAGGTAGCCACCCCATCCACCCCCTCTTTGTGGTATAAGCCAAATCAATATGAGTTGAGGAGGAGAATGGTGTCAAGTTTAGAAGGGATTCTTTTACAAATTCAAAGGTGAAAACCTGCATTTCATCGATGTGGATGGAGGAGAGGGGAATGGTGTTTTACCCTAGAAGATCAAGATATTTCGAGAATTCTACAAGAACACATTTGCATAGACTATTTGTTTCACCAAAGCCAAAACCAAAACTTTCCTGAACAGGAGCTCAAAGGTCTAATGATAGATATGAAATTCCAAAGCAAAGGCACAAGAAATAGGAGGAGGGGAAAGGCTTTAGATATATGATGAATGTCTCCATAATTTCATGGAATGTGGGGGTTTAAATTGTAGGGATAAAAGGAGGATGATAAATAGTGTGATTCAAGAATGGAGAGCAGATCACGCTTGAAGGAAATAGTGGGGAGGAAATTAAACAAGTGTGGGGAAAAAGAGGGGTCAAATATGGGGAACTGCAGGCTAGTGGCACTAGGGGAGGCATATTAATTATGTGGGACAACAATGTTTGGGAAGGGGAAGTAGTGGAGATAGGCTCATACACCTTGACTTGCAGTTTTAAATCAAGGGTAAATGGTTTCACTTGGCACATGACAGGGGTATATGCACCAACCTGCAACTTAGAAAGACAGGAGGTGTGGTGGGAGATAGGGGCTGTCAAGAGTTTATTTGCAGGGCCTTGGGTCCTTGGGGGTGATTTCAATATTGTTAGATATGCTTCAGAAAAGAGGAACTGCACTAGAACTTCTGTGTACATGAATGATTTTTCTGATGTTATTGAGGACATGGAGCTAATTGATCCACCTTTTCTGGGAATTTAAAACCCGATTTCCTCCATAAATTCTCCGATCCAAATGGCAGAGAAGTTTCCATATTTATACCTTTTCTTGTTGGAGGGGCGACCGTACGTTAAACTACCAAAGAAACTAGGGTAAACCAATGTGATCATGACATTGTAGGTGCTTGCGATGGGACGGATGCGACTTCCCTCAGTTGGTTTGGGTGGCATAGCCCGTTGCATAAGTCCCCCCCTTTTTTTATCCATTTTTTTAGTCTTTAGGGAGCCAAAGCTTGACTTTACTAAACTAATAAATAAGGGGATCCAACCTAGAAGCTGTTTCGAGGATAGACAAAATTATGTACTCCTCTGAATAGGGGGAGAGTTTCTGTAATGTGAAGCAAGAACTATTACCTCGAGTTTGCTCTGACCATACACCAATTGCACTTAAAAGTGGTTGTTGGAGTCGTACAAAATCATATTTCAAATTTGAAGGATGGTGGTTGGAGACCGAGGGTTTTAATGAAAGAATTAAAGATTGGTGGACATCTTTTGAATTCGAAGGGAGGCCTGATTTCATCTTAGCTTCCAAGCTGAAAGCTATGAAGACTAAACTGAAAGACTGGAGTGTAAGCACTTATGGGAACCTGGAAAAAAGAAAGAAGGAAATGCTCAACAGAGTTCATGAGTTTAACGAAATTCAACAGTCCAGGCCTTTAACTGAAGGAGAGACTTTTCAAAAAGCAAGCGTGGTAAAAGAGTTTGAAGAGTACGCAAAGAAGGAAGAGATAGCATGGAGACAGAGATCTAGAACTCTGTGGATAAAACAAAGGGACAAAAATACAAAGTTCTTTCAGAGAATGGCAAATGCTCATAAGAGATTCAACCATATTGATAAACTGGTGGTAGAAGATCAAGAACTGGTGGATCCTATAGAGATCAAAACAGAAATTATTTCTTTTTATAGGAAGTTGTACAAGGAAAGTGAGAACTGGAGACCATCCTTTCACATGAACCAGTG
>NC_064291.1:40760392-41027515 GCF_019186545.1 Solanum stenotomum | reverse complement strand
TACAAAATCATATTTCAAATTTGAAGGATGGTGGTTGGAGACCGAGGGTTTTAATGAAAGAATTAAAGATTGGTGGACATCTTTTGAATTCGAAGGGAGGCCTGATTTCATCTTAGCTTCCAAGCTGAAAGCTATGAAGACTAAACTGAAAGACTGGAGTGTAAGCACTTATGGGAACCTGGAAAAAAGAAAGAAGGAAATGCTCAACAGAGTTCATGAGTTTAACGAAATTCAACAGTCCAGGCCTTTAACTGAAGGAGAGACTCTTCAAAAAGCAAGCGTGGTAAAGGAGTTTGAAGAGTACGCAAAGAAGGAAGAGATAGCATGGAGATAGAGATCTAGAACTCTGTGGATAAAACAAAGGGACAAAAATACAAAGTTCTTTCAGAGAATGGAAAATGCTCATAAGAGATTCAACCATATTGATAAACTGGTGGTAGAAGATCAAGAACTGGTGGATCCTATAGAGATCAAAACAGAAATTATTTCTTTTTATAGGAAGTTGTACAAGGAAAGTGAGAACTGGAGACCATCCTTTCACATGAACCAGTGCCCTTCCATCAGTGTTGAGGAGCAACAAGAACTACAAAAGCCTTTTGAAGAAGAGGAGGTTCTTCTTGGACTTAAAGCTTGTGCTGTAGACAAAGCACCAGGTCCAGATGGATACACAATGGGTTTTTTTGTTAATTGCTGGGAGATAGTGAAGGGGGATTTGATGTCTACAATGCAGAACTTTCACTCCCAGGAGTTTTTTGAAAAGAGCTTTAATGCAACATATATAGCTCTCATCCCAAAAAAGTGTGGTGCAAAGGAATTGAGAGACTTTAGACCAATCAATTTAATTGGAAGTGTATACAAGTTGATTGCAAAGATTCTCACAGAAAGATTGAAGAAAGTGATGCACAAGCTAGTAGATACTCAACAAATGGCCTTCCTAAGAGGAAGACAAATAACTGATGCAATCTTAATTGCCAATGAGTGTCTAGACTCGAGAGTGAAGGAAAAGTCCCCAGGAGTCATGTGCAAACTGGACATAGAGAAAGCATATGATCATGTCAATTGGAGCTTCCTACTTGAAATCATGCAGAAAATGGGCTTTGGATTGAAATGGATCAGATGGATAAAGTTTTGTATAAGCACTGTTAAATTCTCAATACTGATAAATGGATCTCCTTTGAAGGTTTCTTTCCATCAGACAGAGGACTAAGACAAGGTGATCCCTTCTCACCTTTTTTATTCATTATAATGATGAAAGGCCTAAATAATATGCTAAAGACTGCTCACACTAAAGAGTGGATAAGGGCTTTAATGTAGCAAACGAGGGAAATCTAAGATTGGAAGTCAGTCATCTCCAATATGCAGATGACACTCTCATATTCTGTGATGTAGAAGAAAGCCAACTTACGATCTTGAGAGTGATACTCATTCTTTTTGAAGCAATTTCAGGTCTCCATATCAACTGGAGAAAAAGTCTTATTTTTCCAATTAATGAGGTGAACAGAATGCAACATCTGACAGAGATCTTGGGAAGAGAAATAGGTAAACTACCAACAGTATACTTGGGGATGCCTTTGGGAGACCAAAGCAAATCCAATGAAATCTAGAATGGAGTGCTGGAGAGATATGAAAGAAGACTATCTAGATGGAAAGCACAATATTTGTCTAGAGGTGGAAGATTGACCCTAATCAACTCAGTCTTAGATGCCTTGCCAACATATTTTATATCAGTTTTTCCTCTCCCCCCTAAGGTAGAGGAAAGAATTGATGCATTAAGGGGGAATTTTTTGTGGAATGGAGAGAAAGAATACAAAGGATTTCATTTGGTCAAATGGAAGACTGTAATTCGTTCAAAGAAACAAGGTGGTTTAGGCATTAGAAACTTGAAGAAACAGAACAAAAGCCTTATGATGAAGTGGTTGTGGAGGTTTCCTTAAGAGGAGCAGGCCCTTTGGGTTAGAGTGATTCAGGCCAAGTATGAGAAGATAGATCACTGGAAAATTAAGGAAGTGACTTCTACCTATGATATTAGCCTATGGAGATCAATCAGAAATTTGTGGCATTGTTTCTTTCAAAGAACTAGATTCAATGTAAACAATGGAAGAAAGATTTTGTTTTGGGACAATAATTGGTTAGGAAATGGCAGCCTCAAACAGCTCTGTCCAGACATCTATCTGTTGAATCAGCAACATGAGGCCACTGTGCAAGAAGTTTGGTCCATCCATGGATGGAACTTAACATACAGAAGGAGGATACAAGGCTGGGAGGTGGATAGACTAGCTGAATTTTATGGCACCCTGGACCATTTTGGAGGATTGAAAGAGGGAGAAGACACTCTTAAGTGGATTCATCACAGCAAAGGTATCTTCACAGTTAGCTCTGCCTACAAGAACCTGAATCAAATGGGGACTCAACTCAGATTTTTGCCTTGGAAGCTTATCTGGAAAGTCAAAATTCCATATAAGGTGACAGTCTTTACTTGGTTGGTAGTTAAAGAGGCGGTACTAACACAGGAGAATCTAATGAAGAGGGGAATACATATGTGTCCTAGATGTTTTTTTTGTGAGCAACAGGCAGAGACAATCAACCATCTGTTTCTTCATTTCAAGGTAGTTAGACAACTGTGACACTTATTTACCAGCTTCAGGGAAACAAACTGGACCATGCCACAAAGGGCAAGTCAGGCTATAGAAAGCTGAAACAATGAAGGCAGTGGCAGTACAGACCAAAGCAGATGGAGGATTGTCCCAACAGTGATTTGGTGGACCATATGGAAGGAGAGAAATATGAGATGCTTTGAGAGTAGTAGTAGTCCTTTACATAGGATTAAAATGGACTGCATAATCACTTTTTGCTATTGGTGTAGTTCGGAGTATGTAGATGATCCTATAGAGGTTAGAGATTTCCTAGGTCCTTTGTAAGATGAAGTAGGATCTAGTTTAGTTTTGTTTTAAGTACACGCAATTGTATGTAGCTCCATGATGTAAATTTGGGATCCCAGCCTTTAGTGCCAAATATTAATACACAAAACTGTTACCTTTGTAAAAAAAAAAAAAAAAAAAACTTTCCTGAAGATTTTTCTATTTTTCATGATACATGATATATTATTTATGTAAATGTTAAGCAACGGTTTGAATCATTAACATTTATAGCAATATACTTTTAATTAAAGCAGAGATGAATGATGATATCATTAATTATTGAGTTACAAAAAAAAACTAACTAATTCTATAAATAACTTGTGTTCATGTGAGTTGAACAGGTGGGAAATAAGGAAGACATTTACTGGTAAGACAAGCATTCCAAGTACTAAAGCAACCAACTCCAGGAGTAGTAGTGCAACAGGAACAATTAAAACCCATATAGTTGAAGGGTACACATCCATGGTTTGTTGTCAAGTTTGCTATTGGAACCACTGGTCCTGGACCATCTTGAGGCCTACAAGGGTCCTTTGCACCTGCCATGTCATCACACAAGAAATTATAAGTAATTTTCCATCGCAAGAGGGGTTACTCAGATGGTAAGTACTCCCACCTTCAACCCTAAAGTTGAGGATTCGAGTCATCGAAGGAGCTAGAATGTGGGAGCTCTCAGGGAGAGGTAAAACAAATATGCTACATGCTACAATGATGACTCGTATATTTCTGAAGCTGAAACTCGAGATCTTTGATTGAGGGTGAAGGAGTATTTGTCACTAGAAAGATATCATTTTGTTAATATAAAATAAAAAGTTAAAAGCACACAAAAGTTGACTATAGAATATTCTATTTGGAAAATATAAGTGTTTCTCTCTCAAACGACTAAAAGCTTGGATTGACTCTTTTTTTTTTTACTTATAAATCAAAAATTATAAATTCAAACTTAAGACTCCAATATTTCTCTATTTCTAAGCACTTTTTTAATTCATCTAAACACTCCAATAATACTTACAAATCCATTTTAACTTTAAAACACTTAAAATAAGCTAATTCAAACATGCTCCAACTCTTTTTTCTTTTAATTCACTTGATAATTTCTCATGACCGTCAAAAAAATAATTCAAATTGAAGTGTTGACATGATGGTTCATTCAAATAACTAAAATAAAAGAATTTAAGTCCTATCAACGAGTAATTCGTTTGTTAATTTTGGTGGAAGAGTTTTATAATTAATAATTAATGGATATACAACTTGTCAAAACAAAAAAAATTAATATATATATAAAAACTTTTTTGTTCTTAATCTTACAAAAGTGGACACTTATAAAACTAAATAGAAGTTGAACATACCTTCGTATTGAGCCAAAAAAGTAAAAAATACACAGCAAACCACAAAGAAGAAACGAAGGGCCATGTTCAATTAGCACACTAATGGGTAGTAGAAAGTTTTTTCTTGAAAAAATGTTAATTTTCAACCTCTTTTTATAGAGATTTCAACTTATTGGTCAATAATTTTAGGGATGTAGTGAATAAGTTTTTTCCCTAATTTGGCTGGTAATATTTGACTAATATTCAGCCTGCCTAAAAAAAGAGATTTCTCTATCATTTTTCTATTAAAATTTGTTAAACCACATTAACATTTATCAAGATTAGTCTCTTCTAATGCGCTTTGTGCATGCACCCATATTAACAATACACTATTTCAAATATCAATAAATAATGTTATAAAAAAAATCTTGATTTTTGAATTTTATTCTAAAAAAAAGATTTCTAGCATATTTTCATGCAATACTCATCTTAAGTTGATTATTTAATTGAATTATTTATTAATTAACACAGACAAATGTGTGTTTTAAAGCACGGTGTCATTTTTTTAAAATCATTTTTTATTAATAGGTTTTACACGCGATAGAATAGTCATTTACACTTTGTTAGAGTGTTGTTACGTATTTTTTCATAATGCATTGTATTATATTGTTTTAGTGAATACATTAGTGTGATATATTATATCGTTCTCCGTTGTACATAATGTAACACGTCAACAACTTGAATGACAAATCTACCAGGAAAGTAGGGTATGAGGTAGAATTTGTGTTCCTATTTCAAGTTTCAATGAGGGGTAGTTTTGTACCATTTTCAATAGTTCAAGCGTAGTTTAATCTCTTTTCCGTTTTAAATTTTAAATATTGTTTTCAACTTATAAGAAAACAAGGGAGAAAAATGAGGAAAATAACAACGATATTCATATAGAAATAATTAGTTGAATAGAAAATGATTTAGTTAAACAATTATGCACCTATACTACATTTTTCTTTCGCGTGTATCCAAAATTCAAAATAAAAAAATGAAATTAACATTTTCTCATATCCCCACCTCCACCCCACCATGATAATAATTGAAAAAAAAAATGAATATATAAGTCATTTCAAGTTTGAGTTTATGATATTCTAATTAAGAATAAAAGGACAAATATACCCTCGAACTATCGTAAATGATATGCCATCCAAAAACTAGAGCATATATACATGTATGTATGTTGGAGTGAAGGGCATATCTGCTCTAGTTTTTGGACGGCAAGGGCACCAGTGTCCCAAAAGTATGACTGAGGGTATCTGCATATCATTTACGATAGTTAGGGGATATATTTGTCCTCTTCCCAAAAAAAATAAAAAGAGTGAATAAACAAGACAATTGGATAATTGATAGAAAATGTTATATCAATAAGAAATAATAATGCTTTTTAGATGGACAACCAGGCGGGACGACTGACAAGTATGAATTTTAGTTGAATCCTAGTTATGAGTTAGGTTATAATAAATTGGGAGATGATTTAAAATAGACCAATAGAAAAATATCATGAGATTACTAGTTTTTTTGAATATTATTTTCAAGTGAATTGAGTCAAAATATGAATCATATATATTTATTTGAGATAAGTTTGAATTTGAACTAATTAGACTAGATAACATAATAAATAAATATTTAATAATTTTACTTTGGGAGATTTATTAAAAATAAAGGCAATGAGCTAAAAGGTTAATATCGAGGGTATTTTTGAGCCAAAAAATTGATGTCAAATGTATTTAGCGGCCTAAGATAGATATAGAATAACATTATACCAATTCAAATAGCTAAAAGATATTTTAGACCCAATAATGTATTAAGGTATTTTGACAAATAAAATAACAAAATTAGCATCAAAACTAATTTATAAAAATATTTTAACCTCACTAAAGATTATTCTACTCTATTTAAAATTCGAGTAATTTAACCAATTAATTATACCAAAATTTCTGTGTCAAACTGAGATCCTTTACAAAATTTATTCGAAAAGTTACTCCCTTCGTTTCTAGTATAGTACGTTTCTATTTGGGATAATGGTCTGAAAAATATCTCAACTTTGGTCGGATTTGCTGTTGCGATACTAAACTTTCTAGTAATTTAACATTCAAGTTAGGAGTTCATGCTTTTAAGGTAATATAGATAGATTTGCCCACATGGACATAAAAAATAATGCAAAATTATAATAGTAATGTGTCCACGTGGGCACATATATACCTTTAAAATACATTATTAAATAGTTCAGGGGGTAAAAAATACGGTATTAAATAGTCTAGGGAGGTAATAGGTCCTTATGAAAGTTTAGTATCGCAACAATAAATCCGACCAAAGTTGGGGTATTTTTCAGACCCTTATCCCTTTCTATTTAGATACTGTACTTACTAAATGACATTATTCTTCCTATTTTATCCTTGAAAATATGTATTTGTCAACATAGAAAAATTAAGTAAATACGTCCTTATTCTAATAATAGTTGTTTATTATACTATTTTGGGATGTCCAACAATACTTGTCCACTTTATAAAATCAATGGATAATTTTACACTTTGTTTCTAATTTATCTTTAACATTAATTATAGTCAGTTTCCTATTACATTTTTTAAAACATTGTGTTTATCACTATTCAAAGGGTGATATATAAAATTACCCTTCTATTTATAGTTTCTTATGAAGTGTGCAAACTCAATAGTGAACAACTATTGTTGGACAAAGAGAGTAATTCATGTCAATTCGTCAAATTAATTAATCAAAATAAATTAATTTCAAAACTTGACTTTAAGAGAATACTTATTGTATAATACTCACTATGTTCCAATTTATGTGACATTTTTCATTATTCGAGAGTCAAATAGTTCAAATTTGACCGAAAATTTGCGCATAAAATCTTCAATTTTTTTGAAAGAGAAAATAGCCAAAAGACCCCCTAATCTATTACCTAATTCTCAACTACACACTTATACTTTACGAGAGTCCTACTACCCCTTAAACTATTTTAAAGCGGAATTATTTGCTCCCTGAATGCTAAGGTGGCAAAGAAAGTGTAGTTCACTCTCTTTGAGAGAGTGAGAAGTAAAAATAATAATTAAAACTTTAATTTTTAGATTATTTTTTAGTTTATATTGGTTTTTTGTTTTTTTTTTAAAATTAAGTTTCCTTTTAGTTTATTTTTTCTTTTTAATTTTTTTTTTCTCTTCACCATAGCACCACCGACGGAAACTCAACTCCACCACCAAGTCCTTCGTCAGCCTCCCACCATTAAGCGGATTTTCATCAAATCACAATTTTTTCACGGTAGATCCATTTGAAAATTTGACAATAGCTTAAAATCAAAATCGAAAGTCAAGAGGATCAAATTTTAGTGTCATTAATGGAGAAATTTAGGAACCCTTGAGTGAAATTTATAAGTTTCCTTAGTTATGTTATGGTATAATACATAAATATGCCCTTTAAGACCTCATTTCACATTTACGCCCTCCAACTTTGAGAGTGCACGAGTAAATACTTAAACTTGTATCAAGTTGAATAAGTAGACACATGAGTCCTATGTGACATAATGCACGTAGGACACTACATAGGATGCAAATTGCCACATAGGACGTGTGTTTCTATTTGATCAATTTTATACAAGTTTAGTCTACTTGTGCACACACAAAGTTTGAGGGCATAAATGTGAAATGATGCAAAGTTAAATGCCATATTTATGTATTATGCCTTATGTTATCCTGACCCAACTACCACGTTCATCTTTAAAGTTGCTAAGCTCTCAATAATTTCAACCAAAATCCAAAACCCACTTTGAAAAATCAAATCTGAAGTCTCCAAATATTGAAAACTATCACTCTTTTGTGTTCATCACTAAGCTTCAATGCAGCTCATTCATTTCATATCCTACCAAACAACATCAAATAGTAAATCTTTTTACCATCAATCGACCTTTTTAAATTCTTTTGTTTTATTGAACAAAAATCATGACGAATTTTCAATTGATGTACAGAAGGTTTATGAAGAAAAGTTCATTGAAGGGTTTTTAAATTTGAGCTTGCTTTGCTAGTTCATATCATCAAAGTAAAGAAAAAAAGGAGCAAGAAAGGAAAGCGAAGAGAAAGAGAAGAAGGGTAATATAAAAGGAAAAGTAAAATAAAGGAAAAAATAATATTTTTTTTATTTTTTAAAAGGTAAATTACGTGGCAAGCGCGTGCCACTTAATTTTTGATACAAATCTGGGAGTGAGTTTTTAAGGAGGTATATATTATACATTTAAAATGTTCAGGGGGTAATAGGACCCCCGTAGAGTATAAGTGTGTAGTTGAGAATTGAGTAATAGATTATGGGGGCTTTTGGCTATCTTCTCTTTTTGAAATGAAATTTATATATTTGCAAACTATGTAAAAAATATTATAAATCACAATAATTGACAATTCAAAAGATATATGAAAACTTTATAGTCAAAGATAGACTAGTTTGATTCTCAAAGATAAACTTATACAACTTGTTGAGCAACTTAAAATCTACGGAAAAGGGCCTAAAATATCCTTAAACTATTGAAAATGGTATAAAACTACCCTTCATCCACCTATTGGCTCCCAAATGCCCCTGTCACCTATTGGCTCTCAAATACCCTTATCATCCATCTTTGAGTCCAATATTGACCACTTTTATAACGGATTATCATTTAAATAATTTTTTTAAATACATGTCAAACATATGTTGGATGCAATTTAATTACTTAAATTAATTTACAAACTCACCCATTATTAATTATACCAGACCCAAATTAACTAAATCAAACCCAAATTAATTAATTTCACATGTCCCAAATTACATTTACCCAACTAATTAAAACAAATTTACACTTCATTCTCAACATGTCACTTCATCTTCCAACCTTCTTCCCCAATATATTCGCCTACAAACACATCCTAAATACACACATGTATCACCATAAAAATCATGTGTGTTTTGGTGATTTCTTATGGTGATACATAAATGTATTTAGATAGTATTTTTCGAGATTTTAAGTGAATATATTGTGGAAGTAAGGTTGGAAGAGGAAGTGAAATGTTGGGAATGAAGGGTGCATTTGTTTTAATCGGTGGGGTAAACGTAATTTGGGGAGGGTGTAGTTAATTTGGGTCGGATATAGTTAACTTGAGTGGAGTGTAGTCAATTTGGATCGGTATAGTTAGTAATCGGTGAGTTTGTAAATTAATTTAAGTAATTAAATCGTAATCAATAGATGGTCGCCACATATTTAAAATAATTATTCAAATGATAATCTGCTATAAAAGTGATCAATATTGGACGCAAAGGTAGATGGAAGGGTATTTGGGAGAAAATAGGTGGATGTCAGGGTATTTGGAAGCCAATAGGTATATGAAGAGTAGTTTTGTACCATTTCTAATAGTTTGAGGGTATTTTAGGCCCTTTTCCGTAAAATCTAAAATGGATGTAACTAAATATAGGAACTAAGAGAGTATACCTAAAAAAAAATAAAAAAATAACACGCACTAAATCAACGGCCAAAAGTTGTCTATGGCCCATCAAACAAGCCGCTCTACATTCTTCCATTTAAGTTGGGAGGTTATACAAAATCATCTCTCCTTGCTGCCCTAAAATTCGAAGCAAAATATCTCTATCCCGCTTTCAACAGCCAAGTCTGGTAACCGGCCGCTGATATGGGTAGCTCTTCTAATGGCGCCGCCCCTAACAACAACGTAGACAAGGGCGTCGATTATGCTAACTATTTCTGCACTTACGCCTTTCTCTATCACCAAAAAGAGATGCTCTCTGATCGTGTTCGTATGGATGCTTACTATAATGCGATTTTCCAAAACAAACATCATTTTGCTGGAAAGGTAAACGGTTTATGTAACTTGTATCTTTATTTCAAGTCGTTCTGTCAATGTGCATGTTTGATTTTCTAACTACATTTTTCAGTTAATATTTTTGCTAACCTAGCTTCTAGTTTCCTTTATTGACTGTGATAACTTGCTGTGTTACCTAGTTTCGATGTAAATTCAGTTTTGAGTTTCTCTGTAAAATTTGCATGTATGATGCTGATTTTCGCAAAAGCAGGTAACTTCATTTTTGCAGTTTCGCAGTTTCTCAGACTGTCTGGCCGAGCTTTTAAAATCAGTTTATTTTGAAAAGTGCAGAAAGTGTTTTTCGAAATAGTTTATGATTTTTATATGCATACAAACATTCAGTTTATTTTGAAAAAGTGCAGAAAGTGTTTTTCAAAATAGTTTATGATTTTTATATGCGTACAAACATCAGAAAGTAGCTGGTACTAACTTGATTGAGTAGTCAGAGGAAAAAGCTGTACTTCTCAATTTGCTATTGATTCGACAAACCATTGCACATTATAAGCTTCACATACAATTTCTTTTGTTGACTCTTGATTGAATGGTTGCACTGAACTACATTTGTGCTATTAATACTTTCACTAAGATCTTGAGTTGTAGATTGGGATTAATTTAGCTGGAAACTGGTTTAGGCTGTTTTGGATGTAGGGACAGGGAGCGGCATATTGGCATTATGGTCTGCACAAGCAGGTGCAAGGAAAGTTTATGCAGTCGAAGCCACCAAGATGGCAGAGCATGCTCGTGAACTTGTTAAAACCAATGGGTTTGAGCATGTTGTTGAAGTGATTGAGGGGTCAATGGAAGATATTACTCTGCCGGAGAAGGGTTGGTCTTGAAATTTCTTATTATTCCCTTTGGAAACAAAGCCAGTATTTTGTAGTAGCAACCATTGACGTGTCTCTACAATACTGCTATCTTGAATTCTAATTGAATAAATTGTGCTGTGCAGTTGATGTAATCATTTCAGAGTGGATGGGATACTTCCTTCTACGTGAATCAATGTTTGACTCAGTTATCTGTGCTCGGGATCGTTGGTTGAACCCAGATGGAGTTATGTAAGAGTCACTGCCTGTAAATATTACCAATATTTATTACAGTTTATTTTATCAATATTATTGCATTTCCTAGACTTTGGCTTGTCTAATAACCTCTGCATTTCTCACTAGTCATAAATGTACTGAAACTTTGGTTTGGTATATTTTGAAGAAATGCGTATGCACTTCTAATCTGGTTGGCTCTTATCACCAGCCATCTGCAGGGAATCATTTTCTCAAAGATATGGCGTGTTTAAGTTACATGTAGTGCCTGCTCCATCCTGCTCTGTAGATAAACTATATACCTAGATTTTGTTTGAACTTTCAGATTTACATACTTACCTAGTTGGTGACCTCAATAGCTTTACCGTGATTAAATTAGTGAATCATTTTGTCAAAACCTCGATTCTGGCTTTCTGCATTATTCTAGAATAGCTATTTTAGTCTACTGTTTACATGGATATCTTACATCCCTCTTTTGTATATTATAGTATCACAATATATAATTTTATTTTTGTTATAGTATACTCTGATTTGATTTGATCTAAAGATCATATTAATGTGGGAATGTTCAAGTATCCACCAATATTAGGCACTAGTTCTGGAATGTCAGGGTGGGTTCTGATATGCCATCTCACCCTAAACATACTTGCTGCTATCATAATTTTGAATAATGAACAGTTGGCATGAAATAAAAGTTTTGTTTGAATATATGGATGTTAAATGGGGTGAGATGCTGCTGCTGAGTAACCTTTAAATACTAGTGAGTGCCTCTTTTTCATTTTCGAAATTGGTATTCCCTTTGCCTATGTACATTCTAATTTAAATATATTAATTTTTTCCCATAGATTTCTACTACAGATAATCTCTCTTTCTACTTCTTTCATATTTCAGTTCTTCTAACCATTACCACTTCAAAAGAAAAAAAAATCATCTAACCAGTAATAAAATGTATACTTAAGTCTGATTTTTTTTTGCCGTGAAATCAACTTCACACAAAAAAATCATCTATTCCTAAAGAATCGTTTTGAAAAGAATGAGAGATTCAGAGTTCAAGGATCAAATGATTTAAGTTTAATTCTTAACTTTGACAACAATTTTATTTTTTTTCAAAATAAAACGTACATATTTAGAAACAATATAAAAGTACTCTTAGTAATAACTTTTTATTATTAGAGTATTAATATTAATAACAAAATTGTAGTCAATGAAATTGTTTCAACTCCCCAAACAGTGATTACGTCATAAAATAAAACAGAGCATATATAAATTCAACTGTCTCCTCTTTCAGATACAGTGGAATTGAACCTCATAAACTGCAATAGAGTATATTATAGCGAAGAAAGTTAGTGCTCCCTAAAAGAAGATGAACCATCAATTACTATAACTATTTTGTGATGCATGAGGTATGATCACGTTCTAGCATTGGGAATAAGCTAGAAAATTAATTGGGTCATTGCATGTGAGAGCGCACTATAATGAGGAAGCTTGACTGGAATGAGTGAAGGAGGACACTCCTTACACACACACCAAGCATCCTTCAGCGTTGGAGAAAAAAACGTTATCTCCATAGAAGATCTACCACCCCTTACTTTCCAGAAGCATGAATGGGGTTATCCTTACTTTTAGAAAAAGAAAAGAAAGAGGAAAAAGAAAAGTAAAAAAAGAAATGCTTGTGCAGATGACTCCATGAATGGAAATTTTTTATTTTCAGATTTTGAATTTTTAAATCATATCCTTCTCAAAAAAATATTAACCATATCAATTGAGATATCTGCTACTACTGTTTTAGTAGTTCATAATTAATCACAGATTGTTTCTGCATGTCTGTCGTGTGGTTCAAGAAGCTTTGGTTTTCCAGGTACCCAAGCCATGCTCGAATGTGGGTCGCACCAATCCGCTCTGGATTAGTGGATCAAAAGAAGATTGATTATGATAGAGCGATGGATGATTGGTCCCATTTTGTCAATGAGACGAAAACGTTTTATGGTGTGGATATGGGCAGTCTGACTAAGCCTTTTACGGATGAGCAGAGAAAATACTATCTACAGGTTGATGTTATTTCCTTTTCATTTATGCAAACTGTGTGGTTCATTATAATCATTTCTTAAGTATGGTTTATATTATCTTTCTAGTGCACTCTTTTACATCTGCATTAATACTATTTTTTTTAGCAAGTTCTCCTCTTCCATTGAAAAAAATCAAATTCATCAAAAAACAAACTGCCGTTGAACTGGCCTACTTGTTTATTGTGTTTATCAAATTATTCAAATTACGATTGTAGATAATGCATTTGTTTACTGCGTTCTTGAAGTTTGTACAGTCTTTGTAAGTGAAACTGTGCAGTAATGTCTAGAAACTGTAAATAGATTAGATTGATCGATACATTAGCTTTTTGTCTAATATCATTTTCACAGTGAATGTGTCTATATAACCATAGCTTCTTATGGTTGAAAATAAAAAATACACCTTTTGTTACATTGTGTGTGATAGTGTATTTGATGAATATAATCAGACATGAAAATTCAGTTATGGACCTTGAACAGAATGAGGCGAATGAAGGCGACTTGAGAGTTGAGAGACATTTTCATTTGATGTGAATGCTAAACTAAGAAGTTATTGCACTTCCCGGTGTTACTATTTTCATTGATAGATTTCTCATTTCTTTGCTCCTTGAACATCTCAAAGACCATACTAATGTTTTATGTAGACATCATTGTGGAACAACCTTCATCCAAATCAAGTAATTGGAAAACCTGCTGTCATAAAGGAGATTGATTGTTTAACGTCAAGTGTGAATGATTTACTCAGTCTTCAGGCAAATATCTCATCAATCATTACTGCAGAAAATACACGATTCTGTGGGTTTGGTGGATGGTTTGATGTCCACTTTCGAGTAAGTTGTTCTTACTGTGTCTTTTCTGCATTGTAGTGAGTGCAAAATTAATATTATTTTGAATTCACTTTGATTTTGTTAGGGACGCAAGGAGAATCCAGCTAAAAATGAGATTGAGTTGACAACAGCTCCAAGTGAAGACCTTGGAACACACTGGGGGCAGCAGGTTAGTTTACTAAGCCTGTCCAAGTGAAGACTTTTTAACTGTCAGAGACAAACTTAAAACTAACTGAAATTTGCTATAAAGTTTGTGTTTTCAAAGTCATAGTTGATTTTGTTGGCTAATCTCTTCAAGGTTTCCGTCATCCATCAATCTGATGAACTAAAATTTCAAGTATTTTATTTATTTTTTCCCCAACAGTGAAAAGGGGGCAAAGCTGAAGATATATCCAATACCTAGAAAAATTCCATAGTACTAGAGTTAATAAGAGATCCACAAAAGTAGGAGCAAATCAGAAAATGCCCTGAAAACATGGAAATGACAATCTTTTGTTACAAGTGGAAACTCTTCATATGGAGGAAGGGTCATATGAAGATCTCCCGTAATCATCAGCTGATTGGCGCCTTCTTCCACGAAACTTCTTCTTTGTCTCTGATTCATCCCCTTTCATCCCAAGCTCATACCTGATGAATGCCTTGCGCTTAACTAAATCCCAGCAATACCATGTGACTTTTTTGCATCTGATACTGAATTACATGAAGGCGTGAAGCCTCATCATCCATTCCAAGATACCCATGAGGACAATTCTCCTTTTCACCAATTAATCTCTAATTCAAATCACAATTCTGATCTTTTCCCAAAATAGTATCATTCAAAGGGAAGTTTGCTTTCATAGAGAAGTTGTACATTAGATACTTTCTCAGGTGGGAAATCAATCAAGAGTCTATGAGAACATAAATTCCCATTTGTAACAGTGCCAAAAAGTCCATCACGAGGACATGGCAACCTCAAACCAAAAAAAATTATGGAACTTTGATGCTAAAAAGCTACAGTAGCTACACAAAGAAAGAAATATGCTATAGCAAGATGAACAAAAGCTGTTACAATACCTCTCAAACTCCACATATATCTATCGGCACTGGTTATTTTTATCCCCAAAAGTATTAGTAAAAATTCCAACTTAACTAGTGAACAAAGTAAAGGGTCCACCTTTTTCTTGATAAACTTACATAAAATTCAACTTTCTCCACTTAGAGATCACCAATTGACTCCTTCAAGAATACCTAAGTGCAAACAAGTATCCATCAAATTATAAGCTTTGTATCAATGGAAACAATTATTTCTTGATTTGGGTACCCTTATAATGAATGTTTTGAAGTGGGGTTGAGATGAAACTCTGTTGGATTGATCCCCACCTCAATTAATTTGGTTTGCTAATTAGCTTTATTGCTTCCAAAATACTCTCTAATTGTTTTCAAGGTTTTACATTGCCTGTTCTTGTATTTGCAGGTGTTCTTGTTTTATCCATCCACACGTGTTAGCCAAGGAGATAACATGACAATGAATTTCTCAATGAATCGCTCTAAAGAAAACCATCGGTTGTTGGAAGTTGAGTTTGATTGTGAGCTTAGACAATCTTCTGGAAATTCACTTCCATCATTCAATAAAAAGTTTTATATAGAATGAGGAGCACAGCCTGATTTTTCGAAGGTACAGTATATATCTTGCACTTTTGAACATTCATGTTAAACCTCCTATGGTGATAAAATTTAAAGATCTGATTGAACTGGCTCCATTTATCTGATTTGGTAATTGCGCTCTCTTTACTGTAGTTTTGGGCCAACTTATCTAAGCTTTGACAATTCCTCTTTTGTGCGTATACGTCACATGTCTTTTATTTGCTGTTTTTGTTGGAGCAACTGTTACAGCTTTGCGTTGCCCTTCTGCGTTTATATTTCATGTTTTCCTGTTTCACTGAAAGTTTCACCATTTTGATTAAACTAGAATAAAATTTTCAATGTGCAGTGTCATGTCTAAAGGCCAATGGGAGGATCGCTACGCCCCCCTCAGAATGAAATTCAGCCATTTCTGCCAGCTGACTTGTGCTATTGTGTCTTGCCCCCTCGACTCTTATGTCCCCTTCTCAACAAATTTGCCTCTTAAATCATTTTACATTTTTCTCTTTTTTTTTTGGTTTGGGCCTGGAAACGAGGGGGCGCGCTAGAAGCTTTGGAATGTTTTGTAAGCATATGCAGGATCACCCAGCTACAATTTGTGCGGGAAATGAAGGGCTGGTAGTGTCCGCCTTAAACGCAAGTTTGTATCTTAAGATAAAACTAGTGCTACTTTCTCTTGTCAGTGTACAAGTATTCTGTAGTCTTGTCACTTTTTTGTTAGTGCCTAGTAACTTCCATTTGGAATGGAATATCGATCCATCTTATGAAGCCGAGAGACCAAAGATGAGATAAATATTCATTCAATTATTGGCTTAGTTTATTCTTCTATCGTCCATTTTTACTCCTAGTAAAGTTAATAAAAACAACAAAAATAAGTATTTTTTGTAGAATATGAAAGGTGCGAAAGCAAGTATGAGTTATACACATTTAACGACACAATGTTAATTAAATATACTATTATTAATTAGAAAAGTGTATTCTATTCGTTTCAACTTTAGTCTGTTTAAAACAAAGTTTTTCTTATTCTTTTTACTGTTTTAGCAATTATTTATAATTTCAACTTTTCACATGACATGTTTAAATTCATGAGATTAAAGAGCACTTTGGTATATTTGACATATCTTTAATTTAAGACTACAAAGGTTTGAAAGTTTTTTGCTTTGTTATATCCCGTGTTAAAGTCAAAATAAGACAAATAAATTGAAAAGAAAGAAATATATATTTCATTAAATTTGAACAAACAAATAAAATATTAATTTGTATATTAACTTTCTAATTTTTTTCGTGCGAAAACACTAAAAAAATAATTCTCTTATCACTGTTTCAATTAAAACATATACGGAAATAGTTTGTTAAACATTTTAATAGTGATTTTTTAGTAGTGAAATTTCTTGAAAAAGGAAAAAGGGTGCATTAAAAATGAAGAAGATATAGTATTGGTGAAGGAGTAGCTCGTCTAAATGACATACTTCCATAAACTCTTGAACGAAAAAAAAGGAACCGAGACAGGGACATTGTGTTGGGGGAGTTGGAGCACTCCGAGGCCCGAGCTGACTCTACATACTGGAAGTACCTTCTAATGGAATAACTGGACCTTATACAAGCTAACTAATCCAACTCTAAAATCTGAACAGATTTATTCAAGGTTTCAATTGGAACTTGAATAGTCTCATAAATGAAAGTCTGCTGGATTACTAAAACTACAAGCCAAAAATAAGTGAATCCAACTAAAAATTCAATAATGATTTCAGTTATATGTCACTTTAAAACAGAGTTGGAGCAGGACGCTATAGAGAGGGTAATGATATTGCATATACTCTTGCAAGTCATAAGCCCCCCCCTCCTCTTTATTCGACAATGGCACACTAGTCGAAAGAGTGTCTCCACTAAGCTACGCTGCTATTGGAGAACTTGATATAAGCAATTTTTTGCTTCCCAAGAATGCCCTCCAAGTACGAATAAACTACAGTTCCCCAAATTCCAATTCAGTTGGAACTTTGTCCCTCTATGAAAGATAAAAAGAGCCTGAATTAATAGGGGTGGATTTTCCATATACCCTGGTGCAACTGCATACTTAGGCCTAGGCCAACAACTGTATTTGGTGGTTTCATGTCAAATTCTACTAACTAATGTCAAGAGGAACATTATGATCTTCTTCCTTCCCCTCTCTATTCCCTTGTATTTTGGAGGTAAGTTTTACGTCTCCTCAATGGGCGGATGAATTAACTATGAATATATTTTCAGAGTAAGAAAATTACTCCGTTTGTACCTAACAGAGGGATTCCCGTTGCTAAAATAAGTGTGAAAATGACAAACCAAGAATCATTATGAATTCTTTAAAAATAAAAGTGCTGTCGAAATATTAATTCCGAATGCCTAGATGTGCAATAACTTTTCTCTAAACACACATTGAAGAAAATACAGAGATGCTATCCGACTGTCAAAAGAAATCAATTAGCCAATTAAACTGGTGCAGAGAATAGAATTTGAACAAAGCTTGAAACTATAAACAATGGCCTATTGATGTCCTTGATTATGTGGTGGAGGCCCTGGCGGCAGTGGCGGAGGCATTCCAGATTGATGACCAAAGTTTGACTGCATGTGCATTCCAGGTGGTGTGTTTGGATTTCCAGATTGCTGTTAAGGCAAAAACAGAAAGAAAAACAAGGGTCATTGAACTGAAGAAATTAACTCAACAGCCCAAAACAGCAAATTTTTCAAGTTCAAGAAATCAGAACAAAGGTATTTCATATTCTTTAGTCAGTTAAACATACGAGGACGAGAAAGTAAATTACCTCACTGATCTATCACTAAGAAGATCTAAAAACATTTTTTAAAAAAGGAAAAAAGAAGAAGAGATAATTTATCCAAGCTGGGAACTTGTAAAGGTACACTTCCATTGGGTCCAATATTTCACATGCACCGTAGGTAAAATTCCTTCACAAAAATATCTCTTAACAAAATCAGAGAACAGGAAAGACACAAACTAATAAAAAAAAACAACTGGATTGAAGAACAATATAGGAAGATCAGGTTCAGTATGGGCAATCTCAGGAATTGAGTTTTGGCAGGAAGAGAAAAAGCTTGTAGAGAAGTGCTCATTAACTGCCTGTCTCCCATGTAAATACAATCTATGGGTTAGAAGCCTTTCCACTTTACAGGGTAATTTGAGAAGGCAAATTATTTTTTTTTGATGACAAATTTGAGAAGGCAAATTATTTTTATTCTAATAATCGAAAAATCTCCGAGGGCCAGTAGGCACACGATTTGTAGATAGAAGGATAATGGACCCATCCTTCTACCCTTCTCCACTTAAATATCAAGCTTTTGCGGGAAGGTTTCAACGCATACCTCCAACCCCCTACCTGTCACATATTTCACTCTTACCACTAGACCAAAGCACTGCGCAGAGTTCGAAGACATTTTACTCACTAAAATAACCTCCCCCCCTCCACCTAAGAAAATAACACACTGCCTACACCCCCAATACCTCCCAACAGCCAAGGCCACCCCCTGGAGAAAGAAGAAACAAATCAAAACTACATCTACCATATAAATTTAATTGAGAAAATGTCGCAGAAAAGTAGGGACATTCGGCATTCATGCACACAAAACGACCTCAAAAAGAACTTCTTTTGATAAGGTAATATTATGAATAGTACCAAGGAGGTACTGAAAATATACAAAAATGCTGGAAGAAGCACAATTAAATCAGTAGTTCATAGCCACATACTATCCAAAAAGTCAAAAAGACACAGCTAATTCATCTATCCAACTATTCTCACACAAGTATACAAATGACCTTGAAAAGAATATTCAGTTAATCACTTAAATATGTGCATATAAACTCCCAAGCTTTACCCTCATTTATAACTAGCCCAGTGATGGCCAAAATTTGAATAACTCCTAGCACCTTCTAAAGAAAATACATTTAACTTTTCCAGCAATCAGTAAAAACTACTAGAAGACCAAAATAATTATGAAGACAATGTCGTCTTCCCCAAATTCAATCAGACCCCATTCTTATTTTGCCCCTAACATAAGCTCACATGTATAGATACCTAACTTCTCCTTTCGGCAAAGAACATTTAGTATCACCCATGCAGATCCTACCACTTTTGATATACCGGACCGAAAATTGTTGACTTACTCTCACTAGAGTTCCCTGTCTTCACACTCTTTGACCACATTTAATCCTTTTGTAGAACTGGATTCAACACATTTTCACACATTCTGCAGTTCTCTGGCATAAGTTGAAGTTGCAGTGTAGAATTCTTGTTCCAAGAATAGCTTAAGAAAATACTGACAACAATTGGACAAAAAATTATTTTTGGATAAGTTGCTCAGAACAAGTTTTAGACTGTAACTTTCTCTTTTCAATCCAGCTAAAACTACCCCAACTTAATGCAACAATGAATAGGAAACCTATGTAACAAATAATAGCTAATTATTAACTGACAGGTTAGATACATGTAACTGAAAATAAGAATCCAAATAAAAAGGGGATCCCTAACAGAATGAATAAGCTGCCAAAAGATTGTTACCCATGCACTCTCAGGTCTCTTAAAGTATTTACATGCCATTCACCTGATAAGGATTAAGTCCAGGCATGAGCGGCATCTGCCCAGCTTGTGGCCTGTTGAAGCCTCGTACTGGTGGAAACATCTGATTGCCTCCTGAATTTTGAGGGCCTTGCATGTTTGGCAATCCATTTGGCATTCCACCAGGGGGAACATTGCCCTGCGGTCCAGATCCAGGAGGCATGCCAACAAAATGACCTTGAGGCATTGGAGGGCCCATCTGATTCATGTTACCTTGTATCCCCTGAAAAGAAGAAGACAGTCAATCGGTGATGCTGAAATAACCTCTTGATCCTCTCAATATATTTCCTTCAAAGCAAATGTACTTTGTATCAATCAACCAACTATGCCACAATGCAAAAGTAATTGTCACTGCTACCAACTCCGCTCTATTCAAGAAGAGGCGAAGACCCTAGTGAAATTAGATCCATGCATGCTGCATCACTTGCATACTGTTTAACAATGTGAGCCGTCTCGTATAAAATCTTAAGTTGTTAGAGACATGACACATCCTAAATGTGTTTTATGCCAGACATTTCCCTCTCGCGTGCAAACCTGCTTTTTCCCCTTGAGACAAGCACATGAACATATTTTGTTGGTGGACGGCAACAAGACTTGAACTGAGGATCCTCTGCCTTCTCGAATACCATTTGGCTACAAATCTCATCTTGATACAAATGCATGGCTAACTCAAATTATTTTATGGCCTTAACCTAGAATATCAGTTACTTAAAAGCAGGAATCTTTCAAAAAGGTCATATCTGTTTTATAACAGTAAAAATTCATAAAATCAAAGTTTTATAAACACTGCACAAATTGAATCTGGAACAACTACAGAAAAGATGAAGTTCTTTCACTCAAGGGGGGAGTTCAAATGAAGAATCAGAATTCAGCATAAGCAAGCATAAACACAGAGATACACATCAGTATGAATACGTTTAACAAAAAATGAATTTACACCACTAATTTATTTCCATTTGTTTAGCAAGAGAATTATACTTAGAGATGCACCAAGAAGGTGACAATCAAGATAAGTCACGACACATCTACAGGAAGAAAAGAAAGATACGCACAATAGACAGAGACAGCTGCAGAAATATGATACTTACCATCGGAGGCATTCCTTGGATGGGTCCAGATCCTGGCATTGAAGATTGAAGGCCAGGCATGTTTACTGGTTGTAGTTGATGTGGTGGCCGAGGTAGATGAGGATGTGGCATTAGAGGCATATGTGGAGGCTGTAGCTGTGGCAAATTCGGTGGTTGCAAAGGAAGAGAAGTCATTTGTTGAGGTAGTGACTGCTGCTGCTGAGCTTGCTGCATGTTTTGTTGATATGCTTGCTGCTGATTACTTCCAAGAAGCGATGGATGTGGACCAGGAGGAAGAGGAGGAGCTCCTAAAGGCATTGAAGTCTTCTGTTCTCCTTGAGAAGATGAATCAAGTGATGGGATAGACAGTGGCATTGCAGCTCCAACTCCAGGTATTGTACCCTCAGTTCGTAACATACCAGAGGCAAATGCTCCAGGAGTTGATGGGGGCTCAGGACCTGGAAAATTACCAGGCATGCGACCAAGAACATTGTGTTGATCACCCAAACCTGAAATCAACCAAAATACCTGTGCTGAGGCTATTTAAGCACTATAGTTTGGTAGTTCAATGTGATAGTCTAACTAAGACTATTAGGTGCCAATGGAAAAGAAAAACGATAATCTTTCAAGAAATTTCTTTAAAACCAAGCTGATTTTTGCCCTGGTCTACAAAGCCCACGGCCCCCTCATCTAAATATATGTACAATAAACTTGTATACAATCTGAAGTACACTAAAACAATAGAAAAAAAAATATAAAAATAACAACTGCATGGACAGGAATTAGTTAACACCTTGCTGTCCTAAATTGAATTTATCACGAGCGGAGTCCCCAGGCCTATTTCTGCACCAGAACTTTGTTGTCTGATCATTGCTGCCACTGCACCAGCAAAAAGACTGATTAGTTATACCTGCTTAGGTTACTCCAGTTATACGCTTTATGTTGATGGAAATTTTATTCCTGTTGGCAGAATAGTACCTAGTGGAGAAGGTTTAAGGATATCCGCAGTACTAGAGAGGACAAGAAACGAAATAACAAGCAAGAAAAGCTAAAACCAGCCACTGGAAGGCAATGACATACAATTTACAGTACAAAACACACAATTCCTCGCACACACACACACACGAAGATAGAGAGGGAGGGAAAATTTTTTAATCCAGCCTGTGGAGGCTGTGCAGGATTTGAATCCACATAAACACAAGGAGGCCTAAAATGCAAGTAAGCACACCCATAAAGTCACCTGCCCAAGAAAAGTTCAAATGAAATGACGAAATCTATACATAGATAGATGGAGGATTGTCCCAGCTCGCAAGTTGCATCTGGTGGACAATCTGGAAAGAGAGGAACTCAAAATGTTTTGAGGACAGTCGCCATTCAATACAGAAGATCAAAAGTAATTGCATTAGACTTTTTTTGTTTTTGGTGTAACGGATTTACATAGAAGATATTGTTTCAATCATAGAAATCCTTGAATTTTGCAAGGTCAGCTGACAGTATTCTTCCTTTGTAAATATGGTTTCAGTACAACCAATGTAAAATAAAATGGAGGAACTCATGTAGGAGAATTCCTTTAATAATGAAGTATATCAGCAACAGATGCTATATGAATAGTTCATGATGCACTTTCATATCGAAGTTCAGCATCAATTCCATACTAGAAAAATGGTGTCCAACACAAACCATAATTTCACCTTTTCAAGGTAATAGATAATGTTCATATATTCATAATTTGTGATGCACAAGACAATAATTCCATTCTCTAATGACAAATGGCCTCGCCCATTTCATTACGGCATTATCTTCTTGATCACCGGCTATTGATAGAAAAACTGTAGGTGACAATATCAAGGGAATTGATAGAAAACAGTCGCACCAAAAAATAAAGAGGTAAATTTTTATTGTTCTCTGGGACCAGGGCTGAGGCAGGGTCACGTGGAGGGGGGTGGCAGCGCAATGATTCCTTTGGGATGAATGACCCTTTATCATATGAAATACTTTATCCAAAAAGGTTGACTACTTTTGATGAGCCACTATACATATCTTACTACCTTTTTTAACATCTACCGACAACTACTTTCAGCATAAGTATTAAGTACCTCAAATGTTTCACAACATAATAAAGCTATCACTAATTGTATTTGTATATATGCTTGATAAGTTCTGTACAAGGGAGTTAGAGCCAACATACATGAAAAAAGAAGCTACTAAGTGAGGGCCATAGTTGAGCACACAACAAAGCTATAGACACAACCATCTACCCTAAGATTTAAATCTGCAACGGACTTCTTATGGAAACATGAATTTACTGGATGAAGAAAAGTTGAGAGCCCACACAAAAGAAACCTTCACATTCAAGAAAGAATTAGTACAGCAGAAGCTGTAATCCCCACGACCATCGACTGATAGACTTCTTAGAGTGGATAAAAGGCAAACCGAGAAGGACAATCTAAATCCATAGCCATCGTGTGGAAAGAATAAACTTATAAGATTACAATTAACTTTTGGAAGGACAATTGACATGTGGTAAGCAATATGGAAATGGCCTTTCCAGATAGATATCTTCAACTAGTTCTTCATCAGCAAAGGTCTATAGCAGAAATGAGGACACTTCAAGGATGGAGCATCATTTTCATGAGACAAATCAATGATTGGGAATTGCAAAGAGTGGCTGATTTCTTTAGTACAATTGAGCAGTTTGGGCTACAGACAGGTGGAGATGTATTATGGTAGAAAGGAAACTATTCTAGGCAAATGCAGCCTACAAAATGATGAATCACTCCAACCAACAGATAACCAATTGGACATGGAAACACATCCTGGAAGACTAAAGTCCATCACAAAGTAGTCTGTTTTGTGTGGCTACTAGTTAAAGAAGCAGCCCTTACACTGGTTAATCTGTTGAGAAGAGGGATTCCATTGTGTTCAAGATGTTTTTTGCGTAAAGAAACAGCAGACAGTTAACCATTTCTTCCTACATTGTAAGTTCACAGCACAATAATGGAGAATTATCTTAAACTTACAAAAGGCATATCCTGAATTATTCCTGAAAAGGTTACAGAAGCTCTAAAAAGTTGGGAGGAAACAGGCTTACAGGCAAAGGATGCGAGTAGATGGAGAATTGTCCGTGCCTGCATTTGGTGGACTATTTGGAAGGAGAGAAATTCCAGATGCTTTGAGAATATATAGAATGGTGTGCAAAAGATCAAGTTGAACTCCATCTTACTTTTGTGTTTTTGGTTTAATCAGATTTACTAAAATAATAATGTTTCTATCATTGATGTTTTAGATTCATTATAGATAGAGGACAGAAAAATTTGAGCGCTCTAATGTAAATATGGTTTCAGTACTACCTAAGTACTGTTTTGATTCTTTTGATATATAATATACACACACACAGAGTTACCAGTTTCAAAAAAAATAAAATGAAAAGAGCAAAATCAAACAGAATTTGAAGAACTTATTCTATAAGAAAATTGGAAAAGGAGTACTTCGGGAATGCCTTGTGTTCTTACTGGGGCATAGAATTGCAGGATGAATACTAAACAAGCTTTTGAAATCAGCTTCAGCTTATATTGTCATGGTAAAGCAGCAAATTCAGCACCATATAGATCCAAGCAACAAAAAAATGAACAACCTCAAAAGAATATCCAGCAACAACCAAGATGAATCGACCAGATTATTCAAATACGGGACAAGGCACAGAAGAAAAGCACACCAGTTTTTTGTTTTATTTTTGTCAGGAAAAAAAAAATTCTAACAATTGCAACTTTAGAAAATTGTTTTCTGCAACTGGAAACCAGTACTAGTGTAATAAATGGCACATAACTACAGAGCTGCAGTTCAAGAAAATGCAGTATAACCTGCAAAGGAGATAGCCAATGGGGTGCCACGCAAGATCCCAAACACCAGTTTCATGTGCATTTGTAATTTCTACTTGAGGTGCTTCATGCCTGTGGGGAGAGCATCAAAAAGATGAGAGAAAAAAATATTAGAACTTACCCAATTCATTGATGATAGGGGGATTTGATTTGATTAAAAGTTTCATTTTTGGGTTCATTTTGTAAGTGAAATCATATTCTGGACCATCTCATCACATGTTTGGATGACAGACTAAGTAGTCCAGAGGGCTCTTTTACTCCCCACAATCACAGAAACTGTAGGATTATACTGCACTAGTCAATACTGGGTAGAAAGAAATTTTTTATTTGAACCGAAAGGAAAAAAAATGTTTTTATTCAATAAACTAGGGCAAATAATGCATATGACAAAAAAAATCAAGTCTCCCTCTTACAGGAAAAGCAAATAAAAAAGGAATTTGAGTGGAAGGAGATGATTTTTCCCAGAACTATCCTGAACTCATCGCATCGAATTGACACCTTCCTAGGAGAAAAGGATAATTGCTCAATAACCATAGTACCAGATTCACATACAACAACCATGTATCCCCACTGTTTTGGTTTTATTAAGTTGAGAATGCTTGATGAAGTAAAGATACATGCTAAGAGGAGCATTAGAAGTGGAAACAAAGTTCCCTGTCTTATCTCCAACTTCTGGTTGCCAAGAACAGTTGAAATATTTCACAAAGATTCGAAATAAGTAAGATCATAAAATTGATTCAAGTTAGTTTAAGTACATTTTTCTCTTTTTTAGAGAAGGGCAAGTACATATTTTTAACTTTTACTCACTCTTAACCTAGACTCTTTTTTTTTTTTTTTTATGACAAGGGAAACTCGCAGCTGCTACCCTTTGGGTGCGCACAGGGTAAAACCCCCGCTCCTATGCAATAGCTCGCAAACCACATAGGAGAGGTAACCCGCACTAGGCAAGCCCGGTGCGACGAGCTCGACCCAGAAGGCAAACCCCTTGCTTTCGCTGGCAAGGGGTTTCGAACTTGAGACCTCCAACATGGAAGTCCCAAGCCCAAACCACTAGGCCACCCCGAAGTTTCTTGATAAGTCTAAGCTACTAGCTATGACATTCATCCTGAATTGTCCTTTGTCAATCATCCCAACTGGAATCCAGCCAAAGAAGTGGCAGGAGTAACACACTTCAATTTTATTAAATGGTGGCAAAAGAATATAAATAAAAGGGTAATGTTATGACAGAACAATTAGCAACACTTCCTCAATCGATAGCTAGGTATCCTGTCTATTTCATCGGATAAGACTTGTTATTCCTATGGCTAACAGTTGAAAAAAATAAGAAACATCAAGATTAACGTCCTAAACAAGGTCATATAATGGTATTTTGAAAGTGCAGGATATGAAAGTAGCACCAATGATTTATAGTTGATAGTGAAAGAAGTTTCAAGGAACTTACCCCACAAGCCAATGAAATATTGAACCATCAAAGCTTCCACTGACGAAATATTCTTCATGAAATGGATGCCAGGCCAGTGCTGTCACAGTTACATGAATATAAACAGTTAATTAGCCATTATCACAGACAAATGAAAGTTAAACATGGAAGCATGGTGGAGGAACAAGACAATAAGTGGAAAAAAAGGGTGTTTATTATCTGAATAAACAAAATAAAGAAGCATTAAAATTATTGCTGCAACACAGATAGTAGAAAAGGCTAAAAGTGATTAACTTTGAATTTCATTATTATTAACAATTCAGCCACTACCTCCATTTGTATTATCCACTTTTTCATCAACATGTCTGAAATTTCTTTTTCTTATAGTACCTTGGAGAAATTTGCTGAATAATACTAGCATACGAAATGCAAATTTTCATCCAAGCTCATTTTTCTTTATCAAGTCATCCAAACCCATTACCTGGCTATTACACGACATGCTAGTGTTGTGTGCATTGCATAAGATATATATACACACATACAGAAGAAGGTAATTATTACATGTCACATCCTTCTGATGCCCTCGGAATGACTCAACCTCCTTCATAGCACGTATGTCATAAAGCTGAAATGAAACAGCACGTTAAGAGGACATAAGACAAGCAATTGAACACAAATGTTTTACTTGACACAATAATCATCAAAACTATTTGCAGGCATTCCTTCATTAGTATGTTGATTAAAATTCATATGTATATAGGCTTTGTTCTTCATTTCTAACTAAATAAAAAAATGAATGCTGCAACCAGAAACAGAGAAGTGGCAAGAAGAAATGCACTTGCAGTAAAGAAGCAGTTGCAACTTAAAACCAAGCTAAAATTGCAATCTTGTTGCTACCAACCCCCTAATAAGAAATTTAGCGAGGCATCTCAAACCCCACAGCTACAAGTTTAACGAACCTGACTGAACCCCTAACAAAACTAGAACACAAAACTAGAACATGTTCCCCTAAAGCTTCATAAAGCTCAAAAGTACAACTCAACAGAAATGAAAATACACATTTCAACTGAACAACTTCAAGTTTATCCTTCTCTGTTTTTCTATTCACCCATATTCTAAATACTTATTGACATCATCTTTGTGCATCATTAATGAAAGCTTTTCATTTGTCAAGGGTAAAAAAAGATAGAATAAATCTAGTTTTTGTCAATTCTATTAAAAAATGACATCTTTCCTCAGATAACAACAATCACATATCATATAGTCAAATTAATAAATAGTTATAATATTACTATCATTATTATTTTATTGTATTTCAAACTTGATGGACATATTCCACCTCCAACCATGTCATACAAACAGCAACACGACAGAACAAGTAGTTGTACACTTTTGTCAATTGCCATGCAATTTCAAATTAATGAATTTGTGAAACAAACATCAGATCATTTGGTCATTAACAACAAATTTACACCACACAATCATTACAAGCAAAATCAGAAAAAGGATTTGTGGGTTTTAGGAGAAGTATGACATGGAACAGCCACCTTGATAATTTGATCCTTGGAAGCAGTAAGGACCCAGTTACCGTTTTGATTCCACTTTACACAGAGAACGGTATTCTTATGTCCGTGACTGCAAACCGCAAACAGCATCCATGTTATTGCTAAAAAAATTGTAACTTAACTGGTAAAATCCTAAGTTTATAGAAGTAATAACATTGCAGAATTAGAGAGCAGTTTTTGACTGACAATGACGAAAGCTCCTTTCCTGACTTGGCATCCCAAAGTTTAACAAGATTATCTTTTCCACCTGCAGGCGGGACAAAAGCAAGGTGTCAAAGAGTGAATCTAAAAACCCGGAACATTTCCACCATAAAAAAAAACTAAGCGAAACATTTCTAAGAAAAGAAGAGAAGAAAAAAGCATATACCTGAGACTAATAGAGACTTTGTAGGGTGCCAATCAACACTCTTCACATCCCAACCATGGCCTGCCTGAGTTCAAGTGACATAAGAAACTATTCTAAGGTCACCTCATGCTCAAGTTAACTAGTACATTAATAAGTGTTGATAGCAAATTGAAGAGCTATTGCCAGTGAAATTTTTTAACCAATTTTCCATTTCATAGTAAACCGCTGCTGAAACATGCCTAAACATGTCATAACAACTATCATAGCAGCAAGAAGTAATGGAAGGCAGAGTGTCAACTGACACATAGGAGCCTGCATATTATTTAGAAAAAACAACAAAATAGCCCTAACATAGATCACAGATATGCAGCCAAACCATCACTAATTTCACTTGAATCAACAAGCTACTTATAGTAAACAGCTTGAGGAACATTACCAGATAATGAGCGCTCTTCTTGGCACCTTGCGAAGTCCCATATTTTAATGGTAGTGTCGTCAGAGCAGGAGCAGAATTTTAAATCTGTACTACAGAAGCTGTTCAAATTCAAGCATAAGACTCAGTAACCAACTAACATTTTTTTTCCTGAGAACGGGAACCAACTGACATTTAGATCGTGCATACCCTAAAAATATATTTAATGATGCAAATGTGCTGATAGCGAAAACCAAACAGATAAAACAATCCAAGAAATACATAATAATTCTCAAAACCAAGTCACATCATTTAGAATAATTACCTCAATTCTCGTATTGATTCTTTATGTGCATTCTTATGGGCTTTGACATTATTCATATTGTTTTGCCAATACCTGTTACATGATATAGATGCAAATTCACAAAAGAGAAAGAAAAACACAATATAGAGAAGGAGAGTGTGAACTGCAGATTGTTCCTAAATTTTATTTACTTTAGTGTTCCCCCATCATCACCAGTGACCATCCAGTTATCATTGTGGCTCCATACCATTGACCTGACTGCTTGATCATGAGCCTGCACATGAAATACATTACATTGTCCATCTAATTTGCTTGTCGCATACTAAGATCTGAAATTACAACCCCAGTTTCATACCTGAAGTATCATTTCAAAGTTAAATGATTGCCCATTCCATAGTGTGAATTCACCACTTTGAGATCCAGTAACAAGGCGCCGCCCACTAGGAGTCCACTTCACGTAATCCAAGAGAGCAGGTTTGAATAAGAGAACAGAAATATAAAGATATGATACACAAAGGATGTGACACAACCAAAAGAGAGACCCAGAAAATTTTTAGCTCTACGTCTTGTGGCATAACACAAGCAGGATCCCCTTTACTTCTTTCATCAGTAATTAGAATGACAATGACATAAAAGAGACCCAAGAGGGTATAAGATTTTAAACTACAATATCTGACAGGATGACTCCTTCCATGTCACCTTTTATTATTTTATTTCCAAAGAATAGCTAGTAAGAAAAAACTGAATACAAAGAGCTCTACTAGGAAAAACTAGTACTTATCAGAGAAAAACAAAAACGTCCGAAGAGAGTTTGATAGCAAATAAAATCATGTTTCAAGGTTCCAGATTCATACATTCATTCAAGGCCTTGCAACTGTGTGAATATTTTAGACACTCAGATGTGTTGCATTTAAATGCTCCGAAGAACATACTATAATTGACAATTGTACTACTAAATATTACTTCCCCCATTCCATTTTTGTCAGAACTGCTAAGGTTGTATTCTTCAGCATTAAGGTTGTATCCTCCATTCCATTTTATTTTTGTGATTAGTGGAAAGAACTAATCCCTCCATTTCCTTTTTATGTGATGTTTGATGGAACACTTAGTTTAATAAGTTAATTTGACTTATAAATTATATTAGCTATGGAGGAACAGCATATTACAGTAGTCTGGAAAAGCTAGTTTGGCAGAGATATTTACCTCGAAATTTGAACTTAAAATTTTAACAACTTTGAACTCTTCACGGTAGTGACAGTTGCATAGAAATTGAATAGTCTCAACCATTTTGGGAAATCGTGAAAAGGAGAAAGTGCCACATAAACAGGGATGGGGGAGTATTAAATAGATGCAAACTCAAGGGCACATGTACAAAGATGCATGTGTGCTTCTGGACACAGTAATTCAATTGAGTATGAACACAAAACCAAAGATATACACAACTAAAGCACAAACGTAAAGATAGAAACCAAGAAGAATTCTTCAACTCACCGCAAGACAATTGATTGAACAACGGTTTTTATTTAGAGATGTATGAACAAATTTAGCAGCAAAACTTGTGGATGGATTATCCAAATAGGCAACTGCTGGCAATATCTGCACCCATGAACAATCACAAAAATCCTGATCACATGTTGACTTTAAAGGAATAAGATCAGTAGAAGATACAATCTTGTTTTTTTTTCATTTCTTTTAAAAAAATATTGTCTGGGACTCTGGGCCAGCTTACACACACTATGTAGAATCATTAGCATTTAGTTTGCTGGCTTCAGGCCAATATATTTTAATAGTATGTTTAGTTGTGGCTTCAATTTTAAACATGTTAGTTTGGTACTTCTTTGGAAACCTATGTTACAAAATTCACAATTAATTCGTCCATTAGGTGGTTCTAGAATGTTCTTAGAGTCTATAACTAGCTTACTGCTTACATGCAGGTAAAACTGAACTATTATCACCTTCTGGGACTACAGATATTTTAGGTCAACTATCCTCATCCTCAAGATTGCTGAATGTCTATCGGAAACAACCACCCTACCTTCACGAAGCAGGAGTACACTTCACTTTATTGTTTGAACATCTATGTTAGCGAGTACAGAATAAGGGTTAGAAGAGTTTCAACATAAGAAGCTTGAAACCTACAGGACTTCAGCCAATGTTTTATCTCTTGCTACTTCAATGGCGGTTCACGGTAGCTTCGCAAGTTCTATTTTGTACAAACCAAGAACTGAAGGAAATATATATATATATTCCCTTTACATTTCTCACCCAGGATATGCTTTCTTACCAGTAATGAAAGATTAAAAAAATATGATCATTAAAACAAATTGAATTTTGCAGAATCAAAGACCAATACATAGGTGGAGTAAACTGACATCAACTGCTGCTGCTGGGCTAGGTTGTAACACTGTCCTATCCCTTGAATCGCGCTGCCACATGCGGATCTGCAGAAAAGCGATGATTCTTAACTTTGGACCAAAATAACCTTAAAAGTTTAAGAATTATGAGTACCATTGCCAAGTTGACAAGCCCACCAAAAAAAGAAACATTGAAGTTACTAATGGACAAAACAATCAAGATGACTTTGGTTTCTTGGTCTCATTTTTGTTCCCTTTTTTTTTAGATGAAAAAAGGTTATAGAACTTCTATTCCTCTTTTTATTTTTGCTCACACTTTTTTTTCTATCCCGTTACCTAGAGTTATGGCAACCAAAGAGTGTAGTCATGTATACATATACCGGAACATCAATACAGCTCATATGGGTGCTAGCTACTGCAAACCAAAAGCACTTATTTGGTTCTTGTGGAACTGGAATTAGGAAGAGGTTGGACTCCTTCAAAAAATATGTGGGATTGAGCAAGATCGCCTTATGGAAAGATAATTAGAGCTCTAGCAATATTCCTGGAGTGTATGGTTAGTGCTAGACAAATTAACCACTATACAAGCTATACTTACTGCTACTTTACAGCTAGTACTAATGAACCAGTGTACAGGCTATATTTACTGTGACTTGAGACTAGTCTTTCTACTAGAACAATTACAAGAGCAATGTCTGGTAAGTATAGTCCTACATATCGTTCTGCAAACTTTACAGTTGCCTGAGTTCCATAGAACTAAACATAGAGGCACTCTAGTACCTTATAATCACTGTTATACCATCAATGTTATATGGGATGACAGCTGTGCCTTTAAGGCCCAACATATCCACAATGAGTATCACATAAATACCGATGCTAAGATAGATGTGCGGTCATACAAGATGATCATTGTTTAATAGAAAGTGCAATATAGGATGAAATATAAGGAAGTTGTATGAGATTGCTTGACATGTACTATGTAAATCTCAAAGTGCCTCATCCCGAAGGTGCAACACCTAAGATAATTGAAGGAGTTAAAATAGGATGAAGTAGACCTAAAACCCACAATCTCTTGGAATCAACAAGGATTTAACTAAGAACATAACACAATGAAAGCAAATGATCAAATAGTCAAGCAAGTAGATAAGATTAAGGCTTGGTCAAAGTAGTTACACGTGCATTAAATGTGTGTTTGCATTTAGTCTTTTTAATATGGTAAAGACTTGTATGTCAGCATAGAGATAAATGGGAGATTTAAAGCAGTCAATAACAAGATTACAGCTCAGTATGTCCTCACAGTTACATTAAAGGACATAATAGACTATTTTTCTGGTCTGATAAATAACTTGCAAATGAGTGCAGGGATAAGTGTGAGATTCAAAGAACCTCTATTTTGTTTAAAACCCTAACTAGCGTTAAAATACAAAATGTTTATTATCGAAATGATATGTACCAAATAGAAAGGAATGGATACAGAGGATTCTTTTTTTAATTAAGGAGATACTTCTTTTAAGGATGATAACTAAATTGGAATTGAATAAAGTTGATTGACTTATATATATGATTAAAGGGGGATTGAGCTTGAGATTAGAAGCCAAAATTTAACTGTCAATTCTAATGGATGGCTGAGTTGTGTTAGAGGATCATTTAAGAGAGTCTAGACCCAAGCTTCTCTCATGTGTAACAATAGTAGGGAAAAAAGGGTATCAAGAACTAATGTTCTGGTGCGTACAAAAAGAATCAAAAAAGAAAAAGAAAACAAATGATGTTCATGGACAATGGAACAATGACATCCAAACTATCCATAGGAGGTTTTTATCTTTGATTATACCAAACTCTGTAAAAGGATTTCCATAATGTTGGTGAAAATGTTGTGTCATGCAGATGAATAAACACTTACAACTATTCCTTAATGTTTATTTCCCACATTGATTGCTAACTATACACACATTTCAAGGCAGGGATAGGTTAGTATTGAATAAAAGCAATTTTGCTAGTCTTTCCTAATGGTGACGGGACAACAGCTTGTGGTTGTAACCCCCTTTAAAAGAAAGAAAAGAGGAAAATGAACCCACACTTGACGTAAATTTTCTTAGTGATGCAGGATAACAGCTACTGGTTCTAGCCCCTTGCTGATCTATATAGTAGTAACATATAGAAGAACATTTACCGCAACACATTGCATAACTAGGTCTCTGGGTAATTGCCAACATTCAACAGTTATTACCTGCATATATCTTACAACTGTACTAGTGTAGTCAACTGCTCTTCTCTGGCCAATTTTTCTCATTCTCTTTGCAGCAAAACTGTCAGCATGAGCTGCAAATATAAGGAAAAGAATAAAACTTTGGCAGACATCGTAATTAGGTCTTGTAAATACTTATCAAAATAAAAATTAGGTGAAGTGAATTATGTGTCGTCGAAGCAAATGGAAGTCTCTAAGGAAAAGGGTAACGTTCATCCTCTCTTCAACTTTATGGACCTAAACCTACCCAAGCAACAAGAATAGGTAGGCTCTATGAGAATTTGACAATCTGAGACAGTCATAGCCTCATTATCAGTCAATTTGTGGGTAAGAGGCAATCTATTCTCGACGCCATATCTGATAACAAGAAATAAAGAAGTGATGAGGAATCAACCTTCTTTTTGCTTCAACATTCTGTCTTTCATCTTCTTCTTTTTTTGTGGTAAAGAACATTCTGTCTTTCATCTTGCTTCCTCTTATAAAATGAAATGAAAATGATAAATGGTAATAAGAGTTCAACATGAATATCTGTGAGTTGAAAATCTTCTTTCTTCTCCAACTAAATAGAACCTACATGAAATAACGACTAAAGAGGTCCTTCCCAAAGAAAACAAAATAGTATGTTCAAATGACACCTCTCCAGACCGGTAGTTTCTACTAATATTCACTCTCCCATTTTCCCATTAAAATTACAGTCAATTTCCAACTTTCAGTATCTAGCCATATTTTTTTCAGATTAATGAATTACACAGCAGCAGTTTGATAACTAAAATCAAAGAAATAAAAGAGAAGAAGTAGAAGAAGAAAAGTTGTAGCTAGGTATTTTTTCCTACAATAAAACAATTTGATAACAACTAGATTCTTGATTTTCACAACCAGCTGCACGCTCTGCTGAAAAGCATATCAATCAATGATGAGAAGTAAAAGAGTAAATGAAACATTAGTAAGTAACACACCGTCATAAGAAGGATGAGGAGGAGGTCCAGGTGGCTGAGCATTAAGAGTAGTGGAGGATGCAGATGGCTGCCGCATCATGGGAGGTGGACCTGGCAGAGGTTGTGGACCCCTTGGAAACTCTCCAAAATGTGGAGGGTGTTGTTGCTGGTGCTGTTGCTGGTGTTGTTGCTGGTGTTGTTGCTGGGGTTGTTGCTGGTGCTGTTGCTGGTGCTGTTGCTGGTGTTGTTGCTGGGGTTGTTGCTGGTGTTGTTGCTGGAATTGTTGCTGTGGCAGCGGCGGGTGCTGGTGCTGGTGCTGATGAGGATCACCACTCGCCATCATAGTTGCAGATCCAAGATTTCAAATTTATGGATTCAAAACTCAGAGTTCTAGGACAATGGACTCGAGTTAATATACAATAATAATCGGACCAAGTATCTGATATAGATATTCAATACATATTTGAAGATGTTAACAACCACCTAAACACAAACATGTAAATCTTTCAAAAATAATCAATAATTACATTCATGGGCACACGTGCAAACACAATAACCTTTGATTTTCTTCAAACACCAACTGACTCAAATCTCAATATGCAAAATACCTAACAAGAGAGCTTGCATTCCATATCTAATTGAGGGAGCTCCAAGAATTAAGAAAGCACCCAAAAAAATCATTTCAACAACACACATACTGTACTGTAATGCAATCTAAAATATAACTCTGGATAATATTAATGAGAAGACACGGATTTCCAATATAAATTTCTAATTTTTAATATGAACTTCCCATAAAGAAACTGAGAACCACTTAAAGAAAATCCTGAAAGAAACCCTGGAATCAATCATATCGCATAACAATGAGCAAACTGAAATTTGAATTAAAAAGCTATGCCGACCTAAATTCTTAGAATATAGTGCTACACAAATATAAGAGATAAACAGGAAAAAAAATAGCTGGTGTACCAGTTACAGAAACGTGAAGAAACCAGCAACACAGCACTCGGAACTCCGGTAAGAAGGGCCTTCAGCTAGTGCTACGATGGATGGCGGCAAGAAGTAAAAAGGGTTTAGGGTTTTTAAACCAGGAGTTAAAAAAAGAAGGAAATGGAGAGAGGTATATAGTGAAAAAGGGAAGAAACGGAGGAACTCACTAGGCAAAATCTTCGCCGGAGAGATCAACGGCGAGGTGAGCGCGATGTATTCGCCGGAGAGAGCAACGGGGGTGTAGTAGCAGTGGATAGGTTTGGTAATTTAGTGTGGGCTTATTTTGGAGTCCATTTTTCGTGTAAATGGAGATTTGGACAATGGAAAATGAAGTGAAATCCTCAAGGCCCAATGCCGAAAATTACAGAGGAAAATCTAAAAATTATTTGCGTAAAAAAATGGAAAAATCACATCACATAAATAATTAAGACTTTATATTACTATTAAATACAAAAAAAAAATTATTTATCAAATATAATATTATTATACAAATTATAATAGACTTGAGTTTAATAACATACTCATGATTTTTGGGCTAATTTTATGAAAAAGAAAATGTGATTTGGGAAATAATTATTTATGTGTTAGTTTCAAATATATACGGTAAAGTAATTAGAGCATGTTACTTAAAAAAAAGTAACTTTTAAGTCAAAAATAGATAGTCAAACTTAAATGACTTTTAAATCAAAAAATAAAAAGTAAGAAAAGACCTACTTTTGGTTTTTAACTTATTTTAAGTCATTTTAAACTTATTTTAAGCTATTTTTTATCTTGTCATACACTTCCTAAGTTATTTTAAGTCATTATTTAAGTTATTTTTATATTTGTCAAATACTTTCATAAGTCAAAAATTGACTTAAAAGTAGGTTTGACAAACTTTTAAGTCAATCCAAACATCTTCTAGATTTACAACGAATATATTCATGTTTTATTTATATAAAAAAATAGCCAAAAATCATAGAAAGTATATATTGACTATACAATATAAGTATACCGATACAGTATAGTTTACTTATACATGGTTATACACTAACTATATATTATGATAAACTCAAAAAATTAAATATCGTTTAGCTCTATATAAATCATACACTAACTATACATAAAGTATAAACTCACTATTCAATTCCAATCTACTCTAAAACTCATATAAGCAATCACAAACTCTCCCTCTTTTGTCCCAAATCACCGAATTTTTTCTACCATTGTGATCCACCAGCATTGAGAATTCCGCCGCCACGAACTGACATTATTGTGTTGTAGTAAATTCGTGAGCTTAATTCATGTGGCAACTTACTTCATCCATAGTCCCTTGTCAATCATTCTAACTTTAAATAAATTGGACAATCGTGCAAGAAATTAATTGTTCATTAAAATGGACCCTTCAGACACCAAAGATCAGTCAATCACTGTTGCTACAAATCACAATTGCTACAACTTTATGCTTTTGTATTAGAAATAAGCGCGGGATAGTCCACGACCTTCCAAACTACCCCGCGCTTATTTCTAATAATCTCCTGCTAGCACTCGATCACTCAAACTCTACCAACAAGCTTGTTTTTCAAACAAGAAAATTTATCCAATAATAGGTGTGCATTAACTTCTCTTAGTCTTCTTTTCAGCCGGGTGAGGTATAATCCTCTCATAAATGGTAGGAATTATAGTTCACAACTCAAAATCATCAATAAGCAAAAAGGAAATCAAAACCAAAAGCTTTAGTATACTTTTCTAAACTGATGAGTGGTAGATTTGCACTCATTTAAGGTTCATTTAGCTCAATAATTAGTGTCCTCAATGCCTAACTTTACCCTATTCTAATAGAATTTTGATGATTTGTAGTTATGAAGGCAATTGGACAAGGCAAGGACTGATGTTTTAAAGAATGACCAAAAATACAAAAAGAAGTGCAAAGTGAACATGAAGGGTGGATCGTCAACTGAGCACGACCTTACCCAAATCGACAGTGCATAACACTTGTGTCTATCAAATAAGGTCGGCGAACACCAATAGAGAAGGCGATGCGCCGAGTGAGATTGACGGTCCTGATGCACATCACCTAAAGCGACAGTGTGCAGTGCAAAGATTGAATGCTCGAAAGGTGAACCAATGTGGTATTCGGTGATTCACCAAACATAAAAAGATGACTCAATCGAGTTCGTCAACTAAGGTTCAAACGCCTGAGGCCTAAAGCATCACAAGGCGAGCTGAGGAGCAAAGGACGATGATAATGCATCTCAATCAAGCAAACAACGGAATTCATATAATTACTTCGACTATCACAAATATATGGGTTCAATAAGAGACTCAAACACTCAAAAATGACCGAATCAATAAGTACAAGTCTTAGTTGAGGTGTCTAAGCAAAATATGTAGATAAGTTTAATTGACCGTTGATGACTTGGACCTTTAAACTAATTACATTATCACTCATCACCTAGTAGTTTCCTATCAGATTTTCTCCCCTTTCTCTCGCTCTCTCTCCATAACTTTCTCTTGCTTGCATCTCTCATCCCTCTGTTCTTCTATTTCCTCTTTCTCTCGCTCTCTCCCCCCACTTTTCTAGCCCTAGTTTTGTACTATTCTCGGAGAGAAGAAGAGAAAACAAGTAAAAATAAGTGAAACAATGCAGGACTATGAACACAATGAAGAATATATAGACAATAATGTCTCTCCTATTTTCAGTGATTTCGAGTCTTTTTTTTTTCTTATTAGATGACTTGAAAGTATTTTTATTGGTTTTGACCGTATAACTGTTATGTAATTGATAGATAGTCAATAAAGCGCCACTTGTTAAGACACAATTACACTAAATACATGTATTTATGCATATGTATATACATATATATATATATATGTTTATAGATATTTGTACATGAATAATTATATTTTCTACTCCATCTTCGTCTCGTTTTATTGTAAGTATGTATCTATGCACATGTACACTGGATACATCACAAATTTAATACCAGATAGATGTATTTATGGACACATACATTATTGATACACTAAATACATCAGTGCCCTCTCAAAATCAATCTGTAAACTATGCACATATACACAGAATATAACAATGCATTTTTTATACCAGATACATAAATTTGATACTGAATACATCAGTGCATATTTGATATTGAATATACAGATACATGAAATAGTGAAATACAGATAAAGAGAAGTAGAGAGACGAAATACATTTACTATATAGTAGATACAATGTATCTAGAGGCAAATATAACGATATATATATATATATACAACTTAGACAAGATATGTATCATTGAAATTATCGATGCATTGACTAATTAACATATATATATATATATATATATATTAAGCTTCATACATTCCAATATTCTTGGATTGAGATGTGAGTTAGAATAAAGTTTTAAAAAATAAGAATAAACAGTGTGAACCGATTAAAAAACATAAAAATGTAGTCTGAGTGAGAATAAATAGATTTTTTTTTAAAATATTATATTATCAACTTAGTGAAACGATTAAGAAACATAAAAGCCTAGTCTACAGGCATAAATGCAAAATAAGGTAAATCAATTCTACCTTTTTAGTCATACAATACAAAAGCATAAATTGTATTTTATTTATGGAAAAGGCATAAATTCACCCTTGAACTTATCTCGAAAAGTCAGTTGCACGCTTAAACTATCATGACGACCTATTACACATCTTTAGGATTTAAAAATGAATTTTTTTTACCCCCTAAAACTGATGTGGCAAATAATAAAAGAAAAAAAAAGTGTGTTTGACAGTAAATAAAGTAAAAAAATATCACCCCCATCCTCCACCCCCCCCCCCCCCCCACCCAATGCCTCTTCTTCTTCTTCACAAGCAACCATCTTCTTCTTCTTCTTTACTTTTTTTTCATCATTTTTTCATACCCAGTTTCCATCCACCCCACTATACCTCCAGCAAAATCCTCACCCCCCATCATATCCTATTTTAATGCTTATTCGATTTCACCATTTTCATTATGTTTGATTTTTCTCTCCGGCTTTTTTGGTGATTGATAAAATTGATGATTAAGTTTAAAAAATAAAATATAATGATGGATTTATTGGCGTGGGGTGACAAAGAAGCGAGAATTAAAGGTGGTGGAGAAGAAAAAATCGATATTGACAATGGTGGTAGTGATATTTGGTGGTGGGTTTGTACCTTTTGATGGTGATGATGTAATTTTGGTGATGAGTTTGTTTATGGGTGTCAAATTTTGTTGTGGATCTTTCTAATTTTTTTGGGGATAATGGTGATAGTATGATTTCGATGGTGGATTTGATTGTAGGTGGTGGAATTTATGGTGACTATTTTGATTTTTATGGTGAAATATATAGATTTGGTAGAAATATGGCGGCAATGGTAGTGGTTACATGGTGGTCTGCATTGAAGAATAAACAATTGAATGATATGGAGAATTTTAGTCAAAATTTGACATGACATCTGATGTGGCGCAAGTGTGATACACCTCCCATTGTGAGAGTGGTGCTACACGTCTTAGGGGGTAAAAAATTCACGATTTAGTAGCAGAGGTGTGTAATAGGTCACTATATTAGTTTAAAGCCAACTCTTCATGTTCCTCATTCTTAACCGCCTTTTCAACTTCGATAGGGGAACTATTTTGATGGATGTGGGGATACGAGCTTGGAATTTTAATTGCCTCTTCAAGGGTATAACCATGATCATGAGGAACTTTGGACGAAGGATCATTGTTGGTTGTGGAATGATATTAGTCGGCGCAGTCGGCATAAAAAGTGGATTACTCATCATAGGGGTACTCAAAGGGCGCACCATAGAAGTTCCAGCAACGTTGGATGTGTTAGCATAGGGGCCGAATTCAGGTGGATAAATGGGATCATTTGTCGACACTTGGATAGAGGGTGGCATGTTTGTATTTAGATAGTCGTGTATTGAAGAAGACGGAGCTTGTCCACTCTTCCAAGCTTCGTACATATCTGTCATTTGTTGTCTTAATACCCTTACCTCTTCTATTGATGCTGTTGCTTATGAAGTCATCTGGTTTCGGACCTCATCATGGTCAGACTCGTTCCTGTCTTTATGGGCCATTTTCTTCTTCCATTTCAACCTTGTATTGTAGGGATGTGTTGTCAGCTTAACCACAAACCAATCACCTTTAAGTTAATATGTATTTCTCTCTCTCTCTCTCTCTGAATGAAGTAGCAAACATATTAGTGTTAAGGAATCGTGCATATTGCATCCACATATATACTTCTAATATGGAAAACCTTATGTTTCATCCCAGCTTATCTAGGTGTTTTCTCCTATTTAGTTATTCTTGTTAAAAATGTTTGATCGAACCCATTGGGTTGCCTACGTATCATGTTAGTGCATGAATCAGATTTTTGCGTAGTTCGAGAATATACATTAACCCTTTTTTTTATAGTTGTTATAGTTATATAAATATAGATATTACTATTTATATATATTTATTCATTTATACTAATGAAAAAATGAAATAAACATAACTTAACATATCATTTCAATGTTTGGAACATAAGTAGGAAAACGATCAGAAAACCGTTAAACAAAAGTCAATATCTTAAACAGACATGACCTAAACAAAGCGTAGAAAAGTAGGATGAAATAAAGCAGGACTTAAACTAAAGAAAACGACACTAAGGAAACAAATGTTTGTATCAACCCTCATATCCCAAAGACATAAATGTCATGCTTGCATCCCCATCTGCTTGAGATGGTGGTCTTACACGACCTCCTACACTCTGATATATATCTTGCACTGAATTCATAAGGTACTCAGCGAATTCAGGTACTTCAGCCAGAAATTGTTCATGGTTTATCTCTTGATAGTCTAAACCCATTTGGGCAGTGCGATCAGCCAAACGACGGACTTTTGATCGAAGTGAATTGCAAGTCTGATTCCATCCTCGTATCTGTTGATCACGGGAGGCCACCATTTCTCTAGCACGTCTTTCTTAAGTTGAGACTGACTCTATTTCCTCTCGAAGTCTTCCCCTTTCACGGATCCACTGAGCTCTCTCTTGATCAAAATTTGTCTGACTTTTCTGATCACATGTCCTTAATTGTTGTTGTCGAGATACCGCAAGTTCCGCAACTTGTGTTCCCCTAATTGTTGCCAGATCAACTTGTCCTCGGAGTAAGGTTTCTCTCTGAATTGCCTTGGCTCTTTCCTCTTTGAACTCTGCTTGTTGTAGAGTCAAAGCGGCTCTAGCGAGCTCTAAATTTGCTCTTAACTCTTGATTTTCAGCAAGGTAATCACGCATAGCCAACTCGATTTTTATTTTCATCTCAGCCTCATGGTCTATTGGTTCTTTCACAGATCTCTCCGGCCTAACTTGTAATCGATGTTGTTGCTCAAGCCAATTAAAGTATTCCGGGTAAGTTTCTCCTGTGTGTCGTTCTTTAACCATCGTTCCAATTCCCATGACTAAACAACCATCCCAAATTTTTTGGGCCAATCCTTCAGGAAGGGGAACCTCTGGTCTAACTTCGGACACAAAATCTTTCATATCCTCTGTGATAGGTAGAATTTGACGTCTGCCTAACTGACGAAAAACCCGCAGCAGTACGTATGGTTGCACACCCCTAATACCCATCAACAATAAAAAAGGGCGAATAGATGACATGTGTATGACTTCTACCCAAGGGAACCAAGGATAATTCCAAGTGATCTTATCTTCCGTTAGCGAGCGAAAATGTTCAACCCATGCATTGACCCCTTCCGGACACCTGTATTTCTCCACCCTTTTGGCATGACTTGTAATGTAATCGCTTCTATCCTGAATGAACCTTGCCACCGTAGGAGGTCGGTAAAGATGTTCTACTATCCATAGTTGAAGCAATATGTTGCATCCCTTGAAGAAACGTTTCCCTTTCTGGCAGACAGTCAGAGCACGGTAGATATCAGCCAAAATCATGGGGACGATGGTATAATTCTTTTTATCATGTTAATAAGACAATGTAATTAATTGAATTTAATATTTCGTGGGCAAGTGATAAGTTACACGTAGAAAAGTCTGGTCACTTTAACATTTTACTATTTTTTTTAGACTGTTTTAATATAATCATAGGTATTTATTAGGCTCTATTATACATTATATGAGTAATAATAATTAAATTTCATCTCAATTAAGAATGTGGTTCCACATCTTTTTGAGATACTTAAGAAACTCAAGGATGCGGTTACGCACCTTGATCAAATTATTTTAATAATTAATTTTGTTAATTCAAACCAAGAGGTGTAAATTGAGATTATTAGGTGTTATGAGTCCAATTGCAAAATAATTTCTAGTAAATGCATCTATAAAATCAAGGTTTAAATAATAATCTTCATTAAATCTTCTATTAGGAGTGACTATTACGAATTTTAATTTCAAGTGCTTGTAGATAGATCAAAGACATGTTGGACGACATACTTTTAATATGACTATGATTAATACCCTGAGTCAATATAGGGGTTATATATATGGTTTAATAAATAATTTTTATGTACAAATGGAAAAGAGAAGGGAAAAAAAATCTCGAAATTGATTTTTCTTAAAATTATTGAAAATTCCAACATAATATTGGTAGGCACACCTATATATTAAAGTCTGCTTTTATTTTGAGAAATAAATAGCTATATGTGTGTGTGTGTATATATATATATATATATCATTTCAATTTGACCCTTTTTTTACTATAAAAAAAATAATCATAATATATATGGATATTAAAGAATTTATTTTAGAGGGAACCTAAAGCCGGTCAACAATCGAGGTCTTCCACATAATTTTTTACAAATAACACATAAAATGCACATGTTGGTCAAGAAGAGGGTCTCCTATCCTAAACGGATCCAACCCCTGTGTCGAGTCCCACTAAGTCAAATACAAATTATACAAATAAGTGGAGCCTACTAGGAATACGCTGGTAAATGTTTCAATTTTACTAGGTTCGATCCTGAAGGAGATAGGTATCTAGACTGGCTTACTCAAGTGGACAACTCGAGCCAGGGAGGGGCAACTTATCGGTAGCAGCGCTATTCCGACTTCATTGCTGGTCCAACCCTACCTAACATGTGTGACTAAAATCCTTCACTGGGTGCCTAGACACTCCAGCTTTATCTCAAAAGAAGATGGGATGCATAACTGCATTTCCTACTATCCTATTTTTTAGAGACTCAGATGATGCGCGAAAAGACACTTATTTACAATTCAACAATATCAAAGCGATAAATGAGCAGCAAGTAGCACATTAGGTCATCAAAACAATAATGGGATGTAGTATAGCAAGGACCCTCATGAATAATGGGACGTAGTATATAGCAAGGACCCTCCTGAATAATGGGACGTAGTATATAGCAAGGACTCTCCTGAACAATGGGACGTAGTATAGCAAGGACTCTCCTGAACAATGGGGCGTAGTATAGCAAGGACCCTCTTGAATAATGGGACGTAGTATAGCAAGGACCCTCCTGAACAATAAGACATAGTATAGCAAGGACCCTCCTAAACAATGGGACATTGTATAGCAAGGACCCTCCTGAACAATGGGACGTAGTATAGCAAGGACCCTCCTGGATAATAGGACTAGACTAACATAATTTTATTTAACCGGTTCATCATGAAGAATGGAGTTGGTGTAAACACGCATAAGCCCTCTAAAGAGTACATCGCGACAAAGCTCGAATTGTTCAAAATCTTGATTCAAAGCTAAGCACCATCTTTTATTTCTCTCACAAATTTTTCTTATATTAAACTGGGGCAAAATTTTGTGTTATTATTTTTGTTTGTTTTAATTTCAGGAATCTAGTGATAGAATGGGGTCAATCCACATTTCCAGCTCAAGATCTTGGATGAAAAAAAGTGTAATTTTCATGATCAATTTCAATTGAAGAAGCAACAACTCATTCTAAAAAAAAAACAGTCAATAACCAAGTACGAGTAAAAGGAACCTACTTGGAGAAAGACGTTTACCTTTGAACTCATTTGAGATGAAAATCAATATCTCATAACTCAGGAAGCACAAAGACTCAAGTCAAGGTTCAAGAGAAGCTACATAAATAGGGTCGTGTACTTGTATTTCCTTTAAATTTTTCGTCTTTTATATTCATGTAACAATAGGAGTCGCAAACTGGAGCCTCGAGGGGACCTCACTTGACTTCTAACTCATCATTTCATCTCCTTGAACTACACGTGACCTGATTCCCTTATAACCCAGGATATGTAGGATGTCCAAAACTAGGACTCGGTCGCATATTTTTCTTTTCGAATAAGAGTCCGGTCAAAACTTGTCACGTTGTCTACTTCTTTGTCTGAAAACTCTTTGTGTTTCTAGTCAAAGAGGGGCAAACTGTAGACACGTATTTATGACCGAACTTAAAATTTTACACCGTTTTTAGAGCTAAAATATTTTTATAAATATAAATTAAATATTTTTGACTTTTCTCTTATTTTATTAAGTTTATTTTAAAAGATTTGAAAACAACAAAAATAGAATCACTTTTTAAGGTAAGTTTCATTTTTCAATGGTTTAAAAAGAAATGAAAGATTACAAAAATCTATATTATTTTAAAATTAAGTTTTATAAATAAGCTAGTATTATTTAATTTTTTTTTTATTATTATTTTTATTTTGCTGTTTATAGATGTTTGACTTTTTCTTAGATTTTATTACTTTTAAATAATTAGTTGGTATGTTATTATAATTTACTATTTATAGTTAATATTTATTCTTTGAAAAGTAAAATAAAACTAAAACTAAAAATAAGAAAATAACTCACCCCCACTTCCCTTACCCCACAAACCCCTATCCTACCACATCCCCACGAAGCCATTAGCAACACAAACAGTCACCCATATACACACACGACTAAAAAATAGAAAAAGAGGAATCCAAAAAAAAAGGGAGACCCACACGCCCACGTATCTGCAGAAAAAAGAAACCTCTCCTATATATATACAACACAACACACAAATAAAGAGGAGATTACCGAAACAGAAAAAAGCACACGAAAATAAAAAGGATTGAGTTGTAGTTTCTGACGGCTTCAAGTTCGCGGATCCAAAAGTCTGCTATTATTAATATTTTGGGAAATCATTGGATTGTTAGGCATTGTTTTTTCGTGGTTTAATTTTCATTAAGAGGTAACACTTATTTCTTCTTGGTTCAATTTAATGTCACGATTGTTCAAGATTTGACTCCAATGTTATAAGGTTATTCAAATTTTATGTGTGTTTAGTTTTGCCAATATACTATTGAAATCCATGTAAATATATGTATTGTTGTATTTCGATTAAATATGATATAACGTATATCGCTTCTTGCTCACTAAGGAATTAATATTTTTCTTTATTTGCTCTATTCTATCAAGCCGAAACGTGATTCATGGGTTGCTGATAATTAATTTGATCAATTCACATAGTTTTGAGTTATTCGTTGATAGTACAATTTAAAAATCATTATTTTTTTTGGTAAAAAATAAAAATGCACTTTTTATACGATTTAATCGTTATCATCCAAAGTGTTTTAGATTCTTGGTATTCTATAGGTCATAGAACCAATGCTAGTTTCAAATGTGTGATATAATTAAAGGTTAGGTTTTTTTTAAGGGCTCTTTTATGAGTCCATTAATTCAGGATATTAGATTTTGGGATGATCACTTGCAATTAATAAAGCCGCTTCATTGTTTAAGCGAAAATATTTGTTAAATTAGATATAGCCACATATGTCGTTAGTTATTAGTTAAAGTGTGTGTTTAGTGTATTTTTTATTTTAGTTATGCTTTATTGTAAGTTAATAATTATATTAAAAAATTATAAACTAATGACATTCTGTTTTGCTAGAAACTGTAAGTACTATCATGTTAATAAGACAATGTAATTAATTGAATTTAATATTTTGTGGGCAAGTGATAAGTTACACGTAGAAAAGTTTGGTCACTTTAACATTTTACTATTTTTTTTAGATTGTTTTAATATAATCATAGGTATTTATTAGGCTCTATTATACATTATATGAGTAATAATAATTAAATTTCATCTCAATTAAGAATGTGGTTCCACATCTTTTTGAGATACTTAAGAAACTCAAGGATGCGGTTACGCACCTTGATCAAATTATTTTAATAATTAATTTTGTTAATTCAAACCAAGAGGTGTAAATTGAGATTATTAGGTGTGATGAACTCGAGAGGGGAAGACAGTTATGTCTCCAAATGTCAAGATCGAGAATGTAGTTATGCATCCGGTTTAAGACTAATAAAAATTCAACAAATAAAAAAAAATAATAAGCAAACCATGGCCTGTAGACATAATATATCCAAAAATAGTAAAAAATAAGTATAAGTCAATAAAAGCGATCGTGCTAGAACCACGAGATTCGAGGGATGCCTAATACCTTCCCCTCGGTCAACAGAATTCCTTACCCGAATTTCTGGTTCGCAAACCAAAACTAAAAGAGTCATTTCCTATTGATTAGGGATTTGAAAAGGTGACTTGGAACACCATAACTCAGTTCCAAGTGGCGACTCTGAAACAATAAAATAATCCCTTAATCAATACCGTCACTTAAATTGGAAAAACCCTAAAAACCCGCCGCCGTGCGCAAAAAGGGTTGTGACATCACTGACTTTTCAAGACAAGTTCGGAGGTGAATTTATGCCTTTTCCCTTTATTTATTGATGAAGATGATTTGATATACATTTACACGATATATATATATATATGATATACATTAGTGTATAATAAAGTTTTGTACAAATAGTACTTATTACCCCTCTCAAGCGACGTATGGACTAAAAAACATAATGAGCTTGTCAAGAAAAGATATCAAGGAGAGGAAAGAGACTTCGTTAACAAATCTACAAGTTATAAATACTGAAATGAATAATAAACTGAAGCAGGACGATTAGTTGTAGGGCAATCAGCCAATCAAAATCACTATAACATGTCAAATGATCAACTGAACCACCATGTATACACATCATGATTGAAATTCTATGCAAATGCTGTAAAATACGTTTTACTCCAATATAATGCGTAAAGAGTATCAAATTGTGGCTGTCCAACAAAACATATGAAGAATTTAATGAAATTTGTGAAGCTTATTTGGATGCTTTGTTTTTAAGTGGGGGAGAGATAGGTAAAGTTAAATGATACCTTATATTTATACAAATGTAAATGTAAATGTAAATTAACAAATATAACCACTCAATCTTCATCCAAGCCACACCTTTTTTATTGGCTAAAAAGACAGTGGTTGCTTGAATTGCTAGTGTTACAACAATCATTTGCTCAAACTACTTTTGAGTTCTCCCAAAGTCGAACCCAAAATGTAATACATAAACCACTCAACACCAATGAAAATATATATATATCATATATACTTCTTTGCCTTTTCATTAGACATTAGTATAGTACACATGCATAAGATAATGCCACTAGTAGTAAACAAGCCAAAAGTAAGATAAAATAGAGCTCCCACCTTCTTCTTTGCTTCATTACAACCAAATTTACTCATACCATAATTCATAAAATCCACCGTATTTCATCAAAATACACGCCTTAGAGGACTCGACGATGGGTCCTGACACTCAAGAGAGTCACATCATCAACCACAGGGCCACACAAGGAAACAAAATCATCGCTTCTCGTGTGATAGTAGGTGCTAAGGAACATGATCCTAGTCCGGCTAGCAGTGGCCTTGAAACGGAGGATAGCGCGCTTATATCCACCTTTTCCCATAGACTCATAAGGGACTTTAAGTGTATCCCTTCCAGCAAAGGCCTCAACAATCATAGAACCTTCACAAGCATTACTTGCATCTCCAACTTTGAAACTAAGTTGATACATTTTGCCAATTGTGGTTCTTGCAACTTGAGCAATGGCACTTTCTTTGCCAGCAACTAACTCTATGGCTCTCTTGCCATGTGGTACTGAAAAATGGTCAGAATCTAAGTATTTCACTGCCTTTAGGGACTCAACCATCCATGCTGGCAATGGGGAATGGTCATCTTCAATGTTAGGTGGTACAAGTACTCCCCAACTTGTGTTTGGGAATATGTATGGACCCTCTTCAAAATCTCCATTTTTCAACAAATTCTCTGCATAGTAATTACACGATTCAACAATATTATATACATAGGACAGACTTATATTTTTGTTAAGAGCAGGGGTGAAAACAACATTTCTGCTAACAGGTTCTACATAACTCAATAACCTAATTAATTTCTGCCTCGTTGAATGTGTATAAATAATTTATTCAAAACTCAATACACTGTTTTTCTAGAATGCAAAATCAATAAACTTATGTGATTTGAAGAGGTTAAAAAAACAGAAAATAGAAACTCTATCGACAGGCTCAATGCTAGACATCCACAAAAAAGACAGAAATAATCACCGACATAATAGTTGAACTTTTGTACATGAAAACTTAAAATTTGTAGCAGATGTAATACTCTCTTATTTCATTTTATTTGGCTCTTACATTGGAACAAGATTTATTTTCTTATCTATTTTAGCAAATCAAGAGCAATTTATCATTTTCTTCTAATACTTCATTTACCATTATAAATAACTACATAAAGTACTAAGTAATAATTAAATCTAGAATTCAAAAACATAATTAACAAAGTTAATTTAATAAAATAAACTCCTAATAAATACTACTTTTTTAAAGAGGAATGGTAAATCAACATAGTCCAAGTGAAACGAAACGAAGGGAGCATATAAAAGGAGTACTATTATTATTAGTTTCGATTGAGTAGTAGTGCATTGATGTATTATTAAATCTCAGAAATCAGAATGCAGAACAATATATTAAACACAACAAAGTTAGGAACTTGGATAAAATTAGCAATTAATTATGACTTATAAAATATACTTAAATGTGCAAGACATAAATAATGATATAGCTATGACCGTACGAGAATATAATCATATTACAGCTCTTTGCAATTTAATACCTAAATTATTACTCGAATTGAATAAATGTGAAAGTAGCATCAATAAAGGAACCTAAATGGACAAAGGATTAAAATTTGGGTCCCTTTTTTGCAACTGGTCCCAGCTGTACATGTACTTCAAATTTACTCTTTTTTTCTCCATATTAATTAAAATTCAGAGTACATAATTTTAGAGTGAGAAAATGAGATTTTTTGAGTAGAAAATTAAATAGAAGAAAATCACCTTTTTAGATTTCATATGTTTATAATAATAATCTCTTAAATATAAAAAATGAAGAAGTAACCTTTTAGAGTCGTGTAACCTAATTTTTTCCCAACACACAATTTTTATAAAGAAAAATCTCAACGATTCAACAGCAAAATTAATGACTTAACAAAAGAGTAATGAAAATTCATGTGAGGCGATTTTTGATGTCCTTTAAATTAGGCCAAACACATATGGAGACCCTTAAACTTGTCCCTAAATTTCATTTTGGCACTCCAACTCAATCTTGTTCCATTTTAACCCTTCAACTCCAATTTTTATGTTCCATTTTGGCACTTTTTTCCAAAGAATCAACAAAGTGGGATGTATGTACTTCACATGCCATTATTGTGTTAAAAAATAATGGATGAACATCGTTTTTTTAAAAAAAATATTTTTTTTAGAGTTTCTGTACATTATTGTGTGAAAAAATAATCGGTGAAAGTGTGTTGATTTTAAAAAAAAAAACAATTAGTTAATTTAAATAACATCACATATATTTATTTTCATATCTAGTCTACTTGGACTAACTCAAATATCAGCTTTCTAATTTTTCATTCAACTAAATACGAGTAAAAAGACTCATGTGCATTGCTAATTAATAACACTACAAAAAAATGTTGAAACTAGATAGATTTCGTTGGGTTGTCATTGATTTTTTTAAGAAAGAAAATCGACGCACTTTCATCGATTATTTTTCACGCAAAAATATAGGAAAACTCTTAAAAAGAAATTGTTACTTTTTTTATAAAAAAAAAACAATGATAATCCATCAGTTTTAATTTTTTACAATAATTAACAGATGATCGTCGATTTTTAAAATGCAAAATTGCAGTTGAATAACATATATAGAAATAAAGAAATCATAAATTTAGTATTTTGTGTTAAATGGTACATAAAAGAAATAGAGTTGAAGGGTAATCTTTTATAATTTTTTTAAAAAATACTTTTTTTTTGTCTTTCACTCTCTTAGAGAATGTGTGATGCACACTCTCTGCCACATCACTTAGAAGTGTCAAAATGGAACATAAAAAATGGAGTTGAAGGGTTAAAATGGAACAAGGTTGAGTTGGAGTGTCAAAATGAAATTTAGGGACAAATTTAAGGGTTTGTATATGTGTTTGACCTTTAAATTATAATGATTTATATGCGTATTTTATCCCACTCACATATTAATTAAAAAATAATGACAAAGAAGTGTAAACCCTACATCCAGAAAAGCAATAGATAAGAAGAGTGGTCCAACAGACAACATCATAATCATGCAAGGTCACATTTTATTTTGGGCATGTGTTGCTGTGTGACTATTCATCTATAGGTGTCCAAAACTAGATACTAGCACAAGTCAATATAATATATTCACCTAGTAAATAATTGAATCATATATTTCAACATATGTCTATTCTAGATTCAATATGTGTATCAATTATTGTCGGTGTAAATTATAATAGTTCCTTCTTAAATTTTGTATTTAGTCAGATACTATCAAATAAAATAAATTGAAAGAAACGAGGCGGAAAACTTACGATTAGTGGCCCTAGGAGGATATAAAGTACGAATAGCGATCGAATCGATGAGAGGACCACAAGCAGGATCTTCCTCAACACCTGGATTATGAAGCAAGATCTCAACTTGGTGAAGTTCAGCTTGAAATGCCCAAGCATATGAGTCCCAACCACTGCTACTATACAATGTTTGGATAGGTAGTACTCCGAAATCAGGTGTAACAGATACGTTGATACGTTCTTCTTGAGCACAAGTTCGAGCAGCACTGAACGTTAAGGAATAGTACATTCCTTTTGTAACGTTCAGTATTTGCTTGATCGATGCTTCGTTACCTAGACGAACCGCGGCATAGCCCTCGGGTACGACTAGAAGCATATCACCTTGTTTTTGGCCAGCTTTTATGTACTCTACGAACCCGGAAATTGACCATTCCGGTATGGCGTTGTGCTTTAGAACCTCCGTGCCGTTTAAGTCCGCTTTCGATGGGGGCATTTCGAAGTTTCCATTCTTTAACAATCCTGCATATGTTTAAAAGGATGAGTGAAATTGATTTAGACTCGAGATTCATTTCTTTAACTTATCTTAATTGTGAAATCGATTTATTGATATTTTATATATACATTTGTATCACATTTGAAAAGGACAGAAAATCCTAGAAACGGTGAGTAATAATATTGTGAAAAGAGTCATCCATATCCAGGATCTAAATATTTTAAAGAGAATACTTCATCCGTAAGTAATATTTGGGAGCATATGATGGGGGAGAGGAATAGGTATCTCTGGAAAATCCAAATCCCAAAGTAGGGACAATAATAATAAGAATGTGATTACTCTTTGTCCCTATTATTGGTGCACCTATCCCCGTAAATATTCAAAATAAAATAATCATATATAGTGATAAAAGATGAACTTTAAAGCAATTATGTAGAATTTTATGCAGTATATCCAACCACTTAACTAATTAATCATACTCGCTTCCTCCTATTTTATGTAACATTATTTAATTAAATACAATATTGAAAAAAAATAACTTAAGATTTGAGATCTAAAATAATATTTAGATATTTATGTGAATGTAAATCATTTTATCAAAGACTAAATTTTTTTAAACTAAATTGATTTTAATTATAGTAAATGTGATATTTTTTTTGAGATGAACTAAAAAGAAAAAGTATCATATAAAATGACGGAGAGAATGCTAAAAGAGAGAAGTATTGAAAACAATCCTGAACTTGGCGCAAATTATTATTTCTCATTTTTGAATTATTGACAGTCCTAAAAATATCTGTCTACTTGACTAACTAAACTTAGATATACCCCCGAGTATGCAACATAACATAGCAAGTGGTATCAAACTATTATAGGAGCATAAGACTTTCAATAAAAAGTCGAAAAATGTGTTGAAAATAACCCTAAACTTGATGAAAATGTAGGGGTGTATTTCACTCATGTTGCAAGATCCATAGTATATTTAATTTCAGTTAGTCAAGTAAATGAATTTTTTAAAGACAATCAATAATTCTGAGATAAAACTAATAATTAAGCCAAATTTAAGAATGTTTTCGATACTTGCTCTACACATTTACTTGTTAAATTTAATATTTTGAACTAATTAACTATCTGAACTCTCACCTTATCATTAAAAATTTAATTCTCTATATCGTAATCCTTTCTCCCAACCCCCATGGAAAGAAAACATTTAACTCGTTGGGTGCAATAATAGGTTGATTAATTTTGGCGTCCTATGTTATATTAGGGATGAGCCAGCTAACGCACAACCCATAAGCAGCTGTGAAATTAACCCAACTTTCCCCAAAAAGTGTCATGTCATCAAATTGCAAGACTTTGATGGGTCATTTTTACTCATAAAATCCAAAAGAGGAGTCACTAAAAAGGTTAGTAAGCAGTGTCATGTGCACAGCTCGTGCTACACTACTTGCAGCAGGCTTCCCTTTCAGTTGAAATGACAGCAGGCACATGCATTACCTCTTTAAGCAAATCATTCTTCTTGCATAAACCCAATGGATAATAAACTTCTCATCCTTCTCACCTATGCCTTCTACATCCGCTAAATTATTCATTTTGTCTCAATTTATATGACATTTAGAGATGCATTTCACTCATTCGAACTAATGAAAATGTCTTACATTAACAATTTAGTTCAAAAATGCCCCTAACATAAATACTTTAATCTAAAAATGCCTTCATTATTATTTTTGAATTAAAAATATGTGTATTTCTTATTTTAAAACACTATTAAATTAAAACAGGGGGAGTATAAGCTAATGTTATTGTTAACAAGAGGAGTAGATATTTTTGGGTGATAGAAGAGTGAAAAACCTTTGTGCATTGGAGGTCTGTCTCCCCTGAGTGGTGAGTAATTGGTTCTAGGTAAATGACAAAAATGACCTCCAACTAGCTGGTTTGTCTTGGACTGGTTGGTCATTTAAAAAACTGACAAGACATTTATCACAGAAATTAAAGGCCTCTCACTGTGATATTCATAACTGACTCTTGCTACCAACCCATCAGTCATCTACTTTCCCAATTTTCTCCTTCAAATTGTCTGTTTCTCTGTCATTCAAGTACTATTATTACTTTATATATATTCATTCTAGTAACTACTGATAATCAATTCATGAACAAGTGTTACTATTTTAAGCTTTTCAAATGTGACTCTAATTAACCAGAGGTATCAAGTTTGAGTCCATGCATATGCAATAGCCTTTGTTAGAAATGCTTTAGTCTCTAATGTGGAACTTTGTGGTACGGATTCGAATTAAATTGGGCTCCAAGTAAATGGAAACTAATTTTTATTAAAAAAACGTGACTCTAGTTTACTCAATTTCTTCCCCATTGTTAAACTGAAATCTCAATACATTACCACAATAACAAGCTTTCAGTTTAACAATACGAATGTTTAGTTTCCCATTAGAGTACCAAAAAATCATTAAATAGCGAGAAAGGACATATGTAAAGAGATCATTAAACAAATTAGCAGCAGAAGTAGACATTGAAAATCATGATTAATGGAGTTGATAAGGAATAATTAAAAGAGATTACCATCAATAACGGCAAAGGAAATGTTGGAAACAGCGCACAATAGCACGAGCAGCAATATTACTGTTGTTGAGCTCTTCATTATTATTATTTTTCCCAACTGGTAAAGAAGAGGGAGAATGGGTGAAGGAGGAAGAAGAAGAAGAGGACCGATTGGTTTGATTTGAATTCCGGGTTCCCCTTTTTATGCATGTTTACTTTCATTAAGGCCCTTTCATTTTACAGATATTGCATACCTGTCCTTTAGATGTATTTAAATTTTTTTATGACCAAACACAAATTAGTAAATAATGTGAAATGTTTTATTTTTTTGGAAAAAGTGAAAAGTTTGCATGGCTAAATAGGTATTAGGGTGTGCATTGGTCGGTTTGGTTTTATATATTATTGGTTTGGTTTATCGGTTTTCGGTTTTTAAATCGCTAAATCAATAAGATATTTTTTATCGATCTTCGATTTATCGGTTTTGATCTTTAACGTTTGATTTTTGGTTTAATCAATAAGAAAATGCTTATAAAATAAATATATGACTTCTCTAATAAATTTGACACGACAAGACAATAATATAACTTTACAAATGCTCATAAAATAGAAACAACAATGACAAACATGAAAAAAACTATACATGTGTAACACAAAGAGAAATTAAGAAGAATAGGGTTCTTACCTTAGGTTTTGACGGTTTATATTATCTAAAGTTGTGAACTCAAAGCCATCGTGAAGTATGAATTGAAGGCTAAATGACAAAAACATAACTAGTAAGATATTGAGATTAATATTTAATATTTATGTATAGGTAAAAATAGTAAATTACTATAGTCATAATGGGTTATCGGTTTACCCAATAACCCAATATTAAAAATCAATATCGAACCGATAATCCGATAATTTTTTTTTATAAAATCATTAAAGGACCGCTAACCCAATAACCCAATAGCAATAAACCAACACCACTTTTTTCGGATCGATTTATTGATCGGTTCGGTTTTTGCATAGCCCTAAATTACGTACTCTATTTTTACTTGTCACTTACTTCTAAAATTTATTTTTATTTTTACCTGTCATTTTTGATATATCAAGAAAAAACAATTATTCCTTTTCATATTTTACTTTAAGCATTAAATACTTATTATCAAGCATTTTTCAAGACTTAATATTATTAACCATCATTTAATAGAGATATTTTGATAAAATACTTACATCAATACTTGTTTTTTTAATAGATGTGCTAAGTCAAACAGTGATAAGTAAAAATGAACGAAGGGAGTAGTAAATAATTCCTAGGTTCATGAGATAAGGTGAAATATTTTAAAATTAAGTTTGAACTGAATTTTTACTTTTATTTGATTGAAAATATAATTTATCTTTCAAAATAAATATATACCTCAAATTTGATATTATTTTATCTCACTTAAAAATGTGAGATAAATTAGGTCCAGGATTAGCCATACATTTTTTAAGAATTTTTTCGGCAAAGTTTGTTTGGTTATAGAATTTGTCTAGTTTTTGAAAAATTCAAAGATCAAATCTCAAAATCTAAAAAATATTATCTACTCGTTGTATTATTAGTAGTTTTTATTAAATTATTGTGTTATGATCTTTAGATAATGTATTATTTAGTTCTAAGAAGAGTAGTGTTGTGCCAAACATAGGGATATAATGTTTTTTTTTAAAAAAAAGTAAAATATATATCTAGGATTATGACAAAACTTTCACACTTTAATCCAAACTTCACCCGAAACTGATTTTTCAAAAATATTTAAAAATTTATGATCTAAACTAGCTAATTTGAGATTATAATATTTGGGTAACAAAATCAATAAACCAATTGTTATTATTTTGAGAACACTCCCTTTTTTATTTATACAATATGTGATCGGATATGAAATTTAAGAAAACATATTTTAGAATTTATGATTAGAATATAATTTGAGATTTTTGTAATTGTCAAAGCATGACATTAAATATAAAATAAAAATTCAAAAATAATTTTTCAAAAGTATGTCATCCGAATAATAAGAAAATACTCACGAAATTGAATAGAGGTGAGGGTTTTAGATAATGATGAGTTTACCCCTTTTTGGATTTTTATTATTTCTTTCATTTTTACTAAACTTGTTAAAAAATAATAGTATAATTTTTTTTTTATAATAATTGATATTTAGTATTAAGTCTTGAAAAATAATTTGATAATTAATAATTAATACAAAGATAAGATATAATAAATTTTTTTTAGATATATTAAAAACAATAAATAATAAATAATAATAAATTATTTTTAAAATAGTGAATAGATAAATATGAAAATAAATAAATAAATTATTTTTACAAGTTCTATAAATAGAAACTATTTTGGTGGGGAAGATGAAGACAGAAGCTGGATGGGAGTCACATGGTGTTCTCCCCCCAACCTGGTACAAAGCATCTAAAGACATGACCTTGACATTTTTGGCATTTTCTTTTACTCCTAAAATATTTTTTTTATACAATGAAAAATATTAAAGATTACACATGTTCATAAGATTACCTAGTGCATAAAGAGGAAGGGACCAATCAAGCATATATAGATAGGCTAATGGACTAGTTAGAGGACCAATTAGCAAAAAATTAAAATAAAAATGCGTGATTGATTTTTTTGAAACTTAAGTTTTCAATCACTGAATATGAATTAATTTATTTTGATTAATTAATTTAACCAATGAACATGAATCATTTACTTAGCTTTTCTAAGTTGGTCAAATGTATATTTTCAAGGCTAATAACTCACAAGGGTAAAAAGGGAACAATATGGTAATTCATGCATTGATTTTATGAAATGACAACTATTATGGACCAACTATTTATAGAGAATGATGACATATAGAAAGGATGACATTGATTTTCATATTTCTCTTTCATTTAATGAGGTTATTAACTATATTATAGAGAAATAATGGAAGTAACTTTTAATTTATATCCTTAAACAATTTTCTTAGAAAGTGTACCATACGCCAACAATTCACTTAATATGACTAGAGACAGTAAATACTTTTTTAATAATTAGTAAGTGTTTTATTATGTGTATATGGTTGAGAAAAATATTAATTTTATTTTAAAAATTGATTAACAAAATAGACAGAAACCGACTTAGTAAAACATCGATTTAATTGATTTGATATATACTTGTATCTAAAAACTCGACTTAATTAGTTTGGTCATCTTTTAAATGAAGAATAATTGAAATCGAATCATGTAATTAACTTATATTACTGAAATTTTTTAGGAGCAAAAACTCCATATCGTTGATCGTCTCGTTTCATATTAGTAATTCTTCTTCATATTTATAGCTTTTATTTGCTAGAAAATATGCACATTTATTTATTTCTCTCTATGGTGATTTCAAGTAAGTGCATAAACAATCTTTCAATAATAGTCATAAGGGGTCGAAGTTGTATATCAACCTTGTTAATAAGCTTGTTGACAATAAGTAGTCACTCTATTTTCACTTCTAGTGCTCCATGTCCCCTTTTTTTAGATAATAATTTAGTCCTTGTTTGATACTTCATAGTTTTTTATTATTATTTCGAGTGAGTCATATCTTTATTATAAGATGTTAATATTATATATTTTTTTGAATATCTCTTAAAAAAATCAACACTTTTTATTTGAATCACTTTGTATTTAATTTTATCTTTTCTGCATCATGTGAAGATCAAGCTATTAATTTAACTTGTTTAGAAATAAAATTTTGATAGGAAATACTTTACAATTTTTGTTTGCAAATAACACATGTAGGTAGATATTTCTTATCAATAAAATTTCTTTAACATTCTATTTATATATGTCACATGATTCAAGTAAAAAATGTGCTACTACAAGAAAATGACATGTATTTATAATTAATAATCTCATCAATTCTGTTAAGCCTTGATTTAGCATTCATAGTATTAAGCTTGCTTTGTGAGATGAACTTAGTTTATAGTACCATCATATTGTTTATATTGACTCAATGAACTTCATGACGAGTTAAATTTGCTTGACATAAATTTTTATGTCTTACAAGTCATATGATATATTTGAACTTTTCAAAAATTCGATGTTTCGAGACACTAATACTTCATCTGTCATTTGAAATTGTATTATCATCACAAAAATCTTCTTATGCAAATTTGATATTTTCTTTTTCATTACCTATTTTAATACAAGTAATTTTATCAGCAATACAACATTGTTAAAAATAATCTTTCCTGCATCAGGTGAAGATTTTTTTTTCTGAAAGTAGCGCAAGGCGAGCCGAGGTTGCTGGACCACCAGATTGTTGGACTGGCACCACAGACGAGAAGCTTTTACGTATTACGGAAAAGCAAAGATCAAGCTATTAATTTAACTTGTTTAGAAATAAAATTTTGATAGAAAATACTATACAATTTTTGTTTGCAAATAACACATGTAGGTAGATATTTCTTTTCAATAAAATTTCTTTAACATTCTATTAATATATGTCACATGATTGAAATAAAAAATGTGCTACTACAAGAAAATGACATGTATATATGATTAATAATCTCATCAATTCTGTTAAGCCTTGATTTAGCATTCATAGTATTACGCTTGCTTTGTGAGATGAACTTAATTTATAGTACCATCATATTGTTTATATTGACTCAATAAACTTCGTGATGAATTAAACTTGCTTGACATAAATTTTTATATCTTACAAGTCATATGAAATATTTCAACTTTTCAAAAATTCGATGTTTTGAGACACTAATACTTCATCTGTCATTTGAAATTGTATTATCATCACAAAAATCTTTTTATGCAAATTTGATATATATTTTTTTATTACCTATTTCAATACAAGTAATTTTATCAGCAATACAACATTATTAAAAATAAAATAAATAAAATATTAATTGTATCGGATGGATTAAAGGAAAGAAACTACATAATCCAGATATAAATCCCATCCAATACCACATCATTTTTTTTAAAAAAATGTGATCTGATTAATATTAAGACTAATTGACTTTGTCGATGAGTGGCCCATAATTACACCACCAATCAAGCCAGAAATTTATCAATTTCCCATTATCCAAACTCCATTTTACTCCCTTAAGCAAAAAATTAAGCCTTAGTTTTCAAAATCTTTTCCAAAAATAATATGCATTATTCTTTACTCTTAGGTAATTAAGAGTCTGTTTACATTGTTGTAGGAAAGCTAAAAATACTTATTTTCAATTTTTGTAAATATATATATATTTTTTAAAATCTAGGTGTTTGGATAATTAATAAATCCTTTTTTAATTAGAAGTAGTAACAATTTTTCTGTTGTTGAGAAAAAATTAAAAATTTCTAATTCTTAAAAAAAAAGTAAAACAGAAGAAGAAAATTATTTTTTTCAAGACCAAAATATCTATGTCATATGTACATATTTACCAATATATCCCTTATATTTATTTATTTTTATGGTGAATTTTTTGTATGTAGTGATTTAATTTGTGGAATTTTTAAAATTTATTTTGTTTGATATTTTTAATTATATTTAAATCATCATGTAAACAATATATTAATAGTTTTTTTATTCATATATAACATTGATTGAAATTTTGAATATGTACATTTTAATTAAATTAAATATTTTATAATAGATGTTTAAAACAATTTCTCTTTATAAAATATACTTAATATTAAAAGTGCATTGATACTTGTCTTTTTTCTTAATTTGCCTCTTAAAAATATTTTAAAAAAAAGATAAGTCAAACGCAATCTGCTTACCAAAACATTTTTCAAATGAATTAGTCAAATATAAATTATTTTTTTCAAAAATATTTTTCTAAAAAACAATTTCTAAAAAATATTTTTAAGAATAAACAGTTTTTAGCAGAACTGCCAAACAAGCACTTAAACTGATAGAGATTCATTTTGGGATGTAGTTTTATCACATTAATCAAAAGTTATTTGAGTTTGTTGCCATTTAAAAGACATTCTGCGAGCATTGCAAGTTTAATTTCACTTTCTTAACCATGTTTTCTTTTTGTTCTTACAAATACTACTGTCCCATTTAACAATGTGCTCTTTAATTTAGTTCTATTTTTAACAAAAAACAATTCATAATATTTAATATGATTTGATATATTAGAAAAGATCGAATTAATATCCAAATAGACACACTCAATCTCATATAGAAAACCTGATTTCTAGCTTTCAATATGAAGTGATGTATAAATAAGAAATGACTTTAAAATCGAATGCACTCTTCAAGATCCTGACCCTGTCATTTAGAAATACATAGTTTGTTCTTTGTGAGTGAGTCGCTACAAAATGAATTATTTTGCCACAAACAAGGGGACAAAAATCAAAAGAAATCCTCCTATGGATTACCATATATTTTTTTAATTTTGTGTGAGCAGAAACAGAGCCGGATCCACATTCATGTGTGGGGTGCACGTGCGCCCGTTCACTTTGAAAAAAATCATGTATAATATATGTATATTTATCTTGAGAAATTGACAAAAACTAGGATATAGTTAACAATGCACCCATGGGGAGTAGATGATTTCCCCTGTGCTGCAGGTACAAGCTAGAGAAACTACTCGTGAGACCAGTGTTTGAATCCAGCTAAAATCCTATTTCTTTATTTTTATTTTAAGTTTATTGATGCACCCGAAATCTTCAAATCCGAATTCGCCTTTGGGTAAAAAGTCACAAGTTAATAAGGATTTGGTGTGGGCTCACAATCATGGAAATACCCCACAAAAGAGAGGAAAATGCTAGGAAAATGTAGCTGACCTAATCCATGAAACAAAGATCATGGCCTGTTTTTGGGCTTTCTTGAAGTTTCAACAGACATACTGGGCCTCATTTATTTATGCATGTGGGCCGGTTTTCTACCTCAGCCTCACTTCTCCCTCCTTCCTTCACTCATGTGGTGGCAAAAAATTACTATCGTCTCATTAAAATTTTCGGCTAAAAATGTTCGGTGGTTATTTTTGATTAAATCCATAAAAAAAGAAAAAAAATATTCAATGACTACTTCTAGTATTTCAATGAAAATTTATTTTTCACCATTGATTTTTCGAGTGAGTTGATTCCGTGAAAATAGAGTGACAAAATTATGTTTAATAACATAAATTTTTCATTGATTTATGATGGAGAACTATTTCTAATAGTAATGTGATAACAAAAGAAATGGAAAAGTTACAAATTTAAACACTCATAACAAATTACTATAGTTGCTAGTGTATATATATATATATATATATATTTTATCAACTAGTCTTTTGATGGACGATTATACTATGTAAAGTTCCTCCAAAAGAAAACTTTGGACACTATTTTGTCTTCAGCCCAAAATTTGAAAAGTATTATTTTGCCCCTATCATCTTTCTTGTTCTTTTTCTAGTTTTCCTTTTTGTATTTCTATTAAATTAATAATTCATTTTCTGATTTTGGATTTGTTGGAGACAAAAATAAGATATCTGTCCTGTAGTAAATAGTCATCCTTATATCATTGCAGCAATGTCGGCTGAAAAAGATATGCATGTGGCCAAAAATACAAGATTTTTTCGTATATAAAGTTGTTTTTCTTTAAAAAATAAAGTAAAATAAATAAATAGTAAATGGATACAAAATAAGCTAAAAGGCAAAAATTTCTCACTATTTTGACTTCTCTACAATTTAATAACTTGTTATACCATGCCAGTTATCACTATTCGTTGTAAGTTACAATTTAATATTTATTATAGAGATTCATATGTAATTTTCTTTACGGTGGCTTGATTTTATATATATAATTTTTTTTTTAGTAATAATGTATAAAAAACTTGAAGTAGTAATAAAATAGCTTTGTGGTTTACTAACTTTTAAATAAAGTAGAAATAAAAGCACTAGCTTGGATATAGAATAGGCTAAAATATAGAACAATTTCTTTTATTTTACAACTTTACATTAGCCGAATTTAAAAATTATTTATAGTCTCTCGGAAGTTATTATTATTCCTGTTATAAGAAATATAATTTAGACTTTTTTTTTTCATTTTTAGTAAATATTTGTAACAATTGATGTCCCTTACTATGTATCGATGTACGTATATATAATTCCACGTGTCATTTTAAAAAATAATAATCATGTAAATAAGAATAATAATTTGATAGATAATTATGTACTGATAAGCATTTTTAAGTAGTGAACTTAGTTTTATAAATAAGTATAATTGTGCATTTGAATTAAAGTGTTGAAACTTCTGATAAGGAGTTTGTTTATTTGATAAACAAGTGCCAACAATTTTTTTTCTCTAAATTTTAGTAAATTGACAAAAATATCCCTCTTTTCAAACCAAAAAAATATAAATTTTTGAAACATCTTTATATGAAAAAGATGAATAACGACATGAAGTTGAGGGGAAGTTTCAAAATTTGTTTTGCACAAAGTATTTTGGGAATTAGAAAATATATTAGGATAAAACAATAAATATGATCAAATTATTCCTTGTAAACTAAAAATCATAATTAGCTTAAGCAACCAACTTAATACTTTTAACTGATTTTAACATATAAACACTTTATATGTTTACTGATACTAAATATATAAATAAATAAATAAATACTTGTCAATTTGACTTGACCAATAATTTGTAAACTTAATCAAACACCCACCATGTATTACACATAAAATAAAATGTGAAATAGAATCAACTCTAGTTGGATTTAGATGGAATTAACGAGGCAAACGTCTTTAGTACCTTTTTGAATTAATTAAATCTAAGTTGTTTAGAATTAATCACATAAACTTCTTTTGGTAGTGCTTGCAGCAGCATGTCTCTTTCTTGATTGACTTTTGAAAATGCTCAAATAACACCAAAATCATTTAATAAAATTCATAAGAAACTTATCCCTAATTAGATATCCATTTTTTCATATATATATTTTTTTGGTGGCAAGGATACTCACTATATTCTTTAGGTGTGCACAATAATGTAAATATTTTTTGTACGATAGCGCATAAATTATATCATTAAAGAGATCAATATATAGCACTATAAACTCTATACGACGAATTTGACTTCAAAAAGCAAGTCTTGAATAAATGACATGTAAAAAAGAACGGAGTAAAACAAAATATTTTTAATTTGCATCTCTAATTGTTTGTTTTCCCTCACAATATTGTAAAGTGAAGTTATGGCTTAGTTCTGAAAAAATGAAAGAGCATTATTAGGAGACAAATGTATTGAATTGCGTACACGTGATATGACTTTTAAGCCTCAAGAATTTGTGGTCCAATTAAAAAGAGTCGGCTATATGTCATTTTCTACCTATACTATACCTACCAAAAAGAAAAAGAAAAAGAAAAAAATTGGAAAATTTAGGTCACATTCTACTCTTTTTTTTTTCCTACGTGTCCAATATCCATATTAAAGTTTGAGTATTGCATATTCGCACCACATAGAATCCTATTTGGGGAAAGCGCTCCCTATTACCTGAAGCTTAAATCTAAGACTTCTAATTAAGAAATGATTGAGTAGCCCTATCTAGTACATCATATTCTTTGATAGTACATTCTACTTAGTTATATTCTCAATATTTAGTAAGTTTTCTTGTTAAAAATAAGTGTTTTACATTGAGATTACCTTAAAAAGTATAGATTTACGCTTGGTTTGGAGGTTTGTTACGTATTGTTTCATAATATATTGTATTGTATTATATTGTTTTAATGAATATAATGTTTGGATAGATTGTATCATTCTCCGTCGTTACATAATGTCACACATCCATAATTTGAGTGATAAATCTACAAAAAAGTAAGGTACAAGATAGAGGTATTATGAAAAAGTAAGGTAAAAGATAAATATTATTATTAAATAATAAATAAAGATAAAATGAGAAGAAAATATTAAGATAATACCACAATCACATCAAATCAATCGTTACATAAAATAAGTTTTTACATCGTTACGTAACGATGAACTTAACAATACAATACGATACGACCTATTATAACCATCCAAACAAGGTGTTAGTAATTTACTATTGGAAGGCTATCTTTTCCACATTTTGATTGGAGGAAGATATGTGAAGCATTAATAGAACTAGATACGTTTGGATATGATTATTCTATTGAAAAAAATAATAACTTTTATAGTAGGGAGCTGCTAAAGGGGACGATTCACTTTGACGTTCTGTCACAATTCAGGTAAAAAAATCTAGTATGTTCTTTATGTAAAATGACTACAAATAGCCTATTTTTCTTCTAAAATTTTTCCATTAAAATATATTTCTCTATTCACTTTTGCTTGTTATATTTGAATCTAACACGTTTAATAATTAGAAAATAATCATTGACATAACCATTTTACCTCACTAATTCTATTAATTGATATTTAGTTTTGAATATTCTTAATAAATAATTTAGAGAATAAGTAATTAATATTAAAGATAACATTAAAAAATAATTTTTTTAATACGTAAAAAACTATAAATAAAAATGAAAATCTATTTTTGAAATACTGAACAAGTAAACAGAGGAAGTAATTACTTTCAAGAATATTTTTTACCAAGGGGAAAATGGAAAATTTATACTCAACTATATTTTAATTTTCTAAAATGATAATTACTTTATTTGTCCCCGGTCTAACTTGCGATATCCATTGAGAAGCAATGAATATAGAATGATAACTTTATTATTATCTCCTCTAATTATTACAAGTCGTCTAATTAAATATTTGAGAAATGAATAGTACTAATAATTCAAATAATAAGCGAAACAATTAGTAATAATTAAAGACTTCGAATTATAAAAAAAAAGAATAGATTCTTGTTAGCTTGTTAAACTGGGTTTTAATAAATGTGTATATTCATAGCCACAATCTTAGTTGATCATTATATTAAAAATAATTTTTTCATAATATTTGATCACTTTATTATATTAAGAAAATATTAATAAATTTTTTCTATATTATCTTTACAATTAATTCTTTTTAACAGTGTTCACATTTATTTGTAAAATTTTCAAAAAGTATTTTAAGAGCGAATTAATAAAATTATATTTTTATTTATGATTTCTTAAGCATCGTACAAAATAAAAAATCATTAACTAATATAAAACCGGAGGGAGTAATTTAAGTATGTAGCCTTATCCTCCTATCACGTGTTTAACCATCTAAGTCTTTTCACTTTGACATATTTTTATCAATATATTTCAAATATTTTTTTAGAAAAATAACGTTCAATTAACTAATATCAGATAAATTGAAATGACGAAAAGAATCATGACATGAAATAAAGATATCATTAAAATTGCACGAAGTATTGCATGCATGAACATATGCAAATGAACATGTTTGCACATGGGGTGTACTTAATTGCTTAGATTTTGCAATCATAACTAACAATATATAAACATTTATGTGGGGAATATAAAGTGTTAAATGTGTGTTAGGTCATGGAAAGTACGCGTCATCACTTAAATACCACACATATTTTTCTGTTGTCAATTACTATCAAACTATGAGAAAAGTGGGGTTGTATATATGTCAAGGGGAAATGAATGATCAATTTACTTAAGCTACAAATGTGACATATTACCAAACAAGTAATATGTTTCTGTTGGACCATTTTATTTATCGTCCTTACTAAAAATAGACGAATTTTATTTTTATTTATTCTCAAAATTAAAAAATGTGATATAAACAAATAATGTTTTCCCTTTGGATCACTTTATTCGTCATATTTATAAAAACTGAACGGTTTAGAATAATTTTTTATTATAATGACTTTATCCTTTTGAAAAAGTCCTCATCTGCTAAAGGCAAAATTTTTCTTTAAGAAGCCATCAATTCTTTGAAGATGATATCTATTTATTGCGCCTTTTTTAATCCTAGGTCTTTCCTTGATGAAATTTTAAACAATAAGGAAGTGGTTCCTTCGAGTAAGAAAAATGTACTATTTCCCATATTTGGTGACTTCCATTCTATTAGCCCGTTTGAGTTGACTTCGAAAAAGTAATTGTTAAGTCAAAAATAAAAAGTCAAACTGAAATGACTTTTAAATCAAAAAAATAAAAAGTACAGAGAGATCTACTTTTGTTTTTTGACTTATTTTAAGTCATTTTGAACATTGTCAAACACTTCCTAACTTATTTTAAGTTATTTTTATATTTGCCTAACACTTCCAAAAATAAAAAACTGATTTAAAAGTAGATTTGACCAACTTTTAAGTCAATCCTCCAAACACCCCTTAGTACTATGATGGCCAACCAGAAGAAAATCCATTTTCATGTGTAAGCTATCGAATAAATTAATTACCACCCCTTTGTCGGTTAGCCAAGTACGATACTAAAAATAAATATACAATTTTAAAAAATAAGAGATAATTGCAAGAGATGCATATAACCTTTCGTGGCTTTAACTGAGCTCGATAGTAGACCTCTTGGATAATCTACTTGATGATCGATCCATCTATGATGTATCCTGTTATTCTTTTTGAATACTAGCATGTTTCTCTCCCTCATGTATAATATATGGTAACAACCAATAGCATCTTATATATCTTCACCTTGCTGTTAAATGAATTTTATTTTAATGAAAACTAATAAAATTATTTTTAAATTATTTTTTCACTTTTAACAATCGAAAAGGATATAAATGAGTCATTTGTATAACAGTAGTGCTATATATGAACCGTTTTTTTAACAAGAAGTATATCAACTCTAAATCACAAAGTTGGGGGTACATCATGCACATTTTCCTACAATTGGTAGGGATCCGGCTCCTCTCCATTTTTCTTCTCTCCATTTTCTCCAAGTTCTAGCTTGGATTGGAGACACATGTCATAGTTTAGAATTAATGACTGAGATCTAAATTTTTAAAGTAGAGTCCTAACCATAGTTATTTACTTCCATATATTTACTTCTTAAATATTTTTGCAATTCATTATATTTTCCCTAAATATATATATTTTTTTATTGCCGTGCATACATATTTAAAACTTTTACTAAATATTTTACTTTTTTGAAAAAAATTATAATTCAATTACGTTTTTATTATTCTAATAGAGTATTAAGAGCTACAGTGTCTATAGAGCAATATGGATTCCATTTAGGGAGTAAGAAAGAATTTAAAGTTGAGTGACAAAATTTATTTTACTTCTAAAATTAAAAAAAAAAGTCAGCTCACAATTTTTAATTTGGCAAATACTTATTTGAGAAATGGCAAACGTTAGGGAAAAAAAGTAAAAAATCAGCAAAAAATTACTCAAGTAATTAAGAAAAGAAATTCTTTTAAATATATTTATGAAAAATATAATGTAAATCTAGAATTGTTGGATTGCAAAAATATTTAAGAAGCAAATATATGGAAGTAAATAACTATGGTTATGACTTTGCTTTAATCAATTAGATCTCAACCATTGCTAAACTATGACATATGTCTCCAATCCAAGCTAGAACTTGGGGAAAATGGAGAGAAGAGAAATGGAGAGGAGCCGAATCCAATTGGTAGCATAAAGCCAAAACTTAATACGATTNATATATATATATATACTTTTTATTATAAATAATTATTATTTTTATAAAAATAAAAACACATAATTTGTTCTTGGTAAAAATTTGAGGCCTCCCAAGGGGGCCTAAGGCATGTGCCTTAATTTTTCTAACCAAGAGCCGCCCCTGGTAACAACCAATAACTTCTTATATATCTTCACCTTGCTGTTAAATGAATTTTATTTTAATAAAAACTAATAAAATTATTTTTAAATTATTTTTTCACTTTTGACAATCGAAAAGGATATAAATGAGTCATTTGTATAACAGTAGTGCTATATGTGAATCGTTTTTTTAACAAGAAGTATATCAACTCTAAATCATAAAATTGAGGGGTACATCATGCACATTTTCCTACAATTGGTAGGGATCCGACTCCTCTCCATTTCTCTTCTCTCCATTTTCTCCAAGTTCTAGCTTGGATTTGGAGACACATGTCATAATTTAGAATTAATGGCTGAGATCTAAAATTTTAAAGTAGAGTCCTAACCATAGTTATTTACTTCCATATATTTACTTCTTTAATATTTTTGCAATTCATTATATTTTTCCTAAATATATTAATTTTTTTATTGCCCTGCATACATATTTAAAACTTTTACTAAATATTTTACTTTTTTGAAAAAAATTATAATTCAATTAAACGTTTTTATTATTCTAATAGAGTATTAAGAGCTACAGTGTCTATAGAGCAATATGGACTCCATTTTGGGAGTAAGAAAGAATTTAAAGTTGAGTGACAAAATTTATTTTACTCCTAAAATTAAAAAAAAAGTCAGCTCACAATTTTTAATTTGGCAAATACTTATTTGAGAAATGGCAAACGTTAGGGAAAAAAAGTAAAAAATCAACAAAAAATTACCCAAGTAATTAAGAAAAGAAATTCTTTTAAATATATTTATGAAAAATATAATGTGAATCTAGAATTGTTGGATTGCAAAAATATTTAAGAAGCAAATATATGAAAGTAAATAACTATGGTTATGACTTTGCTTTAATCAATTAGATCTCAACCATTAATGTTAAACTATGACATGTGTCTCCAATCCAAGCTAGAACTTGGGGAAGATAGAGAGAAGAGAAATGGAGAGGAGCCGAATCCAATTGGTAGCATAAAGCCAAAAATAATACAATTTCATAAATATTCTAATTAAAATTCATGTATATTTCCGAAATTCATGTATATGTAAACCGTTTTATTAACAAGAAATATATCAACTCTAAATCACAAAGTTGAGGGGTACATCATGCACATTTTCCTACAATTGGTAGGGATCCGCTCCTCTCCATTTTCTCCAAGTTCTAGCTTGGATTGGAGACACATGTCATAGTTTAGAATTAATGGCTGAGATCTAAATTTTTAAAGTAAATAACTATAGTTATGACTTTGCTTTAATCAATTAGATCTCAACCATTAATGCTAAACTATGACATGTGTCTCCAATCCAAGCTAGAACTTGAGGAAAATGGAGAGAAGAGAAATGGAGAGGAGCCGGATCCAATTGGTAGCATAAAGCCAAAACTTTATACGATTTCATAAATATTCTAATTAAAATTCATGTATATTTCCGAAATTCACTCTTTTAACCTTTTTATGCATAGGTATAAATTAATCTTTTTAAGGATTGATTTATTCAAACATTTTTAAATGGATAAATAAATAATTGATTCATAAAAATTAAGTGTGGAATGAAATATAAAGTTTTCTAATATAAGAAAAAAAATATCGGAAAAAAGGAAAAATCAGATCCAACGAGATAGGTGTTACGTACTAATTAATGAGAAATAAGAACTTAACCTAATTTACTCACTCATTTGAACAACTCACGCTAAAATCTAAAAAAAATGAAACCTCTTATTGAGATAGTAAGAAAAATTTGAAAATTGTATAGAATTTAGTATTATTTCCAAGTTCTTATAATGTAAAAAATATATATTTATCACCAAAGAATATGCTGGAGTGGATATGTTATTCTTCCATCAACTAGAGGTCTCACGTTCGAGTTATGGTATGGAAAATTCCTTGGTATCCCGAGTGGGGCACTATGCGGCGCGAATCCAAATTAATCAAACTCCAAATTAGTTGAACCCCAATGTGGGTATTGAATACCGATGAAAATTCATTTTTTTTTACAATTTTATTGTATAGTGACATAATAATGCATTAAAATTTCTTTCCATATTAGCACGTTTTAATTTCAATATTTCAAGTTACATCTAAATTTAATTCTTCAACAAAAATTTCTTATAATCACGTAGCAAAAAATCATTATATGTATTACAAATTAATATTAAATATTTACAAAAAGCATTTTTTCCCCTTATAGAGTGAACTTTGTCCAATATTTTAGAGTTTTGAATTAAACTACTTCAATCTTTATATATATTAATAAGATTTTTAATAACAAAATCGATGTATTGTATTACAACAAATAACTAATATTTTATTAACTTGAAAAAACTTATTCCAAATTATATAATGACAATGTGAGAAATATTTTTTGCACACAAAATTATAAACTATAAACACATACTACTTGTTAGTTACTATATAATAATATATAAGTCATGAGGTCCTAATACATATATTTCAGTGGCCTTACGCATAAGGAGTTAAGGTTGGTTGAAGAATTTCCTTCCTATTGAAGTTTATTAACACATCTTATCTAGTATAACTTCCTTCATGTTAAAAATTTTTAAACAAAAAAATTAATCGAAAAAAGCATCTTGATAAGGTTGATTCAAGGATAATCTATCTATATATAAAAGGAGAAGAAAAAATGACACATGTCAACACCACAAATTTTCAGTATTTTAAATAATTAATAATCAATAATTAAATAAATAAATATAGACACATGTCAATAATTAGAATCAGAGCGACACATGTCAGCACAACAAAAAACAGGATATTTTCAATAATTTAAAATTATTAATTACATGTAATAGGATTAAATAATAAAATCAACTATTTGTAATTATCTTAAATTCGAAATTAAAATATTAAATTTATTTATTAATGAATTACTTAAAATTAACGTGATATAATCATTTTATAATTTTCAAAATTAATATATGATAATAACTAAAAAATTTAATTATCTGAATCTGAAAAACAAAAAATAAACATTGCAAAACATGAGTGTGATTATTAAATTTATTTTTTTTTAAAAAAAACAAAGAACTACTCCACGTTACTAAAAAATTTAATTATCTACATCTGAAAAACAAAAAATAAACATTGCAAAACATGACTGTGATTATTAATTTTAATTTTTTTTTTAAAAAAACAAAGAACTGCTCTATCTATTTATTAGAAGAATAAAAAGTGTCACGTGTCAATACCATAAAATTTCTTAATTATTCAATTTTGAAAAATAAAATTTAAAATCTATCTATATATATTAGGAGAAGAAAAAGTGTCATGTGTCAGCACCATAAAATTTCTTAATTATTCAATTTTGAAAAATAAAATTTAAAATTTTAAAATAAGTTAAATTTTAAAATGTTTTGAAAAAAAAAACTACAAGTACGGTTTTTTTTTTTTTCAAAATAGTTACCACACTTTTTACATTTTAAAAAGTCAAATAAAAAATAGAAAAAGATAAAAAAAAATAAATTTAAAAAGGACAGTTGAAACCAATTGTCCCGTTTTCTTCCACTTTTTTAAAATTTAAAAAATGCAGTTTTTTTTTACATAAGATCAGGGTCTGCAATTTTGAAAAAAAAAGTTACTTTTCAAAATAAATAAATTGAATTTCAAAAAATAACTAACCTTATCATTATAAAATACAGTCTTTAACACCATCTTAAAGACTGTATTTTTGTGTTGTAGATTTATGGAAGCAATTTAATTTCTCAATAAATCTACAACACAATAAATCTAAGACCCGCTGAATTCCTTCCCTGTAGTAAGTTTTGTTTGTTTCTTCAAATCAAAATACGGAACAATAATTTCAATTTTGAAAAATATTATCGATTAATATTTTTGACACAATTTAAATATCTAGCAAACATCTCAGCAGATATGATTGGTAAGATTTTTCACTATATTATGTTCGTATATGTATCTTTTTTTCTTTTCATCTTTTCAAGTTCAATTGCGTAAAGTAATAAAATAAAAATAAAAATTGGAATGAACAAAAAGAAAAATGTGATTTGCCAGAAATCGGCTATACTAAAGGTGTTAATCTTTTCTAAAAAATATTGCATGTAAGAGATTTTTAATTTTTAATTTTTTATTTGTAAATTGCAGGTAACAGGTAAGAATTTTATCAATATTTGTTTATATCTATAACTTTGAAATTCATATTATTTTTTTTGCTTCTATTAAGAATTGGCTAATGTTTAAGTTTTTTTTGGAGTCTTATTTTAATTTTTTATTAGTTAATAGTTAATAATGCTTCTATTAAGATTATTTTGCTGGGACTTAGAAACTATGAAAACAAAGCAAAGTATTGTATTTACATATAAGAATTAAGTCTTCTTTTCTTCTGTCTTAAAATTATAAACTTTACCAAAAGTTATGTTCTCTTATATGAAGAATATAATTATCATGATTACTCAATTTTCACATTCAAGCGCTTGATTGGTTGTCATCGTGTTCTTTATTTTTACGTTTAAGAATTTTATTGTGATCATGTTCTTTATTTGTTTTACAATGTTCATACTATAATTTTATAAAATTTAATTTTTTTCTACTATAAAATATAAAACTATAAGGAATTTTATTATTAAAATTGCACAAATATTCTTTGATTGTAAAAATCGGAGAAGCCATGAAAAGAAAGAGGAAAATGGTTACATAATATTTTTAAAATGTTGATGTTGTATATTGTTGAAATTGTGATGATTTAAATCATAAGATCAGAGGGAAAAAAAATATTCAAATTGTTATTGGAAGAATTTGTTAATCAAATAGATTTTAATCATTATTACAGGTTCTTATATAAAAAGAAATTCAATTTTACCAAATTGAGAAAGTAAAATACAATATGAATTTAAATTAAATTGTGCTAAACAAATTTAACATAGAATAATAACTATATGCATTTACCAAAAAATATCAATATTCATTAGGAAGTGTTTCATTGGAGTTAGAATAATATATTTAATTAAAAATATAATATAGACGCAATAAAATGTTTAAAAAGTCCATGCAGCATTGCAGCTTAGTTTGTGCAGGTTCAATTCCTGCTGACTTTTTTGTGACAATAATTTGTTTTAAATATATTTTAAATTATTTTAAATAAAAGACAAAATTTAAAGTTTCCAATAACATGCCTACATTATGATATTCAAGTGATTTTTTTTTGTTGTATTCTTAGTCTTATGATAGGACTTTTCTTAGTTCTATTTTATTTAAATTTAACTATTAAATTTTCTTATATCTTTATTATTCTAACAAGAGGATAGTATGGATAGGGTGGTAGTATTTATCCTTTTAAATAATTTTAATAAATAAATAAATTAAATAATGATAAAAGATAATTATTGTCAAATTTAGACATGAACTAAGTTTATATATTGATTTATTTATATAAATGTTCTATCATAACACATTAAAATGCTAAATGTTAACATTCTCAAATAAATCTTATAATATTATCTTATAATAAGTTAAAATTTTAAATTCTCAATCAATTAATATTTATGATTACATTTATCAACTAACCGCGCAACGCGCGGGCACGTATACTAGTAAATATAAAGCAAAAAATAAAAATAAATAGGGTCATAAATTTATTGAACAACAAAATTGGATTCATCATTTCCTATTCGGGAGCTTGGATATTATACCAACAACTACAATTCAATTGTTGGAGCCTGAATATTCTACCAACAACTGCAATTTAGTTGTTGGGTGAATTAGAGGATTTAGAGTTGCCATTTGGACATCAAGGATCTAATTGAGAAGAATGATTCCTCCTATTTAGAATTTGAAAAAAGGCAAACCAAAATGAAAAGTTTGATGACGGTCCGTTACATCCTACAGTCTAGTGTAATTCAGTGATAACACGGTCTAAGATGATAGTGGATTCCAAAAGATATTTAAGTAGATTCAAAAGTATAATTGACTCTTCACATCATCAATGTAGTAAGTCATTTTTATGTACTATAGTGTGTATACTGGTTACATTAATCGATTTGTATAGTACGCTAAGTGTATATAGACTGATCTTTTGCTATAAATTGATAGTATAGTTGCAAACCTATATTCTGTAGTTTTTTATTGTATAAATGAGTGAGTAATTATAACAATATGTCCCGTTATTACAAGTGAACTAAGTGTAATAGAAATAAAAAGTACTCGATTTGAGCCACCTAAAATTAATATCTGAAAAATCTATTTTATATTTAATCTTAAAATTGCAATGGCCTTATTCTTGAGTCACACAAACTCGGAAAATGAATACAAAGTATATTTTTATGAATACAAAGTATATAAAGTAAAATTAATATCTGTGAGAAAAAAAATCATATCAAGTCTTAGATTAACATGTTGAATGAAGGATCTACTTCTTAAAAAAATAATTTGAAATTTCACTAGATTCGCATATGTTTGCTATCTATTATGATCTGGTAAATCAAATTAAAAACCTTGATGCAACCCAGAATCCTACTGAGGCTATCATTGCCATGGCGTCCTTTCCTCCCGTCGTAGCTCCTGTCGGCAGAAAAACTCATCGCTTAGCTCAACAAGAGTCAGCGGTTCTGGAAGAGGTGATGGATGCTAGAGGGTTTGCTGCCAGTGGTGTGCCGGGCTCTCTCGAACAGCCGACCATGGCGGAGCTCTTGTTGTTGAAGATGGGCATAAGTTTTTTTTAGGTTTAAAGGTTTGTGGATGAAGATTGGGTTAACAGATCTGAATTACGGNTCCTTTCCTTCCTTCGTAGCTCCTGTCGGCAGAAAAACTCATCGCTTAGCTCAACAAAAGTCAGCGGTTTTGGAAGAGGTGATGGATGCTAGAGGGTTTGCTGCCAGTGGTGTGCCGGGCTCTCTCGAACCGCCGACCATGGCGGAGCTCTTGTTGTTGAAGATGGGCATAAGTTTTTTTTAGGTGTAAATGTTTGTGGATGAAGATTGGGTTAAAAGATCTGGATTACGGGTGGGGCTTTTGGGTGGGTGTTTGATTTTTTTTAATTAGTTAATTAATTATTAGGCCAACCAATAGGATATCAACACGTCATAAATGAATTTGCTAATTGTGATTATTATTTTTTTTAATTAAAATTTTTGGTCCACAGACCTATTTTATTAATAACCAAAAATGAAAGAATTTAGAAAAACAAAGCCCAGGGCCCAAAAACAAAGCAAAACATTAGGTTTCCTAAATTGTATCTATCTCTATGAGTAGAGTGAGAGTACTCAATCTTCCTCTTCTCCTCCTCTATTGCCCTTAGAAGTCGATTTGCTGTCTGAGAATTTATCCGCTGTTTTATCTCCTTCACTGTGTCAGCTTCAAAATTCATCCTAGGTTCATCTTGTGGCATCATCTTCAATGTTACCTGGTATGACTACCTTCTTCTCTTGTATCCTTTCGCTTTGCTCCTCCAGTCTTTTTTCTCGTTAGTGTTCCTTTGTCTACTGTGAATCTACTACCTCTTTTGCTAACAGATCTGCCACATAATTTGCCTCTCTAAAGGTATGAATGATGCTTGCATTTATTTGGTGCATTCTCTTTCTGATTATTCCCCCCTTCTCCACTAATTCCTATGGTATCTTCCAATCCCCTCTTAGCATCTTCACGAGACTTAGAGAGTCTGTTTCTATCGTGACATCTCTTAGCTCATTCCTCCAACAAAACTCCACAGCCTTATAGATTGCTACTGATTCAGCCTCTGTGTTTGTGGTAAAATCAAGTCCCCCATCATTTGCATAGATTAGGTCCCCTTGTGAATTCCTTAAACAAAAGTTGTAGAAACTTAAGCCCAAGTTACCATTCGATGATCCATCCGTATTAATCTTCAACTTACCAATGTTTTGGGGATTCCAAATCACTCTATGATAACATAGTTTTGGTTTGTGGCTTCCTAGCATTTCCACTATATCAGGCCAGCAACAGTTAGACACCAAATGTATCCAAGGGTATACACTCTTTACTAACTTTCAGACTAGATTTTGTATCTGTATCACCATTCCATTAAAAGTAGTGTTTCCCCCATGTTTAATATTATTCCTCCTCTTCCATAATGTCCACATGATTTGTGTTGGCATTACTCTATAAACCTTTTGTAGTTTTGTCGAGGTCTTATGCTTCCACCATGCAATAATTGTTTGTTATAAATGCATCTCCTCCATTTGTATTCCTGCAACAACATCAAAATGCCTCCATAGCTTTTTGGCTATGGAGGCTGTTAGAAAACATGTGTTATGATTTCCTCCTCCTTTCTTTCACAGCACCAGCAGCCTGACACCAACTGTATTTTCATTCTCTTCAAATTGTCATCTGTTGGTATTCTTCTCTTCCACACCCTCCACAAGAAGAAGTTAATTTTGAAAGGGATATTCCTATTCCAAAGGAAAATATAGTCTGCGATGACCTCTTGCCTCCTTCTCATTAACTCGTATGCTGGTTTAACCGTGAAAGCCCCTTATGTATTCCCCATCCACCAAGGTATATCAGTCTGTTGATTTGCATCAGGTGGCTTTGTATTTCCAACAATGTATTTCACCATTTCTGTGGACAATTTTTCACCTAGCTTTTGTTCATTCCATTCTTCTTCTTCCACGAACTGCCTAACTTCTAGTTCTTCCTCAATGACATTGTCATCTTTTGTATAGTATAGGGCCCATGTCCTTGTCTAGTTGTCAAACCAAAACTAGAGTTTCCCCCTTTCATCTGCCACCAAATTTCATGCTCCACTTCGTCCCTCACAATTATCATTTTTCTCCACACATGTGAGACACCCCATCCCATGGCAATGGTAGGATGCACCTTCTTACAATACTTGTTCCACATGTAAGAACTCCATAAGGATGAGGTTGATGTTCTAAAAATCTATCATAACTTTACAAAAAGAGCTATGGATACATCCTTTAATGATCTGAAACCCAACCCTCCTTCTTCCTTCGGGTAGTACATGTTATCCCAAGACACCTAATTTTTATTCTTTGAGCCACTGGCATTCCCCCAGGAAAACTCGCAAAAAGTTTATGTAATTGATCTATTATATTAGCTGGTGGGTTCATAGCTGATAGTAAATACATAGGCATTGACTGTAAGACACGATTAATCAAAATATACCTTCCACCAAAAGATAGGAGCTTGTTTTGCCATACTGCCATTCTTCTTGCTACCTTTTTTACCAGTTCTTCAAAATGTCTTTTATTCTTCCTCTCATAGAAAATGGGACATCCCAAATATGTGAATGGGACGCTGCCTTGTCGGACTCCAGTTATTCTCTTTATTTGTTTACACACCACCGAGGGTGTATTTTCATGTAAGTAGCAAACACTCTTATCTATGTTAATCAGCTGTCCAGATACATTCTCATATCTTCTAAGTACCTTCATCATCATTCTCATCTATTTAGGTTGGCCTGAAAAGAATAGGATCATATCGTCTGCATAAGAATGATGATTTATGGATGGGCTCCATTTAGGCATCCCAAAACAATTAAATCTTGTTTCCTTAAAAAAAACATTTAAGCTCATTGACAAAACTTCAGCAACAATTATAAAAAGAGTAGGTGATAGGGGTTCTCCTTGTTTTAAGCCTCTTGATGATTGAAAGAAACCAAACGATTGTCCATTCATTAAAACAGAATACCAATTATTGCTAATTAATCGTACTACCATATTAATAATCCTCTCTGAAAATTCAAATCTCCTCATTACCTGTAGAAGGTATTTCCAGGAGACTCTGTCATATGCCTTTGCCATGTCTAATTTTACCACCACATTATGCATCTTACTCCTCTTATTGATATCCCGTACAATTTCTTAGGCAAGGAGCATGTTTTCAGTTATGCTCTTCCCCTTAACAAAATCTGACTGATTAATGTAGATTATCTTAGGCAACACCAAAGAAATTCTCTCATGGATAATTCTTGAGATAATTTTATTGGCAAATGTACTTAAGCTTATAGACCTTAAATCTCCAAAATTTTTTACCATCTCTTTTTTTGGTATTAAAACCAGATTTGTATGCGTTATAAACCTTGAAAGCTCATATCCACTGTAGAAAGCCCTCACCATATTCCAAACATCATCTCCCGCGATATCCCAACAACTCTGAAAGAAAAATCCTGAGTATCCATCATGTCTACTAGCACTATCTCCATTTTGCCCAAAAACCACATGTTTTATTTCATCTTTAGTCGGAACCCTTTCCATTTCCAAATTATGTTCCCCAGTGATAATTTTGGGGATAAACTGCAGCATGGAATAGTCTGTAACCTCCTGCGTTTCTCTAAATTGTTCCCTGAAAACATTCACTACCTCATCACTTATATTCTGAGGGGTAGAAATGAAGTCACCCTGCATTGTTTTGATTTCCTTAATAATCAGCTTTCGCCTCCTCCCTTTCATATATTCATGGAAGAACTTGGTAGTTTTATCCCCCGTCCTTGAACCAACGCAGTCCAGCCTTCTCCTTCCAGAAATCTTCTTCACTTTTCAATAGTTTCTTAAGCTTAGCATTTGCCCTACTAAGCTCAACTCTATTTGTTTCTGTTAGGGCCAATTCGAATTGTACCTCCTTCTCCTTAATAACGTCCTCCAGTGTTGCAAATTTTTGAAATATATTCCCAAATGCTTCCTTGCTTCATCGCGACAATACACTTTTCAACCTTTTCAGTTTTTATGCATGATGGTAAATGGAGAACCACCGACCTGTATCTTCCAACTCTGTTCTACCAGCTTCTTGAAATCTGCATGCTTAGTCTAGAAGTGTAAGAACTTGAAAGGTTTAATGATTTGTACCTGATTCGAGTTACACAACATATGTAATGGCGCATGGTTGGACCCCCTTCTTATAAGATGATGTACTTCACTTTCAGGGAAAATATTCATAAAAAGGGTATTACCAAAGACTCTATCCAATCTCTTGAAAATGCAATCCTCCTCAATTCTCACATTCCACCATGTGTATGTACTACCCATGTATCGCAACTCAGTCAATGCACAAGAATTAACACATTGGATGAAATTATGTATTTCTGATTGTGTTACTGGCAAACCCCCTAACTTCTCTGTCTCATCAACTATATTATTAAAATCTCCTCCTACTAGCCATGGATAATTCTGTCCAGCCATAGTTTCAAGGTTTTCCCAAGTTCCAACCTTACAAGAGCGTTGCACGTCGCATAGACGGCTGTCACAACGAATATATCTTGCGTCCCTCTTAATCTGAAATTAATTGTGAGTTGTTGTATGTTATCTGTCATGCCATCTTCCTCCAAGTTCTCATCCCAAAATATCCATATTTTTGAAGTACAATTAGCCCTAGCATGTTGCAAACCCAATTTTCCCTTATATCGTTCTATCTCCGAGGGATTTTGAAAAGGCTCTAGTATTGCTATATATGAGTAGTGGTGTCTTCTGTATAGATCAATTACTATCTCAAAAGCTTTTTGAGAGTTAGCCAACCTAATATTCCAAAACAGTACTTTGTCTATCATTGATCCGAGGTAAAGGAGAACCCTTTTCTACTCCTTGTATTTATTTGGGAAGGCTGGTTGAGTTTTGCCCCTCTTTTATTCTTCCCTTTCAGCCTTTCAATTTGAGTTGGTGACAAATCTCCTCTCCTACCAATGCTTTCAATATTTGCCTCCATACTGTCGTCCTCTTGAAACTCTTGCTTACGATACTACTTCTGTTGAGAATTGTGTAAACCATGTGTAGAATTGGTTTTCTCTCATTTCTGTCTACTACCCTCCTCTATCACTTCTTCATTATCCCTTTCTTGTTGACTTACGATAGAATTATTTGAGCTAAATGACTTCTCAATCTCCTCTTCACCTTTTCCAGTTGCCCCTATCCGGCGTGGATTGTTATTTCACGTTGACCACCTTTCTTCTTCTTCCTCTCTAGGATGGCCCTCGTGACCTTCTCTCATTGGTGGCATGCATGTGTTAGTGGTATTATTTTTTGTGTTTTTCTCCTCCTGATCATCCTCTTCCCCGATAGTACTCCCTAACAGACCCCTTCGATTTGCCGAACTTGCTCCCCTTTCATGTATAATTTGTTTGGTTCCTTCTACCTCATTGGCCTTTTTCAAAACCTCCCCATTACGCGTGTCCTCCAATCCTTGTCCCCTCTCAATCTCGTTACCCTCCCCCAAAGCTTCATACATGTTATTTGTCGTAATTTTTTGACCAGTAATATGATTACTTTTTGGGTTCCAAACCTGCATACTTTTACTCCCTCGTGTCCAATGTCTACCCCCTAGTACTCCAGACCTCAATCGTTGTTCATTACGGTCTTTAACCTCCTCCTGTTTGTGTTTTTTTGTGTCCCCTTGCGTGTTCCTCTCTTCCATCTTGCCATTCTTTTTTCCAACTTCCCCTTCCTCCTTTGGATACAATTCGGGATGTATTATGAAGCATTCTTTTTCATTGTGCCTTTGCAATTTACAATTTCTACAATATTTGGGGACATAGTCATACTTTATTGTCACCCACTTCTCCAGTATTTCCCCTGTCTTTTTTCTCATCCCTACATTAATTCTCGTTGGGAACTCCCCCATTAGATCTACCTCTACCTTGACCCTAACACAACTAGGTTTTGTCTTATTGCCGGTTCTACTTGTAATGGTTTTCCAACTGCTGCCGCCAAAGAGAAAATCGTTTCTTTTCCAAAAAAAAAAATTGGAGGTAGAGATGGGAAGGATATCCATGCAATGGCAATCGATGTCTCCTCCTCTGGGTCAAACATTGGATCCCATTTAAGGGTTCTCATGGGGTACGACCACTGATGTTGGGTGATGTAATATTGTGACTTTGAAAACAATGTTACATAATCCTCCAGCAAAGTTGTTCGAATGAGAACGTATTTGTTACTTAACAATCCAATATTAATGTCTCCTTTAAGCTCACATTGCTTTGGTATCAACTGTCTCAAGTCCTTGATATCCGGCCATTCGTAGGAAAATTTTCCTACTACTGCATATTGTCGATCCTCGTTGATTATCATTTGTTCGACCTCNCAAACATTGGATCCCATTTAAGGGTTCTCATGGGGCACGACCACTGATGTTGGGTGATGTAATATTGTGGCTTTGAAAACAATGTTACATAATCCTCCAGCAAAGTTGTTCGAATGAGAACGTATCTGTTACTTAACAATCCAATATTAACGTCTCCTTTAAGCTCTCAAGTCCTTGATATCTGGCCATCCGTAGGAAAATATTCCTACTATTGCATATTGTCGATCCTCGTTGATTATCATTTGTTCGACCTCCTCTTCCTCTCATACGATACTTGGTTCACCATGGAGATACACAATTTGTTTCATTGGGATTGGTTTGTGTTGTGGGCTTCTTGGCTTGAGTGTGCTGGCGTATGATGGCGCAATTGTTCTATTGGCATTAGTAAAAGCTTCTTGAGGTGTTGGTCCATCCCCCACTACTGGTGGAGGCTGGTCAACGACAGCCGTGGCCATGGAATCCAATGACTACAGGCAAATTAGGGTTAAAAAGTTTTTAGGTTTACATAGCATTTCTTTAACCAATTGAGAACATATTTTTATCATTGTGGTTATTATTTAGGTTGTTAAAGATGGGGGCAAAATAAAGTCAAAAGGTTGACGTCAAGGGCATTTTAGGCCTGAAAGGTAGAAACAGAGTAATTTTGTACCAATTCACATAATTGAAGGGTATTTTAAGCCCTTTTCCGTTCCATTTATTGCTTTTCATGGAGTATGACAAGTTAAACATGAATAGAGAAAGTAATCTTTTTATTTTTCACTTAGTAATAATTATCCTGGAAAGTAAATAAACATCAACTAATTTGGATTGAAAACCTAAATAAACAACACATTCATATTTTCATATTAACTATATTTATTATTGAAAAAAGCTTAACATAGCTTTGAGAGATTCGACCAAACTTAAATTATAATACCAAGCATAAACCACTAGAATTATAATAAAGGTTAATTGCTAAACTCAAATTTCAAATGTACAATGAGTTAATATGGCTAAAAATCTTTATAACTATACCCATAAAGTTTAGTTTAAATATTAAATTCACGTTTGATTCATCTCAAACACTTTCCAGATATCATTAACATCAAAGCATGCATACACTGGAGAAGAGGCAACAATCTTTTCTTTCTTCTGCGAATTCTTTTCTTTTGCTTCTCCATTTCTTTCCACTCAAAATTCATTTTTAAAATTTTATTCAATACCCCCTCTACTCTAATTATTATTACTGATTTTGTTTTTTAGTTCATCCTAAAAAAGACACATTTCTATATTTAGCATTTAACTTAATGAGTCATCGAGGTAAGAGGAAAGGGTGCTGGGGGGGATGGGAACGAGTAAAGCCTACAAAGTGGGCAAGTGAAAAGTTATAATATCTAAATTTGGAGTAAACTTTACTTGTGAGACATGGCCACTACCCTCACAACCAATCCATCAAAAATAACTCGCTATTGTATTTGGCAAAACCTTTAATCGAACCTGTCACAAAGACAAAGTTGTGATTTTTTTTTTTACGACAAATCCACAATGCATGTACTAAAACAAAATGAGAAGGTAAAGCAAAAAATTACGTTCCAGGATGTATATAATACTCAGAAATACCAATGAAACCTGGCAAACCAGAGCAATATGGGAGTTCTAGTGAAAATGCACGTCCCATATGAAAAAATATAGGTTTACAATGATAAAGCCCACAGGATGACTAACTTGAAGTATTGGATCATAGAAGCAAACAAACATCCTGTTATTTCTATCTCCGCCACGGAGATCTACAACCAGTACAGTAGTTATTCTCAATGGAAAAAGTTTGAAGGGAGATGCGATTTCTTTAAGGGAGTGTACGCTGATAAAGAGGCAATGCTCCCAAAGCCTCACGTTCTGCACTCTCCCTTTTAACCTGCAAATTATATAAACCAAGTGCATTAATGACCACTCTAGTTAGGGCATTAAGCTCTAGGAATATAAGTCAGCAAATGAACATGGGGTATAATCGTCCTGAATCTACAGTGATCATAGAGCCATAGCAGATGTACAGTATGGACTAAGCAACAACATGTCAACCAAAAAAGGAAAAGAAAAAACTTGGCAGCAAGTCAATGTTTCACATGCATATTTTTCAGTTACTGAAAATGAAACAATTAAGGCAGAGAAGAAGATGGAAAGTGGCTCCACCAAACAAAAAACAAGGCCACTTTTACTCTAGGCACATGGATCACAAGAAAATTTAAGGCACATACAGGGACCAGAAAAGTGACCATTGGAAGCAGATACAAATAACGGTAAGCTTTAAACTCAATTAAGAGATCGATGATCATATGATGCCTCTAGTTGACATGATGAGTAGTGATGTATTCTCATGAAAAAACTGGAAACACAACTGAACCATCCAGAGCTGAAACCAGAAATAGAAAATGGAAACTTACAAGAGCCAGCATTTCCTGAAGATAGCTCCTAAATGGTGTTTGCATTGCCTGCAAGAGTTAGTTAAAACTTGATGAATACTGAACAAGTTAAATACCGACATCAGCATCTAGTTCAGTTAATATTAGAATAAGGAACAATCATAAGTTTCCCAACCCAATGGATGGTTATAATCAACTGCTCCCTGCTCCTCAAATCAAAACAATCCCAAAAAACACATGGAAGTTGTCTCAAAAGACCTACACTTGAGATGGTTCAATTGCCTTTGAAAGTGTAAAGCCATGGTGAATGAAGATGTTAAAAGGAGACTAGGTAGACTTAAAATCCCATGAAAGTAAGTTGTCTCAAAAGACCTACACTCTTTGAATCCATGCAAACTTGGCAAAAAAAAAAAAAGGGTATAAACCAACAAAAATAACTATGCCACAAACCCAAACAAGTTCCACAGATTCCAAAAGATGGGATATAATAAAGAAAAATATCCACAAGGCTATAACAATTAGTCAGGGAATATATGTTTTAGTCATGTTAGTACATTTTTTAGGACGGCTTTTTAGGAGTACTTTAGCCTTGTCATAAATCTATATAGCAGTAGAAGATAGAAATTTCTGATACTTATTATTTTTGTTAATTGGCTTGAGAAGAGTTCAGACGGAAAATCATGATTAGTAAAGGTTTTTTATAAACAACATAATGAGGGCTCATCTAAATTAGCTAATTCCTCTTGACACACAGTAAACCATGCTGCTGATGCTCAATAGTTGGCATATAAGGTAGTAATGGATAAATGGGGAACTGAAAAAGAGGCAAGAAAGGGTCAAAGAAGAATTCCAATCTTCATGTTTCCTTTACCTCCCATTTTTTGTCGGTCCTCTTTTTTGGGGGGTTGATTTTTTTTAATTTTTTTTTCTGAGTGTGGGGTTTGGGGGTCCTGTTTTAAATGCAGGAAGGTGAACTTTGCGAAAGTGCTTATTTGATTAGGAAGTCTTGGTCACTAATAAATCGACTAACTAAACTCATGTTTGTCTAGCAATTCGATCCACATATAGAATCGGGGGCAAACGCCTTCCATTCACCCCCATTGTTGGCAGTTAATTAATGGTTGGGACTTCTGAGTCCAAGCCTATGGAGGTGGAAGAAAACCTGCTAATATGATTACACCACCTCTACTTCCTCCATCTACAAGTTCACCTTAAAAAATACATTGACAACACTCTCATTACCCTCCTGTCACCAATCAAACAATGAAATCTAATTGCTAATAGTTTCTCTCTAATGGAACAGAAGATCTCGAAGATAATTTTCTTACCTTATAATTTAATTATTGCAAATAAAGAATAGGATAGTTAACAAACTCAGAACACCAAATTTTACACTGGTGTTGACAACATTTTAGTGTAAACCAACTCCAATGCACTACACTAAAAAAGAATATTTGTATTATATTCTTCTCTCTCTTCAATATTATATTATTATTTTTTCAAAAATGTTGTATAAATATTTTGTATTATATTCTTCTCTCTCCACTATTTTAGTGTAAAATTTGGTGTTACGGGTTGGAGATGCTCTCCAACCCATCGCCAAATCCTATTTTGGCGTAATATTTGATGTTTTTCATCTCCAAGCCAACACTAAGGGATCATTTGGTAGTTGGTTACAGTTATTCATGCATTAGAAATGTAGGAATTAGTTATGAGGAAATCTATGTATTATTTTATGCAAGTATTAATTATGCAATGATTAGTTATTCATGTATATACATGAATGATTAATTCCTTCTTCTATCCTGCATAAAATAATATATAGATTCTCTCATAACTTAAACAAGTATTACTTTTGCGAATTTCTAAATTATCAACCAAACGTCGTATTAATTTTATACATGAATAACTTAATTTCTATTTACCTACCAAATATCATATAAATTAAGAGGAAATTAATACATGAATAACTTGTTTCTTATCCAACTACCAAACGACCCCTAAATTTCACACTATTATAGTGTGTGGATAGTGTTACACCAAATTTGGTGTAACACTATTCATCAAACACCAATTATATCCAAGATTGTTTTTTACTTATTTTTATTGTACAACACTTTTAATTTAACATATTATAAATTGTATGTTTTTAATTAAGTCCCTAACATACTATTATTTTTTATGTAATATTTAATAATATTAATTTTAAATCTTAATTTTGGTGTATTATTTTTATAATTTAATTTTCGTATATTTATATATATATATATTTATATATTAATATTAAATGATAATAAAAGAGGAGAATATGAATTAAATAGGGTGAATGTGTAAAAAAAATGAAGAAGAAAGGATTTGTTTTAAGAAACACAAAAATATAAATGAAATAAAAATAATAATACAATATTTAGGAGAGAGAAGAGTACAAACGGAATATTTTTTTTAGTGCAATGCATTGGAGTTGTAAAATTTGGTGTTTGGGTTGGAGATGGCCTAATAGTATGAAATTTAGTATCGGGTTGAGAGGAAAATCTCCAAATTTTACACCAAAATAGGATTTGGTGTAAAATTTGGTGTTTGGTTGGAGATGCCCTTAGTAATCCAATAAACCTAAATTAAAAGAACCCAACATAACATACAACAATAAAGTTTATCTTTTATTTGAAATGACACACAACAACAATTTTATATCTAATACATGGCCTAAAGAATATTACGACGCTCACTAAGTTAAAACCATTCAACCGCACATAAAAGAGCTATCAAGGTATGATTCCCAAGAGTTTAATCATCAATAGTGGCTACTGTTGTGTATTAGTTAAAGAAAGGCCTTCTTTTATATGAATTAACTAATAGTCTATTTTGGCTAAACTTCTAAAAATAAGCTTATATTGGAAAGTGCTTTTGATGAAGAAACAATTTGTGTTCAGCCAAAAAATTCAAAAAACACTTATAGGCAACAATTAGGGTTTGGCCAAGCTTCATAAAAGTGCTACTAGTGTATTTTTTCTCAAATAAACTTTTTGAAAAAAGTACTTAAGGAAAAAAGGTACATTATTAGCTTCTAAAAAACAACTAATGCTACTCCCCAGAACATCTTTGGTCAAACACATGATTTTAAAATAAGCACGTTTCGTCTCCCACAATCTTGGCCAAATGACTATAGATGCAACATCACCGCCTTCACATGATTCCAAGTAAATTTTTTGCTTTAGCTTGCTTTGTCAACTCCTAGCATTTGTCAGTACATCTCTTTTGGTGACAAGAACAAAATAAGCAAATGAAAGAAGGCAGCAAAGTAAAGAAGAGGGGAAAAAAGCACAGAGCACCCAAAGTGTTCTTCGATTGTTACCATTTACATTACCAGGTGCACCAATGCTTCACATGGGGAAATTACATATAAGTCAATTTATCTTAGTGTAGCATAATATGGAATTCTATTACGTACCTGAAGATCCTCTGGGAGGTACTGGTGCTTCATGGAGAGGTCCATGGCACGCAGAAGGCGCTGGTTTCTGGCATCAACAATCTCCCTCGGAAGGCGATTAAGAGCTTCCTTCACGTCCAAATCATACATCGGATCATATAAATCATCATATCGGAGCCCTTGTTTCACAGAAAAAAATAACATAATGAAAAGTTAACAAGCAGCTCAAAAGCATAAGAACATAGGTGATACTGTAACTCAATCAGAATAATTGAAATGATGATATTACTAAACGCTCTTTCCTTCTCTTTTGTGTACTTGCTTTTATTTGTTTTATTCATTTATCTATTTAAGTTGCTGAAGTATGCATCAAAAGTCTTTGGAATGAGACTGTAAAATGATTCTTTTTGCAGAAAAAACAACACAAAAAACTCTCCCAACCCCTTAATTTTAAACAGGATTCCTAATAACTTTTGGTTGGAGAAAACAAGCGATAAAGATTTTTGCTTTTGCACCAAACTTGATTGCTGTCAAGATAGCTGAAATGGTGATACATTTTTTACAATTCTGACAAATGGTACGGATGTAATTATTACAAGGTAGTGTTAATTGACACTCTCAAGTCTCAAGCACACACATAGCAAGGAGAATACCATCATCTACGTTGGACAGAAACCATATACGGATGGAATTTAAACATTCAACTTTAACTACTGGGTCAAAACTTAAATCAAACACTTGGAATAATGATATAGCTGTGAAAGTTTGTATACAAGAAAGTATAGATCAATAAATACCAATAACCAAATGCTAGAATATGTATTTATGCAGATGAAAAAGAAATTATCATAGAAATTGATAAAGTACATTAAATAAGCAAGCTGGACCAAAGAAAATAAAATCAGAACAAAATCAAATGGTTATAAACATATGTAGTGAGGGTAAATCCAAGGAAAATATACCAAGATTACTATTTTGGGAAGTACAAGTCCATCAGTAAACAGCCCTAATGCTAGAATGCATCAATATATAGAATCGATAAGCAATTCAAAACACATGATGGCCTTAAAGGGAAAGAAACTAAACTACTTTTATTGTAGTAGTAGTACAGTGACTACAGTCCAACTTGCTACCTCCTAGAAGCAAGGGTACCAGATAACTATAGCCACCCAAGCTTCGGAAAATGGGAATAAATCACCTATTTTTTAATTTTTCTTCATTAATGATGGTGGTGTCCAGACTAGCTTTCACACAACTAGACTAATTTCACGAGATACCCATCACCTCCCACTTACAATAGATACCAGGTAACTCTGTCCACCAAGACTTCGACACATAAGAAGAATCAAATGTTTTTGTCTTCATTTTGACTCGAGACCTCATAGTCCTCACCCACTTGATTGACCACTAGGTCACACCCCTTGGGTGCCTAATCACCTATTATATCTGCGTGATTCATAATAGACTCTGAACAATTTTTAAACTGTGACATACATATGCAACATAGAAAATCGGAGATAGATTCACCTTTTCAGTTTGGAATCTTTTACAAGATCTAATCATCACTATCATTTTCAGCTAAATCAGTTACATTAGCAATCACTGTGCTGATTCAATTTCAATAAAATATACAACAATCGCTTAAATCCAAACCAATTTTATTAGAACATGATTGGCAATAGAAATGAATAGATCTACATACCGTAATTACGGAGGCGAGAGGAGAGGGTTTTCATGTGGATGGCGGCGAGAGGGTTCTTCTTCGGATCCACGAGCCATCTGGAGAACGACGATGCCATTTTCAATCGCTAACACAAACACAGTTTCTCTCTACGATTAAAGATTAGGGATTTTCTTTTTCTGGTAACGACTTAGGTCTGGGCCTATATATACTCGGGCGCTCTTGGGTGCTTTGACGCTTTTACCCAAAGAAAAACAATATTACCTTCCTAAGGGATGGAATTGACTTATAAATAATACTCTTTTTATCTTTAGGTCTAAAAGTATCTCAAGATTTGTTATTATATGCGATATCAAAGATACATATATTTGATTCTAATATGTTGTGTTTAATTTGCTTTAGATATATTGTATTTGATAATGAATATACAGGATGAAATTGTTTTAGGATACGCAAATACATGAAATTAATATTGGAAACACATATACATGAAATTGTGGAATTCAGATACATAGTAGGAAAGGGAAAAGAGAGGGAGAGAGGCGAGCACGAGAAGAGAAAGATGAGCGAGAAATTGGTATTCCAAATACATAAGAATCATGCTTTGTATATCATGCATTTAAAATGAACTACACCTAATTTGACTCGCTTATATCTAAGCCTTCAGATATATGTAGCTGTAACAATTAATTGACAGAAAATGTAATTTTAGAAACTATTGTTTCAACTAGTATTTACTACTAATAAGAGTGTGATTTGCGTTATTTTTCTCTCCTTTTGCTAGCAATATTGAAAAATTTGATATACAATAATATACGCTCAACTTACAATATGTGTAAAAGCCCAAAATAATCTTTTATTTTTGAGTTAAGTCTCAAAATTATTTTTGTGTTTTTACTTGGAACACAAATAATTCCTTATGTTTGCAATATTAGTGCACTTTTTGTCATCCTTCAAACTATTGTCTATTTTTTAACATTGATTTTGTCCATAATTTTATATATGAAATGTTCAATTGTTTTTTTTAATATATATTTACTAGAAATAATGACTCTGTGTGAGAGAAGGTGGGAAAAAGAACACTTTATTTTGTTTAGTATAAATACTATTGCAGCTAAACTAAGAATTTACTTTTGATTGTCAGACTATATCAATTTACTGTTGACATAATATTGTAAATCATTCACCAGTTCAAGAGGTATATTATGTATAACTACTAGACAATATTAATAAGTAATATTATGTTAGAGAATTGCTTTGGAACAAATTTTCAATGGCTTCCACGTTATCTTGATTTCGATATATGAAGTGTCAAAATATGGTGGATCAATATTCTATTTTCTCTTTGATGATATCTTTTTGTACTCCAAATACTCTGATATAAGTAATGCTTTTGAAGGAGTGTTTGGCTAAAAACATCCCTTAAATATATTTTAAATTTAAACAACATTTTCTTACTATCACAATGAGCAAAAAATTAACTATCCTAAAAATGGCCAGATTCACCCTTCCATTTTTTTTCTTGATAGCAACTAACGGTTAAACTAATTTCCTTTCATGTAAATGAAGTTAGAATTAACTATGGATAAACATGTGACGTTTTTAACATATTAAAGTTGCAATTCTTCTCATGTCAATATGATGAAAAATACATAGTAAAATATTTATAAAAAGTTCACATAGTTTGAATCTTAAGAAGCTAAAAGTGTCACATAAATGGAACAAAACGAATATTTTTTTTTACATAATATCTAAATATGTTATGTTATTTTTATCTTTTTAAAAATACAGTAACTAGTGTTTATAAAATTTACACCAAAAATAAAATTAAAATAGACTACCTTCATACTTCAAATTCCCTTGTTGACTAGGAAATAAAGAGAAAATTATACATTTTTTTCTTATAATATACTGTTGCTTATGTGATCAGTAATTACATAGGGCGAAAAATAATTTACTCGAAATATTTTACTCACTTTTTATGGGAACATCCTGACTGCTATTGTGAAGTTGAGGATGAAAACCTCTCTTCCTAGCTCATCCTGTTTAGTTAGGATTGTCTATTACTACTATAAGCTAAGATAAGAATTGAAGCAAACAAAATGGGGGACTTGTGGATTGATCAACTGTTAGTTTTTTTTTTTGTCAAAAACTAATTGAAGGATGAATCTTGCCATTTTTAAGATAATTGAGGAATGTTTTTTTGTTCATTGTGATAGTGCAAAGATGTGGTTTAAACATAGAGTATAGTTGAGGATTAATGTTGGTGACCAAAAACTCCTTTTGAAGCTTTGAAATACAAACACTTAAGTATAAAAACATGTTAACCGTTTTTAACTACAAAGTCAATCACACTAATATGATATTTCAAATCGATAAGACAATCCCTTTGAATATCACAGAGACAGTTGAGAATATGTGCAAGAGGATTTGCCCAATGTTTACAATACTAGATTGCATGCTAACTTATGATCTTTAGCTATTATTTCTTTATGTTATTATCAACATTTATCAAATGAATATACACATAACGACATGCATTTCATAATTATTCCTTTTCACATGATCAATATAACATCTTTTAAGTTTTTATTTGAACTTTTTTGTTGCATTTGAAATTATTAGTATGAATTTGTAGTGAAAATTTTCATATTCCTTTCCACATGATCTATGTAAAATCTTTAAGTTTTTATTTAAACTTTTTTTATTGCATTTGAAATTTATTAGTATGAATTTGTAGTTAAAATCATTTGAAAAACTGAATATTTAAAACGGCCTCAAAGAGGAATAATTAAATCTCACATGTTTTTTCTTGATAGAAGTTGAGTCATTAGCTCTTTGGGATCTCTCTTCTGCAATTCTTGAAATTTATCTCCCATAGGTGAATGTTTTTATCATTTTGTGGTCATTCTGTTTGTTTACCTTCTTTTTGAAAGTTTACTCTAGGTTTGTTCCTTCTAACTTAATCAGCATTCATAATGTAGTTTCAGGAGTTTTGAGAATTTCGGTTAGAGGGAAAATTTGTGGGTTACAAGTGATACGTTATCAATTGTATGAACCTCCTTGTATTCTGAGTGAATTGGTTGATGTTATTTCTCTCTATATTTTATATTCTCATATTAATATAGTGGATTTCTCATCTCCTTTGTGGACGTAGGTCGATTGACCGAACCACATTAAATCTTTGTGTCTTTTGGTATATTTCTCGCTTGTCTTGTACTCATGATCTTTTGAGGTTTGCTTTGATAGCTTTCACATTATTTTCGGATCTAACAACAATGGCCCATCAATGCAGCATCTCCTCCATGCGACCGCATCAATGTCGCAACTCCGATCCAAGAAGAGAATCCCCTCCCAAAGCAATCCACTTAATTAGTTAAATTATTGTAATTCCTTAATTGGTTGAATTATGGTAGCTTCTTGTCCTTGATTTCATATTAATTTACTCACTTATGGATTCAAATAGCTTAGGCGTACGTTCTGATTAAATTCATTTGGGAAATATTGATAACCAGTCCAATGTTGCCCATAAATTCATTATCAAATGTCCTTTTCACATATTCAAACATTAAGTGTAACAAAAATAGACATATATATAGTAGACAATTAATGGTATTGTATTGTATATCATATAGAAATGAAATGGTGCAAAACAAAATAAGAGTAATAAGCCAAATCCTTTTTCTCAGTCTCTTACTGTAAGTATATATATAATAATAGCAATGAAGATCAACTATTTCAATATATATATATATATTACTCTTATTTAGAAGTGACACTTCTAAAGGACGAACACAGCAACAAATACTTGTACAAAAGTAATATTTATTGTACCATAATTTGATGTCAAGTCATTGTCTTATTGGTAAATAGTACCACTTTTCCTGTAATGTTAACACATATTAAGCCTTTGTTGTTTTCCTTTCTAGGCTGACACATATTTACCTCTTTGTGCTTTGACTACTGTTTCCAATTCTCCTTTTTCAATCTTCGGTTGTCATTTGTCTCTCTCCTCTCACTTCTATGGATCTTTATTACTCCTTCCGTCTCATTTTATATATCAACCCTTTCTAAAAATAGTTGGACCACAATATATGTCATTTTATAAAATTTATGCATAAATTATCATATTTTACCCATTATACCCTTGATAGATTAATTAATTAGTCTTGAAAATATATTTACTTTGACTAACCTAGGAAATCTACAAGTAGTTAATTTCATTGGGAGAGTACTTCATTCATTAATTAACTACTTTCTNTACAATAATTTACAGTAATTAACAATAGAATATTTTAAAGACAAAAAAATTGATTGAGTCTCGAAATTTTATTAGTACCACATAAATTGAGTAAAAAGAAATAACCTTTATTATTTCAAAATTGCGTAAAAGATATTACAAATTATACAACAATAATTAGCAATTTAGAATGTTAAAAGACATAAATTTTTTTTTACCATAGTTAACAATAATTAAAAATTTAAACTATTTTAAATTACTATTAAAGTTTGATTAACTCTTTAATTTTGTCTTTGTCACATAAATTGAAACAAAAAATGATACATATTGGGCTCGTGCTAGCACGGGCTCCGATGTCTAGTATATATATAAAAGGACAAAAAACCCAAACAGAAATAATATGAGATATTTAGAAGAAAAGCCTTTTCCTACATGCTAAAAAGGGTAAAGAACGATAGGAAATTAGTAGATTCATTTCTTTGAGGAACTCTTCAATTAAGTCCCTGCAAATTTGATCTTGTAAGATTAGCCCTATTCTCCCAGCCTCTCTCTTTTCTCCCCATTCACTCTCATTCCACACTTCCTCTACACTTTGAATCATGCCTTTGCTACATGACTTTGGCTTCATGTGAAATAATAATGGTGCATTATTTGTAAATTTATCAATTGGTTCATATGCTTCTAGCCTCTTGATCCTTTGTTGTGTAACATGCCCTTCAAAAACAAAGAAAATACAAAAATTACTTTTTGGAGAATAAATAATTTTATATCAAATATTTAAAACATAAAATATCTAGTTTTACGGAGAGATCATGCGTTCACGTGCACCATAGTTTATGTATACTAAATTCGCCCTTTTCGTCCCATTGTAATATATAATTTTGTCTAAGGTGTCCAATGCACCCAGTTTTTAAAAGCTTGCAAGCCTCAAAGCATGTCAATCGATCTTGGACCACTCTCATCAGCAGACACATGGTTAATTAGTGGCACTACGTACAAACACCCCACTTGGGACTCAGTGCTTTGCAAAGATTTACCCGCCATCGTACTAAGGAAGTCCCATCAACTCTAGTATCATATTTGTCACAACCCAAACATATGTCAAAGTATTGGATTTTACTAACAAACATACAGATTTATCCATAGGGTTTTACCATCATGAGTCCAAAATCTCATGTACCATGCATGCATGTAAACTTTTTCTTTCCGTCTAAATTTTCATATGCATATCTTATTCGAAAGTTTATCCATAAAAAATCCTCCCAATTCTTCACCTCGACCCCTCAACCCCAATCAAGTCCGTCATATACATCTTCAGTATCTTCGTTAAGATTTTCTCCCCCATCATAGTATAATCAACTACTTATATTTCAAAAGAACTTACTTGCGTATGTATTTCTCCAAAGATTATACTATTCTTAATCATCCTTAATCCGTCTACCTTCACCCTTGCCTTAATCCATCAACAATACGATACAATAAAATTTATCAAATAACATTTCTCCGTACGTAGTCTAGTATCGCAATACAACGATCCATGTCTCAAAGAGTAGTTATTAAATCCCTAATCTCATCTTATCATAAAGCATGTTATTATATTGATAAAAACAATGAAGAAGAAAAAAAGTGTGTAGACAGTGCAGAGTGGACCTATAAGACTTTTGCTTTTACTTTCATATTTTTGGGTAGAATGTCTTTTTCATATTTTCACTTTTTCATCATTTTCTGACCAAATCATGACTAATTATTATTAATATTATTATGTGGAGGCATACAAATGAAGCTTTTGGCAAAAGATTCCATGGATAGATCTAGAGACCGTTACCAAAAGATAATTAATTTTTTGTTTTCTTGGTTAATTCTTTGGTAAGTAAGATACAATTAAATAATACTAATATATGTCATTTAATTTAACCTTAATTTACATTTATGATCTTTAACTTTGAGGGTATATAGTAAAGGGCAAATTACAGAAATCACATACTGTAAAGGCAAAATTACAATTTATCCCTTAAAAGTTTATAATTACAGAAATCCCTCATTTTCGCGCATCAAATTAATATATCAGCACTTATATTATTGTATCTCGCGCATGTATCAGCACTTATATAGCTCTGATGCATTAATCTGATGCGCGAGATACAATAATATAAGCGTTGATACATTAATCTGATGCGCGAGATACAATAATATAAGCGCTGATACATTAATCTGATGCGCGAAATGAGGGATTTTGGAAATTTATAAAACTTATAGGGGATAATGGTAATAAGTAAACTAAAATGTGAGATTTCTGTAATTTTTCCTATAGTAAACACTTAAATTTATATAAAATTGAACAAATAAACGCACATCGCATTTAAGTGTCTACTTGTTCACACCCAAAGTTGGAGATCATAAATATAAAATAAAATCAAGTTAAAATGACACATTTATGTATCGTGTCTTAAATAGTTGAACAAAGTTTTCAATAATATATAATAATAAAACAATCGTTAGTTTAACTTTTCTTTTCTTTTTTCTAGTGAAAGTTTCCTTTGAATGCCAAAAGTAATACTAGTAATGATGAAAATGGTCCATGCTCGTCCTCATATCATTATTCATTCCGTTACTTTAGCACTTTAAGATCTACGCCAACGTTAAACATGATAGCAATTAATTGTCTCTACTTTAAAAGTAAATTAAAGAGTTTCTTATTAAAAGTACGTAATTTTATCATCAGTTCTTACATTCCAAACATTTAAGAATTGATTATAAAAAGAATACTTACCATGCATATCAATCGCTTAGGTGGTTATTTGCTTTTACGTAAAATAATTTATACTATATATTTTATTTATAGTCTCTTTTTTTAAATGTCTAAGGTGAGAAAACTCGTTTTTCACTTTTTAAAAAAAGGAATACTCATTTTTTCGGGGGTATATTAAAATTTTCACTTTAGGTACCAATGTATATTTTGAACATATTTATAAGATGAAGATAACGTCATGCATTAGAAATCGAGAAAATGTAAAATTAGGCTAAAAATTAGGGGTGGACATAAATACCGGAAAATCAAAAAACTAAATCGAATCGAATCGAACTGAACTAATTCGATTTTTCGGTTCGGTGTCGGTGTTATTTTTTCAGATGTTCGGTTCTTCGGTTCGGTGTTCGGTGTAAGGGTCTCAAAACTTCGGTACACCGAAAAACCGAACTTTTATTTTAAAAAAATTAAAAATTAAAAAATATTATATATATATATATATATATGGGCATTCTCTTAATTAAAAATTAAAAATTAAATCAACAATTAAATCATTCATGAACAAATAAAAGTAACACCAAATGTACAAATCAATATTTAACTTGAAATATTAATTTTCAAGAGAAACTCAAACATATTTCTACCAATGTACATTATGTAAAGGAACCATCTTCATACTTGTTTTCTCGATAAATTGTTGGAGGCACAATGTTCTTGATAAAGACAAATATAGTCTTTTAGTTAGCACAATAAGTGTTCCACAGTAATACGCATCATTCCTTAACATAGTTTTAAATTTTTAAGTATCTTATACTTTATCCTTATTTTATTTTCATTCACACCGAAAAACCAATTTAAAAAACACCGAACTAAATCGAACCGAAGTAGAAAAAACTGAACCGAACCAAATTAGTTTGGTTTAATATACGGTGCACACTTTCTAAAATCAAAAATTGAAAAACCAAATTAAAATTTGATAAAATCAAACCAAATAACCGAACGTCCACCCCTACTAAAAACTAACTCAGAAAGAAGAGTATTATCTCAAATTTATAAAGAAATCACTCATCTTATTTTTTTTACTCAATACTAGGTGAGATGAGTGCTGCAGCGACATGGACCTAACTAATACTCTCAAAACTAAGTTGAAAGGAAGAAGAATTGCCTAAATCTGAACATTTATATCATTAACTACCAATATGAGATTTTTGTCAATTCGAGGAAATACGCCAAAAAAATAGAACAGATGCAAAATTATTGTAAAAGAAGTAAAAAATGGAAGAAGAAAACTGACCATTATGATTATGTTTAGGTTTGGCGATTTTGTTGCACAATGTTAATGGAGTCGTTGGCTTCACTGCATCGCTGATTTGCTTATCCCTTTTTAGTGAGTTTAGAATCTGGCGAATAGACTCTAAATCGTCATTGCACTTGCCCAAGTCTTCTAGAAGCTTCCTTCTCTTTACCTCTTCTGTACTCGACTTCCTATGAGGGCTCGGAAGGCACTTTATTTCCTCCAGCCCCATCAGCCGTGCCACTAACGCTATTGGCCGCTCCTTTTTATCTGCTTCGATTTTTGGTACCTTGCCCTCATCATTCTTTTCATTTTCCCCAATTGCTACTTTACCTTCCTTTCCGATTCCAGAGGTAATGCGTTTCGTCTTTTTTTGGTATTTGGAAATTAGTTGAATAATGCCTGACATGCAACCAGTAGACTTCACAACATGCTGATTTTCTCCACCCGGCGGTGTCCTTCGCCGGCGAGCTGATGCCACTAATGAATCTTGTCTCTTTAGCATTATCTCACCTTCCTTTCTTCTTCTTCTGTAGGAGAGATCTGAGAATATTTTTTTTTAGAATATAACAGAAATGATAAAAAGGAATTCTACAAGGCGTGTGTTGTGTTGTGTTTTAAAGGGTAGTGGAAGAGGCATGGCCTAAGTTTTCTTCTTACTTATGGAATAGAGTTCACAATTTTTTTTTTTACTTTGGGTGAGACAAGCAACATGTATAGGTCCCATCAGTAATTTTGCTTTATACACTTTTATTCATTCCATTTTCTAATTTTTCTGTAATATAAATTGTACATTATATGCTTAAAATTTTATAGAGTTTTAGCCATATGCATAGATATAAATATGAAAAATTATACGAAATGTTCCTTGAGTAAAAAAAATTGTATCTGAAATAATTTAAATTTCAATTATTAGTTAAAATAGTCATTCAATCATGTTTTCCTAATGACCTCTAGTACAGAGAAAATTCTATTGAGAGCGTTATCTTTTAATAGGCCCTACAATACAATATTCAAATTTTGCCGGGGCTTTAATGTAAACACAAAACATTGGATGGAGAATCTAAAAAAAAGAAAGAAGAAGTGCACTTCTGATCTTACCTTTTTTTCTTAGGGTCTCTTTGGATATGCTTATAATAAAAAGTTATTTATAAGTCAAAAGTTAAAAGTCATAAGTAGACAAAACTACTTTTGGCTTTTGAGTTGTTTTAAAACTTTTTTGGCATAAAAATGAGGAATTGATATCTCAAAAGATTACTCAACTTTGAGAATTTATCTAGTAAAGTTATTGAACTTTACTTTATATCAACAAAACATTCAACTTAGGCCTATCAATAAAATCATTCAACTTTAAGAATTTATCTAATAAAGTCGTTAAACTTTTGTATAAATAAAATCATTCAACCTAGGCTTTTGTATCAATAAAATCACTCAACTAATTTTATTATAAAAAAAATTGACACAACAAAATAAATATGTAAATATTAACTCCACAAATAAATAAAGCTAAAAATATTTACGAATAAATTTAACAAGTGAAATAAATATAATAATATTATTATGTACTTAAAATTTAACATGTATATGACGGACGTTATCCTTCCAATAAATATTATTGATATTATCATAGGCTTATGACTGCAATAATTTTTTTTATAAGACGTCAATTTTTTTTTTATAATTCAATGACTACAATAATTTAATACTTGCAGTTATTAAGCCAACGTCTATATCATTTTTTTATATGATAAAATTGATGTATTACACAATTATTTGTCATGACAATCTTTTACGGGTCTTTTAATTTCTATCTTTTTTTTTTTCTTAGGAAAACGCTCATCATAATACATTTTAATTATATAATACTATCATAATATAATTTTTACTAAGTAAGTTTATTCATAAAATAATCTTGATGCTTTTTTTTAATTTTATTTATTTATGGAGTTCATATATATTTACATGGCATAAACAATAATTTATTTATTTATGTTAATGTTTTTAATGATAAATTGAGTTGAGTGGCCTTATTGATACAAATGTCTAAGTTGAGTGATTTTGTTGATATTAAACAGAGTTTAATGACTTTACTACATAAATTCTTAAAATTGAGTGTCAAAAGCACCTAAAAATAAGCTAATACAAATGGGCACTTATTCTTCCATCTTCAAAATTCCTTAACCAAAATCTTTATAAAACAAAAGAATCACCCAACATTGTGGAGTTTTTTTTTTTTTTTAAATTTTTTTCTTCCAGAATTTAGGATGAAGGATTTGATGAACAATGATCTAATTGTTGGTTTAGAAATGTGGATTGTATTTTAAAAAAATATAAATATAATAATGAGCAATTGACATAGGCTTCAACACAAACCCAAAAAATTTCAATTCACTTTCAACCAAAAAACATGATTAATATGATCATGTTCATTTAACTGTTACGTTGTCATTCACCAAATATTTTTTTATCACTTTATTAGTTCGTTTAGTGTCAAAAAATAGTAGTAGAAAAGGAAAGAAAGAATATATATATTTCTGTTTGGTAAAAATCAAGCAACTACATCAAAAGCAAAAGCAGTTAAATAGATAAATATATTATTATATTTAGTTTGATTTTAATAATTTTAAAACCTACGAAATTGGTTGATTTTGATTTAAATTATTAATTGATCCAAATCGAATCGTAAACAATCCTAACGATTATGCGAAGTGCAAATTTACGTCGCATGGCATCGCACTGCACTGCACCATTTGTAATCCCTACAAGGGATAGAGAGAAAAATAATAATAGTCGAAATAGGAAAATGCAAATTCTAAAACACACGAAGATTCATCAGTATTTTTCAATAGAATAAGAATGAATTAAAAAAAGGATAAGGGCATTATATTCTTTCACCAATATCTTCTTTTTGGCTTGTAGTTATGCTATTGAAGTGAAATATATATGTTAAAAAACAATGAATTATACCCATGTGTCGATCATTTAAGTTTACATCTAACATAATTGGATATTATCATAACATTAAAAGACAGTTCCATTTCTTTGTTAATAATAATAATTTAACTGATCAATAAGAGTTGTGGTGGAGTGGTAAGTACTCCTTCATTCTTAACCAAGAGATCTCGGGTTCGAACGCAAATCCAGATTTAGTCGAGCCTCAATGTGGACAGATGAATTTGATTGCACATATAAGGATGTGTGCAATGTATAATCACGACTTTAAAATATGTCTTTTATAGACGTGCACATAAATCACATTGTTAGGATAATATAATAGTACGGAGTTGTAGTAGTTTTACTTATTAGATAATAGTACATTGTTGTAGTAGTTTTACTCTATTAAAACTCATGTTGATAGTATATCTCTTAGAGAGTGTGTATTTAACTACAGATTTGTGTAACATGATCTCTATATATTGAGGAATAACTCCTCCGTTAAATACAAACGAGTTTTACCATATTTACGAAGACACATGTTTTGCAATGACACTTCCCTCAATTACAATACCTTACCAAACTTTATGTATTGATAATGGGACAAGTTTGACAATTTCTCATTTTGGTCATTCTACCTTAGTCAACCTTTACATCTATCTAATGTATTATTAGTGCTTGAAATTATCAAAAATTTGCTTAGCGTGACAACTTTTATTTCTGATAGATATAATGTTATATATATTTGGATTTCACCCTTATTTTTGTCTTGTGAAGAATAGGGCAACGAAGAAATTAGTACTACTGCGTGGGACTCTTGAGCATGACCTTTATCGCCTCCTTGCTGCCTAACCACTCAATCAACCCTCTTCCTCAAATAAATTATAGGCTTTTCATGTTTTCAAGTCATCTTTTGATTTACATATATCATTCTTTTAATTTTTTTTAACACTATATCAATATTTATTTTAGAGTTCAACAAATTCTGATTCACATCTAAAACTTGTTTAAAATATACTGTTTTCTAAGAAAAAACGCTCAATATATGCTCATTTATTATTGCACTCGCACAAATTTATTTTAAATTTTAGATATATTATATTATCCTACATAGATAAATAGTATTTCATCAAAAGACTGAAACTAATAATAATAATAATAATAATAATGATAAATAAATTAAAAATAGTAAAAAATATATAAAACTAACTTCATCATAATATTATTGGAAAAAATATCAAATAGCTGAATTTATCAAAATATGACAAGAAAAAAACAAGTTTAAAGTCTTGACTTGCAAGATATATACAGTCATATAGAAAAAGTTTGGCTAATAAATTCTCCAAGGAAAACAACAGATATTAATGACATAAATGCAAAATCAACTCTCAAAAAAAGACCATCAATACTATTGGTAAAAGCATTATATCTATCTAAAATAATATAAGGACAAAAAATTGATTATATGTATTCGCATTACTTATAAGCATAATCTTTAAATAATCAGCTGCAAGTCAGAAAAGGCTCAAAACTGTCTTTTAACATATTGAAAATAGTTTTACTTTCATTTATTGATTTAAAAATGTCCTCAACATTTCTTTTAAGCACAAAAATATCCTTTGCAATTGCAGAAGCCAAAGCAAAAGCCAATGCCAAGAGAATAGGACTCCCATAATTAAACAATTGCATAAGCCAAGAGAACAGGATTCCCATAATCTTAAAAATCATGTTCCAAATATGAGTATTAAATTTGGGTGTTGGGTCTTTTTATTTGATAAAAAATGAATTGGATCAATGAAAATTGACCACTTGTTTAGTTAAATTCCATCTCAGATTTTTGTTAACAAAAATGTATTTTTGAGCCTAAAAAAATATATATTTTAAAGGCATAATAAGTAGACACATAAACTTATATAAAATTGAACAAATAGACACATTTGTCCTATATAACACCCTACATGACAATTGTTTGTCCTACGTGGCATCCTACATGTATTATGCCATGTAGGACACATGTGTCTACTAGTTTAATTTTATATAAATTTAAGTGTCTATTTGTATACACTCAAAGTTGGACGGCATAGTTATCCACTGAAGTCAGGGTCATGTTTATGTATTAGATCCATTATACAACTGTTTCTAATAGGTTAAAAGGACTTTTTGAACTTTTTCCATGACAAACCAATAGTTTTAGAGTTATATAGTAACACAATCTCTGAGGCAAATAAATTACTAATATTTCAACTCACATTTTGTAGACAAAAACAAAAAATTAGTCAACTCTTTTTTTTTTCTTCTTAATATATATAAGGACATATTTATATATAGTAGGAATTGAATAAATAAAAAAGAATGAGGGGAATATTAATGTATAAGAAAGAGAAGAAGAAGAAGGTGGCAGAGTCCGGCGGCCATTGGTGGTCGGGCAAAATTAATACTAGTAATGTTGTATGAGAATTAATGGAGAAGGAGATGGAGATGGATAGAGCGTATTCCATGGATGATAAAAGCTCTCATTATAGTATTACTAGTGCCATTCTTCCTTCTCTTGGTGCCCATACTAATTGCAAAACCAAACTCCGTCGCTACATCATCTCCCCTTCTAATCCCCGTTACAGGTATCCAAATATTATACATTCGTTCAATTGATTTTCGTGCTGTTGTTTTATGGCGAAATTGTAGATGGGTTTTTATGATTTACTTTCATGCAGCACGAAATTTGACCCTTTGGGGTTGGGTGGGTCAGGTGGTTTGGCGTTGGGTTTTGAGGTCTTAAGTTCGAAACCCTTCTGTAATGGGGTTTAAGTTGTGTGGACTCTTCACTTTTCACTTTCATGCATGCTGTAGTAACATTCTTGAAGAGTCCGAGCAAAGTAGCTTTCAGATTCTCTAAAAATACAGTACTTTTTGCAGAATCCGACATGACATTCTTTGTATGGTTTGAGAGCTATTGCATAGGAGAGGCACAGGAGAGAGGGGTTTTAGACTTTTTATCTTTTTAACAGATTTGGTTATCATGCAGGGCTTGGAATGCTTATTTGGTGCTACTTGTATTCTACACAGCATGGGCGTCACCTTTTCAATTTGGATTTCTAGACAGACCTCGAGGAGTTATTCCCATCTTAGATAACATAGCTAATTCATTTTTTGCCATTGACATTGTCCTCACATTCTTTGTTGCCTATCTTGATAAATCAGCTTGCAGTATGATTGATGACCCAAAGCGGATAGCTTTGAGGTACACAAAATCCGGGTTTTTGTTTGATGTTATATCCACCATCCCTTCTGAACTTATTCGTAAATCAACCCCCTATTTTCTTCAATCATATGAATACTTCAGTATCCTTCGTCTCTGGCGTCTCAGAAGAGTCAGTGCCATGTTTGCAAGGTAAGATGCTTTATTACCAGAACTACTTAATTAGTTTCCATGTTATTAATGATTTCCCACGTTTTAGTGTATTGGATCAATACCTGAAGCTCTTTGTTGGTGGTCCAATCTATAAAAAGAAGGAGGAATAAATTGCATATTTATTTTAAGTACTAGGATACTGAAATTTCATCTTTGTGAGATCGTCAATATTGTACGGAGGGCGTCTTTAGAGTATATTGAATCAGTAATAGCTATTCTTTTTCTAACACAGAAATTCAATTTGAATTAGTATCAAAACTAAGAATAGTGAATTGTTCTGTTTCAAGTCTACTGGAATTATGCATTGTTATAATAGTTTGGGTGAAGAAGAGAAGTGCAACTATCATGATTACAATGCTTTGACAAGATCTCTTACTTTAGTGATAAATACGGAGACTATGTTTTGAAATAAATAGCTGACAAATGTGCTGTTCTTTTGCTATAGATTGGAGAAAAACAGGAAGATCAGTTACTTTGGGGTTCGCGTACTGAAGCTTATATGTGTAAGTCTTTCAAGCAATAAATGGTATTTGCTTGTAAATTACCTCAATGGTGATTTACCATAACACACTTTGGGGTATTTTTTTCAGGTGACTCTTTTTGCTGTTCATTGTGCTGGCTGCTTCTACTATTTTCTTGCTGCTCGGAAACAAGACACAAGTAAAACATGGCTTTCACTTGCCATTGGAAATCATCATGACAGGAGCATCTGGGATCTCTATGTAATGTGTATGTATTGGTCCATTACAACGCTTACAACAACTGGCTATGGGGATTTGCACGCTGTGGCCACAGAGGAAATGATATTCACCATGTTTTACATGTTATTCGACCTCGGGTTGACTGCATATCTTATTGGAAACATGACCAACTTGGTTGTCCATGGAACCAGTAAGACTAGGAAATTCGTGAGTAGATTCTCTCTTTTAACTTCTTGATTGATTTAATTGAAATCACTACGTATTTTTCCTTTCAGGACATTTAGATGCAATTTGCACAATATTTTATCATTTATATTTAACCTATATTTACGGTGCTATCATTTCATCACTGTGCCCATATCTCATTTCGTCATTTACTAATTTTAAGTCTTCAAACATCATCACAGATGTTGCATCTAGCATAGGATTAGATGATGAAATTGTTATCAGTTCTCTTTCTACAACGTATTTAGTTTTTGGCTTAGTAATCTAAATCTCTGAACAAGTATCACAAATGAATTGGGAATCCAAGGGTGTGGCCTAGAGATCAATGAAGTGGTTGAGAACCATAAAGTCTCAAGTTCAATTCCCAACGGAGACAAATAACACTAGTTAATTCTTTCCTTTTGTCCTAGCCTTGGTGGATAGAATTACCTAGTACCTATTGCTGGTGGGAGGTGGAAGGTATCCCATGNACTTTCAGGACATTTAGATGCAATTTGCACAATATTTTATCATTTATATTTAACCTATATTTACGGTGCTATCATTTCATCACTGTGCCCATATCTCATTTCGTCATTTACTAATTTTAAGTCTTCAAACATCATCACAGATGTTGCATCTAGCATAGGATTAGATGATGAAATTGTTATCAGTTCTCTTTCTACAACGTATTTAGTTTGTGGCCTAGTATTCTAAATCCCTGAACAAGTATCACAAATGAATTGGGAACCCAAGGGTGTGGCCTAGTGGTCAATGGAGTGGTTGAGAACCATGAGGTCTCAAGTTCAATAACCAGCGGAGACCAAAAACGCTAGTTAATTCTCCCTTTTGTCCTACCCTTGGTGGATAGAATTACCTTGTACCTGTTGTTGGTGGGAGGTGGCAGGTATCCCATGGAATTAGTCGAGGTATGCGAAAGCTGGCCCGAACACCACGGTCATAAAAAAAAAAGTACCACAAATAAATTGGAAAATCATTTTTAGAATATCGATGATACTGTCTTGTCTTGCTGACAAATTCTGATTTTTCTTCTAAAGGATTTATCTCTGATGATTGTTTCGCTGCACAGAGGGATACTATTCAAGCTGCCTCAAGCTTTGCACAAAGGAATAAGCTGCCGGTTCGTCTTGAAGAACAGATGATAGCTCACTTGCGTTTGAGGCACAGAACAGACTCAGAAGGTCTTCAGCAGCAAGAAACTCTTGAAACACTACCCAAAGCTATTCGATCTGGCATTTCACATTATCTATTCTATCCACTGGTGGATAAGGTGTACTTATTTCATGGGGTATCAAATGACTTACTTTTTCAACTGGTAATTCCCAGCTGTGCTTAATTTTGTTGATTGATCCTAAGGTTTCATAAAAGTTTCATACTATTGGTGAATAGTCTTTTGTCTGTAACAAAATGTTGTTCAGTTGTTTCACTAATTTCCGTAATAATACAAATAGCTGATTTGATTTCTTCTCGATCTTTTTATACTGTGCAGGTTTCTGAGATGAAGGCCGAGTATTTCCCTCCAAAAGAGGATGTTATTTTGCAAAATGAAGCACCTACAGATTTGTACATTCTGGTAACTGGAGCAGTGGTAAGGAGCACTTTCTCGCTCTCCCACTCTTTTTTTCTGGGAAAGGAGCGGAAAGCAAAGGAAAAGAATGCTTTGGAAAAGAACTAATGGTTCTCTCATTTTTTTCGTACCGCTGTTGATTTATCACAATAGCCAAACTCTCAAGTCAAGGAACCGTGATATCTTATGCATTCATAATAATGATTATTTTCTATGAAAAATGATTTTTTTAACACTAATCACAAAATCTTCGACCTTCTTGCTGTTAAATACAGTTAGCATCTATTTTTTCTTCGTTGATTTAATTGCTGCAATTGAATCTCTTAATAATCACATCTGTCGTTCATGTAGGATCTTATATCACACAAGAGTGGAATGGATCAGGTAAGTTACTCTAGTGTAGGACTTAAACATTCTGTTATCCTGAGCTTAAATGCTTATTTAGTGGATCATTTTGTGTAGGTAGTTGGCGAGTTGAAGATGGGGGATGTTTGTGGAGAAGTTGGTGTCCTTTGCTGTAGGCCTCAACTTTTTAATGTTCGAACCAAAAAAGTATCCCAACTGCTACGCTTGGATCGTAGTTCATTCTTCAACATCGTTAAAACAAATATAGGAGACGGGACAATAATCATGAACAATCTCCTTCAGGTGAATAGACTCCTTTGATGTTATTTAGGCACTATCTAAATAATTCCATATTTATTAATGTAGATATCAGGTCGGTAGTAATTTCCTACGGCTATAGAAAACATTTGACATCCATTTTTTCTGAACCTTCCATTGTACAGTCCTTTGAAACAGTTACACTGTTATGATGCCGAATTCTATCATAATACTCAGCTATGGATAAAATTCAATGATTTTCATCATTCTTCACTTTGTGTTCGATTTTTTTTTAAAAAAAAATTGGAATCCCAAGTGCAAAATTTTCTTTCTGGAAGTGGTTTGGCGAAGATTTTTCACCTATATGAGTTTTATTCTCAACTAGAATAAATGACCCTTTGTAATATTTTGATGTGTGGATGCTATTCTAGCTTTAAACAATGATCTTCTTGGATGCAGCATTTGAAAGAGCGAAGGGACCCGATGATGACAGCAATATTAGCAGATATAGAACATATGCTGACTCAGGGAAGGATGGACATGCCTCTTAGCTTATGTTTTGCAGCAAACAGAGGAGATGATCTTTTGTTGCGCCAATTGCTAAAAAAGGGAATGGATCCTAATGAATCTGATAGTAATGGACGTACAGTGTTGGTAAGACTCCTCCCTATTTTGCATTAAACACTTGACCTAAATAACATTTATGTTTGAAAGTTGAAAATCATATGCATATTATGATGCAGCATATAGCAGCTTCAAAAGGAAGTGTTGAATGTATTCTTCTACTTCTCGACTTTGGAGCACATCCAAATAGAAAAGGTACTCTTTCCATTTCCATACCATAGAAAATCACACACAGTTTCTTTTGGGAAATCATACTTTATGTCTGGAAAATTATGGATGTACATTAGTATACAAAGTTAAATACTTAATACAAGCCATTAATTTGCGTTGTGCTTTCAATTATTCCAATGACCTCGACTAAGTATCTATCTAAGAGGCAGTTTTATCCTTAGCGTCTTCAATTTCTTTTTGAACCTTTTAACAAGAATAACTTAGTTGTATCTGCCCTTGATAAATATTAAGTAGAGCATCACTCCCAAATTTGCAAATTCGAGATTCTGTACTACTCTCTCTGATAAACAGCTACTTTTGTTATTGCAGATTCTGAAGGAAATGTTCCATTGTGGGATGCAATTGTGGGGAAGCATGATGCTGTGGTAAAATTGCTTGTGGACAATGGTGCAACAATATCTTCAGGAGACGTAGGTCAGTTTGCTTGCTTTGCAGTGGAGCAAGGCAGCTTAGACTTGCTTAAGGAGATCATCAAGTATGGAGGTGATGTCACCCTTCTTAACAGCCTAGGCACGACAGCAATACACACTGCTATATCCGAGGAGAATGTGGAAATAGTTAAATTCCTGTTGGAACAAGGAACTGACATTGATAAAGCAGACGTTCACGGTTGGACACCAAGAGCATTGGCTGAATATCAGGGCCACGAAGAAATAAAGGAGCTTTTCAACTTGATGCAACCAACTAGTAAAGAAACCAATGTCTGTCCTCCTGAAGCGCCTTTTGCTCCCTACCTTATGAAGTATCAAAGCGATCCCGCGATTCCTCTCTTCATTCATGAAGAAACAGCTAGAGAAACTGGCTCCTCCAACGGCAGATTGAGGAGAAGGGCTAGTTTCTTTCAGAATTCACTGATAGGATTTGTGGCTGCACGCCAGAGACACAATGAAGGTGAGTTGAGCTTTAAACTTTGAAGCCTCTCTCTCTAGTCCTTAAGTACACCTCCAAAGTCATAAAGATGGTCAACTCTACAATATACATCTATGTTACAAAATAGTCTTTTAGTTATAAAAATGCACTTTTACCTCCTAGTAGGTCTTGTCTTGATAAAGTTTTGGACGATTTTTAGTTAAAAGTTATTGTGAATCTTATAATATTTTGCCAGGAACTAACTGTGCCTTGGCAGGAGGAAGTGGCCCGGATTATTCTTCAACTAAAATTGCCAATTCAAGAATTCCAAGCAGAATAACCATCCGTTGTCTAGAGAAAGCTCATATAGGTAGAAGGGCTGTACTTTTGCCAGATTCCATTAATGAGCTGCTTGATATCGGTGCTGAGAAATTTGGCGTCTCTCTCGCGAAAGTACTTACGGAAGATGGAGCACTAATTGAGGACATTGAAGTGATAAGAGATGGAGATCATCTAGTTCTTGCTACTTCAGAAAATTAAACAGTTCAATCATACATATTACAGAAATAAATCTGATTTGACCTGTAAATTTTAGTGCTCGTCATTTTGGATATGATATAACAAGGCAATACAGAGAAATTTTAGTCATTGAAAAGTTGGATGAAAAAGGATCAGAGGGTGTGGGGGAGGGGAGAAAATGTATAAATTTTACTTTCCAGATAATAAAATTCCTTCAAACATTTGGAATTCTTATGCACGTTACTTTGGGTTGTTGATTTCATATATTGTCTACTAGTGTTTCGTTTGCTACACCAAGTCACTAACCCATTTTCTATAACATCAAAGTCGCTCCATTTTGCTCAAGTATTACATGTGGCTATAATCCTTTTGGAACCGACATTATTTCAAGTGATGGATGAAGATAGTGTGTTTTGTATGACACTTAACTCGGGACCCGATTTTCGAATCAGGACCCGACCCCAACACTCGATCGAGACTCGACTTTCGAACCGAAATTCGACTCGGCATTTGATGACCAATTCGGGACCCAAACTTGACACTTGAATTCACACACACCTGAATCGGGACCCAACCTGGAATCCCAAATGGGACCCGACATCCAAATCAGGATCAGTCCTTGACCCGACCCGGGAGTTGTGTCTCAAATCGAGGTTGGGAGTCGGGTCCTGAATCGAGAATCAGGAGTCGAATCTTGAATTAGCATCAGGAATTGGTACCCATAACTTGAGTTAGGGTGGAAAGTTGAGGTGTGAGGTTGAAAAAGAGTTTCGAAAATGTTTTCCTTACTTTTTGGACCCAAGTCATTTTTCTTAAATTTAAGAAATATAAGTTAATTTGGAAAAACAATTTCCAAAACATGAGAAAATTAAGAAATGTTTTCCTTCGTCTCGAACACAATTAATTTGCTTTTAAAGATAGTTTGTTCACACAAATTCATTTTTACCTTCTTTTCCCCATTGTTCATTTGACAGCGCAAGGCAACCAATTTGGTTTCACCTATTTTTTTCCTAGAGACATTGTTGTTTTTTTCCAGTGAAAACACCTGGAGAAATGATGCCTCGTATCATCTTACATAAATGTAGTACAAGAGAGACTCATAAGATGGACGTGCAGAGAAGTATGATAAATACCACAACAATACATGCATTAATAGCAAAATCTGCATAAAATTGTATATACAGTTCCATCCACAAATTGCCCATGAAACACTTGATATAAATTACACATTTGTTCACGATAAAGAATGTCGTTATTGCTTGTACATCTTAACTAATTAAGTTTTCCACCTTCTTGTGGGGTAATTCTTCTTTTCTAAGGCCCTGCACTGCTGGGACTCGGTCATCCATCAGGCTACAGTTCTCTCAATTGATTCTCCGTAACATTAAGTCAACTGGCACTTTTACAACCCCGATGTTTGTCTCTTCCAGTATCACATAATTGCCAGTACAAAAATGGGGGTAAAAAAATGCTGCAAATTATAACTCTTCTGGAAAGATCACATGGATATTCATTCTCAATAATCACTTTCCCATGAGTTTGTAGTAGGCATAGAGACCAGAGCCAACAAATCCCAGAAGCTGTCCAAGGACATTCAACTGAAAGAAGATATCCATCCACAACGATTAGTAGACAATAAATAACAGCCAATCACAGGAACAGAAATAATAAACTCACCAAATCAAATGGAAGCCCGCCAAATATGAACCATCCTAGTGAGATTGTGAAAAGATCCTGCATAAAAGAAGAAAAAACTATAGTACTGATAGAGACTCATCAAATACTGATATTTAACTTGTTTCTTACACTCAAGAATACATAACAAGTTAAATGGAAATCTCGCAACCATAGGACCTGGTTAGAAAATGGACTCTACAGCCACTTAGCAAAGTCTAACTTACCTCTTCAGTGAAAAACCAGAAAGGTGTTCATCTTAAAGAGAATCCTATATTTTCAAATGCAGTGAGCGGATTGACAAGTTGGCTGCAGCTAACACAGTTAACTAGCTAAGTATAAAGGAGATAAAAATTGACAGCCGGACCAGTAGAGTGAATAACCCTCCCTTGCTTTTCAATTTCATATGAGAAATTATCTGTTGTGAACCCAAACACGTTGGCAGAGGACAAGGATGACACAGAGGATGAAATAAGGGAAGAGCACATGGATATGCCACGTAGGAGTGCTAGAAAAATGATTCCTCCTGCTAAACTTGGGGATTACGTTTGGAAAAGAGGGGTACATAAGTAAAAAGGCAAAGTCTGTTAGACGAGTCAGATATAAAAGCAGCAGTAATGCAGCATTGCAGGGCCGCGAATATGTTTTGAGTGGATTCTAATTTCTCATCCCGTTTCTCTGATTTCTCATCTCATTTCTAGTATCTATCCTAGTTTCTTTATCTTCTGCAATTTCTATTGTATTAGTACTATTTCTATGTTGCTGTAGTACACCAGTTAATACTATCAGTGAAAAGAGTTTGGCTACTGTTCTTTTGTGATTAGTGATTGTTACATTATCCATATTTCCTATTAACAGTGCCACCGGCTGTCTCACAATAAACACAGGGAGTAGATGAAAATCGACACTGGGAAAAGAGGTTGTGGGCAGTGGAAGAATAAAAGACTCTGAATCATGTTTATTGGCCCCACAGAGTTTGGATCACTTTTCTTTCTCTTCTTTAGAGGACAGAGGTTGGTAGACCTCCTCTTTAGTTTGCTACGTAACTTTGACTGAAAGTGCAATCTGCCATTTTCGAGTAAAGGTTGTGTTTGCCTCAGATATTTCAGCATCACAAACCTCAAGGACATCCTATCAAATTTCCATCAGCTCCTAGTAAAGGTGCATGTTGCTTAATGCTCAACTCCATCCAAATAGAAATGAGAACTTTTGACAAAGGATATGGCTTTTTCTTTCAGTATGCTGTGAGAACTATATCTGCAAGCTATCAGTAACTGTAGCCTAGTGATATGAGGCTATACTATAAGTAGGCTCCTGAGGAACAAGGTGATAAGTTAAGTGATTTTTTTTTTCCATAACAAAATCACTTGAATTTACAGCAGTTTAAGATTATGGCCCTCCCAAATAGTTTCAACAGCACAACACTAAGCCCATACATTAGAAGCTTACATCTTTTCTGCTAGGTATTTGGTCTGCATACGATGTGTAAGTCTACCATTAAAATTCCATGGATTCAATTCAAATGAGAGTTGTAAGCCCACAGTACTCTTTGATTCTTAAACAAGAAATCAACGATTAACGTGAGAATGAGTCGATTTATATGCAACAGCACGTCAGAGACGAGACTAGCACTGTATCGCTGGTACTATATCTCAAGATGAAGGTATGATGAACAAAATGCAGAATGAAGCAGAGATATAAGGAAGCAATTTCTCAGAAAAATCAAAAGGACAAACCAAAATATGAAGGAGGCAAACCAGATGCTCGAGAAAATGCCAAGGAGAAACACGCAAAAGGAAAAACTACAGAAAACATATTGGCACATCAGATGTTCGAGAAAATGACAAAGTAGGAGAAGAGCATGCTGTGACTTTGAATGTTCAAAAAGATGCCCACAAGAAAACAACAGCAAAAGCTACTAGAGAAACTAAACAAGCCTCCACGCTAAGAAAGAAGCATGATGATCAACAACAAAGACACGAGGAGCCAGATACAGATCAAGAGAAAGGAGACTGAGAATCAACAGCAGGGAACATAGAATGAAGTAATAGTCATTGGGGATACTGCCAAACATTGTGAGCAACAAGACAAGCCCCCAGAAAGCTCTATAACAAATCCATAGGCTATCAACTATATTCATATACAGATCCATCAACATCAACAGAAATGGCAAAAGCGGAGCACAAACAAGGAACATTTATATTTAAGAAAGAAAGGAATTATTACACTATAAACTAGATCCATCGACTATAAAAAGATAATGAAGAAAGGGAGTGGGAATGAAGACTCAAAAGACAAAGTGACACAAGACGTTATCTCAACATTTAAGAATAAACCATTGAGGTTAGGTTACAATAGGAACATGAGTTGTACTATGTGTTGGAATATATGCAGGATTTGACCATAAAAGGTCATTTATCCCCAAGAGGCGCCTCATAATTAGGGAAGAGGGGAATTAGAATCTTCTAACTAGATAACATAAGAAGTCCTTCTCTGACTAGATAACATAAGAAGTCCATACAATTCTATCTAGATCACTTTGGGTGACTAGTGGAGTATTTGATAAGGACTTCAAGTGACAAGATAGAGATGTGAACTTTTCCATTTTATAGTAGGTAATGCCAAAGTATTCTAACCATTAACTTGTCTCAATTGTCATTTTGTAAATAGGAGTCCTCCATATACACTATTGGAAAGAATTTAGTATTGCAAAATATATATTCTAGGATCAAGTTATAATGTCCACTCTTAGCTTTGCTCAAGGAGGTTAGGCATACTTGTCCATTGTGCTTACTTATCAAAAGGAAGGCATATGCTCCCTCTGCTGTGAGCCTTATGAAGGCCCCCAGGTAATTTAGAAATGACTGTTCTCCAGGAACTGAAATACACGATCACTTGCAATCTTGCACTCTATTCAACTCCAATTGCAACAAAGCAATGCATTTGACAACCTGAATTATGGACTTGTGTTCCTCCACAAACATTATTTGCCATTTAACAAACTTAGTACTTTCTCCAATTGGAGTTTTGACCTAGTGAGGCGAATCAGAAAGTTTAATAGGATAATCAGATTCATCAGAGAACAAACCTTCAAGTTACCGCATATTGTCTGTGTGACAGCTGAATTCAGGGTTGTGTTGAGAAATATAGAGTAGTTCAAGAAAAATGCCAATATGCAAGACATAAGCATTACAACCTGCTCATTTACAAAGTACCAAGAGTCAAAACACAGCAATATAACATCCCGTTCAGAAAATTCTAAATAGCAGTTAAATGTCCAGTACTGAAAAAAAAAGAGTTACTTGTCCAGTAACAGTTGGAAGGAACCATGTGCAGTATTTCTTTTTAATCCTGCCCTAAGAACTCCCACTCTTTTTGCTCCCTTGGTGACTCGAGCCCACAACCTTAGGGTTGGAGATGGAGGGTGCCTACCCTCCGAGCAACCTCCTCTTGTCAACCATATGACAGTGTGCTAGTATGAACAGAGTAGGGCATATTTAAATTGAACCAAAATAACTGTTTGGACTTTGGAGCAGGATTCACTCTCCACTTTTCCTTTTTACCCCAGGGGCAGTAAAAATACTGTCTCATGCTATGTTGCTCGGACTCTCCAAAAATGTTGTCGCACCCGTGTCAGATTCTCCAAAATGTACTATTTTTGGAGTGACACGCCGTTGATATTTTTGAAGAGTCCGAGCAACATAGCTCAGGAAGTGGGGAATGGGAAAGAACACCTTATGAGTTTGAGCTCCTCTGGAAAAATGTGACAAAACAAATTTGACTCTCACATTATGGGGTGCAGGAAGAGATAATGAGATAATAAGGTACCATACACTACGTTAATTATGAAACTTACCAGGAACCCTGGTGAAAATAAGTAAGGGAAATCCATTGTCAGTGCCAGGTCACCACGAATAAGTGTCCAAACAAGTAAGAAAGGTCCACAGACGATTCCTATTGAAGGTAAGAAAAACCAAAAATAATAATAATCAGATAACAAGAACTATAGCTTATGACAAGGATGAGTAGAAGAGAACAAGAGCAATACCATTGCACCACATTAGGCCAAAGCTATTAAGGCCACTTGATTTTCCTGGATTGATGGAAGTATTAGAAAGGTCCAGAAAAGATATCAATGTGAAAAGATTACATGACAAGGAAAAAACACTACCAATACGCGCTATGGTGGCAAGGTATATTGCCGTTGTGATGTTGGATAGAAAGACGATGGCATAGCCATAAAAGTCAAATGACAAATCCCGAGCTCCAGCAACAAAAGCACCGAACACGATTATCACCACACTGGTAATGTTAGGCAACATTTTGTTAAAAGAACGAACAAGAAATATGCTCAGTGTTACTTGATCTATGTGCTTGAATGATGTGTAGTTAACAGTGCCCTTAACAGAAGAAAGAATAGAACATACGAAAGGCAGGCAAACAATGACTTATCGTCTTATTGATCGATTTAGATGTGTAAAAGGAAAATCTAAGGGTCGTCTGGTCACCAGGATTAGGAAAAAATACTGAAAATTCAGGATTATTGTTGACTGTGTTAATTGATTAGCATGATTTTACGAGATTTTGTTTTATCCTTTTTCTAGCGTAATTATAGGAATAGAATATTTCCTTTTTATTGTAATTGAGTGCCTTCCCGTAATCAGTTAGGATTCACTTGTATAAAGTCTCATTCCCATGGGAAGTAAAGACATAATGATTTACAAAGAAGCCTTTTCTTCTTTCTCAAATTCTACAATTATTTTACACCACGTTTTGTTGGTACGTTTTTTTTTATATAAGCAATACCAATATATTTAATACTGGCAAAATCGGTATTCTATATCAGATCCAACATGGGATAACTTATACCGGTATTAACTTTATGAGGATAAAACATCTACAAGCAAAATAATCTTGATTTCATCTTCTAGTTTTTATTTACTTTAAAATAAGAGTAAAATTGTAAGATAATTATATTGTACACCACATATCCAACTTTTAATGCAATGAACAAAACATCTGCCGAAAGACGCATATCCACTACATAATCCAGTGATTATAAATCCATGTACCAGAATCTCAGTACCAAAATCCTAAGGTGGCCCGGGAATTAGAGACTTGTCAATGCATAACAAAAGCATGTTGATGAAATGGCTGTGGAGATATACACAAGTGGATCAAGCCTTGTGGAAAAAAGTTGTGAAAGCAAAGCATGGTACTAAGAATCACTGGAGCACCAATGTGGTTAGTTCTCCGTATGGTGTAGGTCCTTGGAAGTATATCAGCAAGTTAGGGGAGGAATTCTATCTCAATTGTAGTTGAAGATGGGCAATGGATCGATCAAAGGTTAGGTTCTTGGAAGATATATGGCTAGGGGACTCAACATTACAAACTGATCTTCCTAGTCTCTATGCATAGCCACAAGCAAATCTTCAACCATCTCTCAAAATAGAGCTGACAATACCTGAATCCCTCAATTCAGAAGGAACTTCCAAGAACGGGAACTACTAGACCTTCTCAGCTTAATGAGAGACTAGGAATTGTCCAGATCAATTGATCAATCACCCGACAGACTCATTTGGGGGGATAAAGCAGTTGGTAAATATTCTGTGAAAGCAGCATACTATTCACTATGTGCTCAAAATGAAATGCTAGTTAATTGGCCGTGGAAGTTAATCTGGAAAACCAAATTAACCCCCAAGGTGATTTGTTTTAGCTGACTGGCCCTCCATGAAGCCTCCCTCACCCAAGACAACCTCATCAAGAGAAAAATCCATATTGTCAACAGACGCTTCATGTGTCACCGGGCCCTACAAACCAACAGACATCTTTTTCTTCATTGTACAGCAGCCACAGGCATACGGAACATGTTCATCCCAGTTTTTAGTTTAAAATGGGTTATGCCAAGTAGTATTAAAGATGCACTGGTTAGCTGGAGCTCATGGAAGGTCGGAAAACCCATCAGGAGAGTATGGAAGATGATCCCAGCTTGCATTTTTAGGTGTGTATGGACAGAGAGAAACAATAGATGCAGGCACCTCTTCCCCGAGCTACATTCTTAAGTCTATAGTTTTAAGTTTAAACAACCCTCTGTAGCTAGACAACTTTTCCCCTGTCAAATCCCCTGAAAGTTTCTTGGACATTGTTAGCTCCTTAACTTAAGATTAACCTTTTGCAATAGAGCTAACAATGTCTTGTTCTTTTCTATGCTTTGTAAATGATGCATCTTCTTGATACCTTCTGTGGAATCTATTATCTTATCAAAAAAATAATAATCTGGATTATAAGCACCCAAGGGTGTGGCCTAGTGGTCAATGAAGTGGTTGAGAACCCTGGGTCTCAGGTTCAAAATTCAGTGGAGACAAAAAAAAAACAGTAGGTGATATTAGTTCTGGTGTGCGAAAGCTAGCCCGGACACCATGGTCATCAAAAGAAAAAAAATAAATCTCTGGATTATAATAGTGCATAACTTTGCCTGGAAACCAAAATACCGTTTTGTTCAAAATTATAAACCCCTTAATAGCCTCTTAAACCTAATTACTAGAAATATGACAGAACCGAAACAAATGGAAAACAAACTTTCCTTTCTTGTAGCTTTCAGACACGCACGAATGAAGCAACAGCAAAAAGCCATGTATTTGCCTATTTGACTCTCATATATCCATACAGTTAGAATATGAATAGAAACAAAAAGAGTACATAGAATCCTACTTGGAAAAGGATTGTAATATATTGTCTATAAATAGGCTTTTAGTATTATAATGTAGATACACAATTCCATAATATTTTTCTCTTATATTACTTCACACATGCCATTAAGATATTTAAGGCTATTAGGTTAACCAATCAGTTTTCAACTTTATGCATTTTGTCTAATCTCATTTACTTCTTTTTGAGAAGGAAAAGAAATAGTCCCAGAGTAATAACCCTTGTTTCAACTTTAAGCATTTTAAGTTGAAGAAACTTCTATTTTCCCAGAGTTATAACTCTTGTTTCCATAACCGGAATATAGGATCAAGTGAAACATTAATCCAGTTCTTCTAGGTACTATTTCCATATGAAAATTTTCTTCTTTATGGAAAATTATTTAGTTCATACAAAAGTCAACCATTGGTGAACCAGAAGATTTAATAAGAAAATTTGGAAAGCAATTTTCATTCATAAATTGAGAATACAAGTGAGAATGGAATGAATAGGTAGGGAAACATTAGTCCAAACTCCAAATATTCTCTATTGTACAAACTTTGAGAAGTTATTTCAAATATTATTTCCTAATATTCTGATTCCCGCTAAGAAACTTTTCTTTGTGTCTATCTCAAGATCGCATAAAATTTGTAGACATAGCTTCTGCAACAGAACTAACTAAGATATAAAAGGAAATCTTTACCTTCCAATAATAGGACGACTATACTTCTGACCTGCAAGAATGGATTCCACAATCATTGTAAATACAACAGTTGTCCTCCTAAGGGTTGTGTACATGGGTACATTGACTCCCCGAACAGACTCCATCGTGACTAGCTTTCAAGGAGAACCAGAGACCACATAAAATCTTTTGGTGAGATGCGAACTCCTGACCTTTGAGGAAATAAAAAGCATAAAAGTGCAATACTAAATGAAGCAATTACCATGTAGAGAAGGTAGGTCACAGCAACAGGTAAAGTATCAATTACTGTCTTCAGTGGCACAAACGTTTTAAAATTGTCAGGAGTAGCCAGCGATTCACTCAAATGAAAAGAAATCAGCTTCAGCCGTCTTAAGAGATAAAGAAAACAACACGAGCATATTATCTGCAGATGACAAGACGTTAAATATATCAATTCAGTGATGCCAACTGATACAAAGAACTGCTTTAGAAAAGCACAGGAGCAAATAACTCCTGTCAAGCACAAGTTCTTTAACTCATTTAGAAATATAAACACGTTATATGGAGATATTAATAGCTTAAAATACTACATTTGGTAACTATGTAAAACTTAAGAAATAAGCCAGAGCTTTTGCATGATGAACTGACAGTCTATTTAGAGGTCGGAAATAGCCTCTCTACCCTCACAAGGTAGGGGTAAGGTTTGTGTACACTTAAGAAATAAGCCAGACCCCACCTGTGGGATTACAATAGGTAAGTAGTTGTTGTTGAAGACAAATTGCTTTAGAACAAATGTCTGTAACCAGCCCAGGAAAATGAACATATAACTTGTGGTACAATGCTAAGACCACCAGGCCTCGCTGCTAAAAATAGAGTCTCTAGGTTTTTGATGGTGGCCAACATTCCCTTAATGCGGAAGAATACTACTTACCAATTGTCAAAGAAATAGAGTCTCTAGGTACCTGACAGAGTGTGATGACATTTGCAGATGGGAAGTTGTATGAAGAAAGAGCTGCTTTATTGAACAATACCAAGAGAACTGCAAGTAAATATCAGGTAACTTTGTAAGCATCAAGCAGTTTATAAAAAGCTCCAAGGTCCATTGGGGCTTTAAGCACAAAGAAAAAACAAGTGTTGCCTTTAATGAAAAAAGGCGCAAAGGGAGAAAAAAAAATACAAATATATATGTTTAGTCGAAAGACATAATTATAAGCATGAATGACAAATATATGAACAAAGAAATTGATTTTTTAGGATAAAATGAAATATCAATTGTTTAGTGCCACCTCTTCAGAAAAGACTGATTGGCAAGGAAAAGTATGACACTAAAGTGCACATTAAGTGAGGCAAAGCGCTCAACACGTTTTGAGTCGCTTTAGGGTTACCCCGCTTTGGCAACACTGTTATGGAGAACCAAAGGTCTTTTATAAACAATAGGAAAAGATCAACTTAAGGACTATGATTGTTAGAAAGGTGAAGCAAAGGGTTAGAGCAAAGAAAAGGAAGTTCCTATATTCCTCCCAAATGACCTGACAGGCTCAAAATTGAAGATGGGCAACTATACTTCGGCACTTGACTTTAAATTTGAGGTTCTTCTATGTTCGCTGATGCTTAATGGAACCATGCATCATTCCTAGTCATCAATGGCTATGCCTTAAGTTGTTGTCATTGGGGTCACATTATTAAGTGTTGATTCTCAACGATGTCCTTAAAAATTGACTAATCTACGGGTTTTTTTTAGAATTGAGTGGAGTCCGCAGACCCCAATGAACATGAATAAACATTGAGAGTGCATGATATGGTCAAAGAATACCATCTAGAAATGGACATTAAGCACAAAGCAACGATGTGCAATGGGATCTCATTGAGTCTTTATCTGCATTCTAATGTTTTCATTCAAAAATCAAAGTCAAAGGTATCCCCTAATTTCTGGATGTTGGACAATGGAGCGACTAGCCCAAACTGAAACTATTTGGTTTTTCTTTTTTAAGTGCATGATAAAGAACAGAGAATATTAGTTTGTTTGCAGTAAGTTCTAGAATATCATTAATATTATGGCATTTACACATGGATTTACCAACAAAGAAAAGAAAAAGAAAAACATGTTAATTTCCCACTATGTTAGAGTAGCATAGATGGACACTAGTCATATCCACAAAGACACAAATGCAGTCTATTCGTCTGAATCAGGTAGCATAAGATGTGGCAAAAATACAACACAGTACTTTATACATTTACTACTGATTAATTGCTTATAGTGTCAACAAAGACAACTCCAATGGGCATAAATGCAATGATTCCAAATAATACAAATGTCCATCTTAAGCTAATAATATAAGAGTAAGTTTGACCTTCCTTATCCATTTACTTTTATCCCTTTGAATTCATCCATTTATAACACGGGCGACCTTGGACTTGGCTAAAAGCAAAGCAAAAGAAAAGTGGAGTCTTCAAACATGTCTATCATTAGGGATGGCAATGGGGTAGAGCGGTTGCAGGGCGGGGCGTCTTATAGTGTTTGCGGGGCAGTGTAGGTTAGAGCTTTTGCAGAGTGGGGCGGGGCGGGGCGGGTAGCCAAGACTTTCGCAATACTTAACTACTTTCACATTCCTTTTGGGTAATAAACACACTAGTCAAAAAATAAGGCAGTACTCTATACATTCTTGTATAATTCAATCTTATCCCAAGTAATTATGAAGAGCGATAAAACATCAACAAAATACTACTCCCTCCGTCCCATTTTATGTGAGGTAGTTTGACTCGGCACGGAGTTTAAGAAAGAAAGGAAGACTTTTAAAACTTGTGGTCCAAAATGAATGATAGAAAGTTGTGTGGCTGTAAATCATTTCATCAAGGGTAAAATAGGCATTTTATAGTTAAATTATTACTTAATATAGAAATGAGTCATTCTTTTTGAGACCGACTAAAAAGGAAAGTAAGTCACATAAATTGGGACAGAGGAAGTATTTAATATCACTAAAAGTTTTTTAAAAAGTCTTTTATCTGTTTAGAATGAATTGATTGTGTTGTGCAGTACATAAACTAACAAACAATTATTTTATATACGAAGAAAGTAAAATGCAACCACTGTGTCCTTCTCAAAGTGCAGGGATATATGCGGTGCTTTAATGAATTTATGCGGGGTGGGGTGGGGCGGGGCAGGGCAGGAAAAAACAAAAAAAAATGCTATGCGGGGCGGAGAGGGGCAAGGCAAAGTCTTTGCCGGTTTATGCAGGTTTGCCCCCCACCCCGCCCCATTGCCATCCCTATCTATCATCTGACGAGATGAGACATTTTAAGGATGCATAAGTAGACACGATTTAATCAACATGTATAAAGTATCCAACATACAACAATCTTTGTGCGCAAAAATGCTAAATAACCAAAGAGAAATAGCAAAGAAGTTAAAACCAACAGTGCCAAGATTAAGTTAACATGTTAATGAACAATTGGTGCAATATAAAGATAGTGGCATTTTAGATGGTATAAACAAATTGTGTAAAAATCTTTTTTGTATCCAATTCCTAAACATTCCCCACTATGTAATGTAGGGTAAATTCATCCAAAAGAACATTTGATCATGTCATTAAAAGCTGAGCAATTCAAGCATGATGAATTTAGATGCATATGGGGAAAGGAAAAATACTCCCTTTATTTTAGATGTGTCGTACTTTCCTTTTAGTATGTCTAAGAAGTAAGAAGAATGTCGCTTTTAGTAACTCTTTAATTCCAACATCTCACATGGCATATTTAAGAGCACAAGATCCAAAGGACATTTTGGTACATTATACACATCTTTAGTTCAAGATAACAAGATCCAAAAATCTTGTTACTTTCTTAAACTCTTGTCCAGTTAAAACTAAGACGCATAATTAAACGGAGGAAGTACTTGAAAAGAATCTAAATGAATGGAAGTACTTTATTATTGAGTTAGCCAGTACCCAAAGCATTTGATGTGTAAGGGCACATAAAGCTTGATATTTCAAAGATCTTGCGCTACTAATCCTATTTAATAACAGCAAAATATTTAAACATTGAGTACATGGATGAATAGTTTTCTCTTGAAGATTGAAGCATGGCACCCAAGCCTTCAGATGTGAAAATGGATTGCACACCATAAGAATATTCATAGACGCAGAATAGGTGAACATTCCTTTTTTAAATAAATTTACATCGCGTGTCCTTTGTTTAATTGACCACAGATCTGCATATTAAGGAGCAGAAAGTATGATTTATGGGGCTACAACCAACTAGCAAAGTTGCCATGATTAGCTTCTACATGAGTCAACAATTATCAGATGCAATCTAACCAAATGTAAGTGCCACCAATAGTAGTTAATTCAACAAACTTTAATATCATTCAGCTGGCATTCCACAGACGGTGAAACATGAGCAATAATCACCAAATATGGAAGAGAACTTCCTATCAATAACACCAAATATAAATCAAGAGCACAACTTTTAAGACAATTAGGAAAGGCTACAAAATCTTATAATACATCATTCCATGACGAATTAGTCAACTTTCCATCAACAAAAATAAACTTTTATTTGAATCGTACAGATCGAAGCAACTCCAATGCTAGCTCTAATGATTGCAATACTAGTTTATTTCGAAGTGATGGATAAGGTCAAAATTCAACCGTTACACAGTAAAACACTTCATTCCATGATAAATCACTCAACTCACGATCAACAAATAACCTCTCAATTTGAATCAAACGTCATGAACAGATACAATTTCTAGCTCTAAAAATTGCAATTTCAACAAGTTCCAAAAATGCAAACCCTATTCCTCAAAAAACAGAAAACGCAATTTGGCAATTCAACAGAGAACAGCTACACAAATCAGGTGAAACAATAGGAAGGAAGAAAGAGGAAGCATCTATACCAGCACATGACATGTAAGAGATAGCAGCATAAGCACCGCGTTTGGTCATGGCCGATCCTTTGAAGAGCTTCTCCTCCATCCGCGGCGGTGATGGATCGATCGCCGTCGTCGTTGGTAGTAACGGATTGTTCTTCGTTGAACTTGAGGCCATGATTTACAGTATCACAAAATTCAGACCTCTCTTCTTCTTCTTCTTCTCTGTGAAGCACTATCTTTTCAACAACTTCTCAAACTGCAAGTTGAAAAGCTTATTGATTTTAAACAAAGTCTTTTAAGGTGTTTTATCCTAAGAATATATTCTCCAACAAATTTCTTTTTGAATTTTCCACAGATTCATAAACGGCCTTTTATCCTAAGAAGCTTCCTTTTTCCTAATTATGGGAATTTTTTAATTTTTGAGAAAAATAAAATTTCTTTTCTAGAAAAAGAAGCAAATGGCTTGTTGCTTATATACTTGACTAGTAAATGAATCTGCGCTTCACGTGGTTAGAACATTCTTTTTTAAAATTTATTAAAATAGAATTTTTCTTAGTATTTTTTTAAGAGTATAGACGTTATTCAATTGTAGTTTACCATTTGTTTTATTAAAAGAAATGACAAAATTACAAATCATAACACTACTTTCTCCTAGCTTACATAATTTCATTTTACAGATTCATTAATTTGCTCTTGAAATTTTACAATGGTTAATTTATTTTTATCATCTATATGCATGATTACATAGTGTCTTTAATTAGAGAGTAAAATAAATATTTTTCACAATTTTCTTCTTTGCAAATTTCGTTAGTATAACACTATCAATTACTTTCAAAATATTAAATATTTTTAAAAAATATATATATAACTAATGTGTTTATCAAGAGTAAAGGTTCCATAATCATATGATATATCAATAAGTAATATGTAGTCATTATGTGTTTTAAAATTAAAATGCAATCTTCCAAAATTCAAATTTCATATGTAATATAGTTATGAAAGTGTTTTGGAATTGAAGTTGTGCACAAACAAATTATTAAGGATCCTTGGAAAGGATGAAAGAGAAGTAAGGGATAATGGGAAAAAAGTTCAAAAAAGTACTTGTGTGAGAAAATAATCACCATTGTGTATCATGTAATTGTAATTAATTGCTAGTTTTAATTCTATTATTTGACTTTCTTTCTTTTTTTACTCTCGTTAATATTAACAATATTATGACAACAACAAAAAATCATTAAATTTTTAGGCTTGATCTCTTGGAGAAGAAAAGATTTCTTTGGAGAATGTTCTAAATAAATGTATTCTGTAAAAAGTCAATTGTGAATCTGCATTAGTTGGATTTACATAGAGTCTGTACTAACAAATACTTATAACAATAACTTTACAGAAACATAAACAACAAAAATTTAAAAACATGTACTAAAAAACAACAACCGTAAAAAACATACCAGGATCAGTAATAATAGAATGAAACAGAAAGGAAAAATCGATCCCACTAAATGCACAGTGTCTCCTTAAGAAAATCATTCCCCTCTAGTACCCAAGGTTTAAAGAAATAGATACTCTGACGATGAAACAATTTTAATCACCAATGTAATGATACAAAAACAATAGTGTCAGTCACTCAATAGGAACAAAGTATACAAATATTTAATTATGCAGAATAAGAAGAAGAAGAAGTTCAAAACCAAATTTAATTGTGCAGAAGATGAAGTAGAAGTTCATAATTTTAGTTATTTTAAAATTAGAAGAAACTCCTTTATTTATAGACAAAAAAATGTGGTGTAAACAAATGTTTATTTTGTCTTACCGGAAAGGTCACAACTCTTTGGACAAGTCACAACTCTTCAGAAAAGTCACAACCTTTCATAAATGTTACAACCTTTCATAAAAGTAGCAACTCTTCAAAAAAGTCACAACTTTTCAATAAAAGCCACAACTTTTCATGAAAAGGGAAGGCTAATTTTGAAAATAAATAAATTAAAAGGGAATCCTTGTATTTTGAGGCGCTACGTAGGCGGACCTAAGGTTCTCTTTTATATATATATATATATATATATATATATATATATATATATGTGTGTGTGTGATTATTTCACAAATTATTTTTCAAAACTTTATATTAAACATAAATTAATAGAGATAGTGCCGTAAAATTGTCATGTCAATTATAATTTTCTTAATAAATATGTTAAATTCAAATATAATAAGTAAAAGTGAATGGAGGAAATAGTATATTATTTGTAGAGGATGTTTTTTCACAGATTAAACATATTTTGTGGTGTTTTTATTTTGGGAAAAAAGTCTGAAATATATTCGAACTTTGATCAAAATTGTTGTAACAATACCGAACTTTGGAAAGGACCTNCCATACTATTTAATAGTGTATTTTAAAGGTATATATGTGTCCACGTAGACATCATAAATATTGCATCATTATAATTAGTAACGTGTCCACGTGGGCACATATATACCTTTAAAATACACTATTAAATAGTGCAGGGGGTAAGGTCCTCCATAAAATTTGGTATCGTAACAACAATTTCGACCAAAGTTGGAGTATTTTTCAAACCATTTTATCTTTGAATATGATGGGTTCTTTATTAAAAAAAAAAACAGTTGTTTATTAATGAAAATTTATTGATCAAAGTATTCATCTATTTAGGACTAATTTGATCGGCATACATTTTACAAAAATTAAGTTATGCAACATAATTGACCAAAATTTCTTTCACAAAACGAAAAATTCGATCATTTGAGTCAAATAGTATTTTTCTATGCTAGGATTTGAACTACAAGAACTTTGTGAAGTATTTTTCATAATTTATCGTAATGTTCAGACATTAAAGTTATACCTTTTGGAGCATATGTTCTTATCCTTGTTAGAGAATAAAAAAATTAATAGCTAACATGGAATGATAAAATTTATGCTACAATCGATAGGATTTTGATTGAAACTATTCATAAACAAGTTGTCTGGTGTGTATGTCTATGTGATTTTTATTTTATACTACATTATGTCATCNCAGAGCCGGCTCTATGCTTTTAAAAATAAGGCCTTTGCCTTAGGCCCCCAAATTTCGGGGGCCCCAAATTTTTGTCAAGAATAAATTATGTGTTAAAATTTTTATAGAAAAATTAATTATTTATGATAAAAAGTATAATTTTTTTAAAAATAAATTATTTTATCCACTTTAACATCTTTTGTACTTGTTAAAAATAAGAATTAACAGTGAAAAGTGTTGAACAAATGAATTACAAATTCTTTTTTATTTCTTTTTAAATTTTAGTTTCAAGCATTACTCTAAGAATATTAAAATGAGGTATACCAAGTCATCAACTTTTTGAGTCAAATTCTATGATTCTAAACTTCTAACTCTTATCTTTATTTAATATTTATCAACTTATTACTTATATCATTATGTTAACAATCATATAATAATTGTCTCACTTAAATGATGTTTTTCAATGTTCTGTTGATAAAATCTTACCTAAAACTAGTAACTCAAAAAACAATATGAAGTACTAATAATTTTCATCTTAATAGTGTAATTTTTCTTTTTTGAATAAATACGTATATGAAGTGTATTTATATTTTAGGCCGCGAATTGAAATTTCGCTTTAGGCCCCCAATTACGTTGAGCCGCCCCTGTATATAAATTATGATAATAAAAATAATTGTTAGAAAAAAGTGTAGTCATCCTTTTTTAAAAAAAAATCAACACAAATTAATCTTAAATAAATAAGTGAAACATCTCTATGTTCTATAATATGTTTGCACATGTACTTTTCTCTAAATTAATTAATGAATATGATACATTCAAATGATTTTAAATAAATTTATAAAGGTATCATCGTCACATATGATGTTATGAAGTTACTTTGCACTTTAATGAAATATTTTTTTTATAATAAATTTTGACAATTCTTTATGAACAAGCAGCAAGATTAAAAAGTAAAAATTTAAGGAAAATAATTTGGATAACTAACAAAGTTGGAGAATGAGAGAGGCGAGAATTTTAAAAATAAAATAAAAGTTTCTTTAAAAGGGTCTTAGTCCTCAAGGTCAAAAGCTCAACATTTAATCATGTGAACCATTTAGACTTCTTATAGCATGTTTGCCAAAATACAATATTATGCAAATTTTAGAAAATATATACACAAAATATCTAGTTTTACAGAGAAATCATGAATTCCAATGTCCTATTATTTGCCTGTAAATTAGTCACTAATTCAAACCCATTAAAAGATTTTTAAGTAGAAAAATCAAATGCACTTAATGACCTAATGTATAAATCATTCAAATTCAGACTTTCATAAATGTAAACAAACGAGGCTTTAGTCAATTATTTGTTACTGTATTGAAGGATAAAAATTAAAGACACATATTTGAGGGACAATAATTAAACATCACCCAGAATAGGACATGTGTACGAATGACTTTTGCAGATGTGATAAAACTAGCTCACAGAAATATAACCCACTCAAGTTTGAATTAGTTATTGACTCATCATTCATTAACTCAATTGAACAGACAGCCCAATTGTATAAGTTGAAAAAGATGAGCAATGCAAATTAGTAAGTACACATTAAGCTAGCGTTTGATCCTAAGTTCTCAAATATTCTTGGGAAATCATATTTGGGTAAAGCTTCACCATGTGTTTGGCCCCAAAAATTTTTAAAAATATTTGACTATTTCAAAAAAATATGATTTATACCCATAAGTTCTAAAAATATAATTATAACATATTAAACACACATTATTCCTTTTTCTCATTTTTATCACTCAAATTTTTTTCGAGGCGGTAGAAAAAATATTAGTTGAAATTAATAAATAATGGATATTTTTTATAAAATATAAAAGTTTGGGATAATTTTTAAATTTTTTAAAATTCTCAAATATTAGAACTTGGCCCAATATACTAATTTTTTCTAGTATTTGAGAACTTGGGATACTTGGCAAATATATTTGCCTAAAATTTTCCCATATATATATATATATATTGTTCATTAGCCTTTGGGNTAGCAAATCATATTTGGGTAAAGTTTCACCATGTGTTTGGCCTCAAAAAATTTCAAAAATATTTGACTATTTAAAAAAATATGATTTATACCCATAAGTTCTAAAAATTATTAAATATACTCATAAATTTATATTATCATTTTATAATAAATATGTTTCGTTAAAAAATAACCTTATAATATAATTGATAACAATCAACAATAACAAAATAGCAATATAGGCAAGGCAATACATTAATTGCATACTCAACTTGTCACTAATTCAGTTATAATTATAACTTATTAAACACACATTATTCTTTTTTCTCATTTTTATCACTCAAATTAGAACTCAAATTTTTTCGGAGGCGGTAGCAACAAATATTAGTTGAAATTAATAAATAATGGATATTTTTTATAAAATATATAAGTTTGGGATAATTTTTAAATTTTTTAAAATTCTCAAATATTAGAACTTGGCCTAAATACTAATTTTTTCCAGTATTTGTGAACTTGGGATACTTGGCAAATATATTTACCTAAGTTTTTCCCATATATATTGTTCATTAGCCTTTTAGGGGTCGTTTGGTACAAAGATGCATAATGCAGAATTACTAATGCATGGATTAGTAATGCAGGGATTAATTTTTATGAAGTGTTAGGTTCATTATTTCCCATTTAATCTTATGTTTGGTTTAAAATTCTAGAAAAAAATTATTTCCTGTATACCCTTGAGTTATTATGAGATTTTATGTTTCATTTAATTTGTCAAGTTAAATACTAAAATATATTAAAAAAATTATTATTAATTTTGAAGTGTGATATGCCACCATAGAGATCCTTGATAGCACGGTATATTTCTAATTTTTTTGTTGGTCAAATATACCTTGAACTTAACATAGATTTAAGGCTACTTAAATTGTTCAAATACACAAAGCCTTTTTTTTTAATAGTTCAAGTGGTCAATCGACGAACTACATTTTAAAAAAAAATGAAAAAACCAACCCAATATAACAAATCAACACATGGAGAAAAAAATATTAATTTGGGAAATCATCAAATCACATAGAACGAATTTGGAGAATTTAAAAGAATATTTATAAATATTCTCATATAAATAAATAAAAAGCATTAAATTACAAAAAAAAAATTAGGAAAAAAAATTTGGAGATAGTTTAGTCGTTTAGGGGTCTTATCCAAGGATTGTTAAACCTTGGATTAGTTATCCCTCCCTTTTCTAGGAATTAGATAAGACTTTGTATGAGGTATAACTAATCCATGAATTAGGTTAAATAAAGTAACCAAACAATGAACTAAATTTTAATCCATGGACTATTTTGATTAATACATCCTATCAAACGAGTCCTAATTGTTCAATGTATTTTCAAATGTTTTACTATTGAAAGTAGTTTTACAAGCAAAGTTACCAGATTCCACAATGACTCATTTGTATAACACATACATCATCTAGTCTACATCTTCAACCTTTGCCAAAAATGAAATAATAACACACACAAAAAAAGCATCCAGAATTATACAAATTTTTCAATCAGCATCAAACTTCTATATTACTTAGCTTGGGTACTATGAAAGGAAATTAAAAGTTTGTACAGAATATCTCGTGCTTTTTTTTCCCTTCTTTTTTTCTTTTGTTATATCTCCATCTCCCGCTCTTTTCTACTCTCATCTTTCTTTTCATGTATTGTTTCTATTGCACATTTTCCACAACTGAGAGGATTTGTCAAAATTATAATGACCTCCATGGAAGTACTTTGATTGAGAGTCACAATGAGTTATATCATTTACATTGATGCATCAGGTGCCATTACATTTCAGAAGCGTCGTGTGGATAAACCTGACATAAATTAAATGGGGTCATTATCAGTTTCTTCCAACGTAATAAAATGGAAGCTGCTAATGTTGGACGATTTGACAAAGCCAATTTACCTGATGTTGCCTTTCGGTTAGGCTGACAGATCTATGTTTCAGTTCACCTCTGTGTGTTGTCATCTCATCCAATATCTCAGAATCAGAGAAATCATCATCATTTTCTTCATCAGCTATCTCTCTCTCCTGCAGATAGATACATAAACCATTGTGAGAACGGGTATCCTAAGGGTTCTCATCAAGAAGACACTCCAGTTGTTTGTATTACATAGAAGAAGTGATAAGAAAATTGAATGCAACAGAAAAATGTAGCAGTTGAATGATCCAGGGGGTTATCAACTTTTTCATAAAAGGTTGATCTAATTCTAATTAGACGGTCACATTTCTGTAAGATGATTAAGTTGCTGGAAATTGAAATTGTGAGAGTGGTGGAGAAGTTTGTTCTAATCTTGTTTAGGGGTATGATAGGATAGTAAGTAGAATTGGCCAGAGGCGTATCCAGGATTTCCGTAAGATGGGTGCACAATTACAAAAAAAATATATCTTAAATATAAATTTGATCGGTTTGACTTTTAAGTTTTTAATATGAACCATTAAATTTTAAAAATTATAGGTCCAAAACATATAATGCTACTAGTTTTAAATTTTAATATACACATTTGATTTAATTATATAAAAAATTCACAGTGTTAATTTTTTTAGGAATTTTCAATGTAACACACTTGAAAATTTTGAAAGATTAAAGGAAAAAAATAAAAGAATAATTAGTTGAAACGCCAAAAGTGTAACCAATAACCACTTAGAGAGGTGTTAGTAAAAGATAAGACATATATGAGATTTAAATTTCTATCCTCACTTAGAGGGGTGCACTTAATCATCGTCGTATAATTATATGATACTTTGAACGTGGGTTCACACACCTATATTTAAATATTTTATAAAAAAATATAACACTACTATATATTATCTAGAGAGGGGAGCATGGGTTCACGTGAACCCACGGCACCCCCTCTAGATACGCCCCTGGAATTGGCTGTCAAGTATGAGTAGAGATGGAAGGAAGACAATAGTAGTTGGAGATGGTTGGGAACTCTCTTCACCTTTTGCCAACCAGACATCTTGGGTTTATAACTGTAATGGATAACTTCTTGGTAGGAAGTCCTTTACCTACCCCGCGTGAATCCAGATTACTCGGGTTAGTGGGTTTTGAATGCCGGATGCGTAGAACAAAATAAATAGAGCTGGAATAATGAAAAAGGAACTGAAACTGCTAGGTGCCTTGTTGCTGATATTAGCTATTATTTTCCACAATCGACATACTGGAAAAGAGACGTATAGTTAAACTCATGCTAAAAAAATGAGAAATATTGGTGTTTGTTGTACTTTTTTATTAATTTATTTATGAGCTTATTGACATATTCTTTCATATATTTGTCTCTTCTTTTAAGGCTTTTAACTTACTAAAATGAAAACAAGAAAAATTAACCCTGTAAAGGAAATGGTGGTTCACTTTTAGCAGTCCGGGAAGTTAAAAGGGAATATTTCTGTAAAATCTTGTATGGGCTTTTGAGTTTTGAGGGTTATCAAGGACATGCTATCTAGAAGGAAGATTTTCAGTGATCTGGATTGAAGAGGGAGATTTTAAGTGAAACGGTGTTTAGAGTTTGAAGACCAATTTCCTCAATCAATTATGGGCTTTTGTATCATATGCTTTCAGGACCTGAATTCCATGTTAATAGACACTTACACAATAATGGTTCTGTAGTTGACCTATGTGGTAGCAAGAGTGCATCTTGAGATCATCAGTTCTATCTCTTAGTAGGTTCAATGAATTATGGTCAAAATTGTGTCTTTTTATTTATTTTATCTAGACACATAATTAGCCATCTTATCTCTTGGGTGTAATTAACAAGTTTTATTGTCTGGTCTAGTTACATCCATGTTGCCAACTTATATTTTGGTTTTTAATTAACACAAGCTTGTATTTGCTTGGTCTAATTCCTTCCAGTTCTACTATCTGTGGTCTCTAGAAAATCTGTGAAGGATCCTTTCTTTCAGTTATCTCCAAAGCAAAACTTCAGTGAGGTACAAAACTACATCATATGGCCAGGGAACAAGTAATATTGCAGCTGAATGCAACAAAGATGGAGCATCCAGTATTAAGAAGAATGCAATTAGAGCAAAAATAATAAACTAAAATGTGCACAAAAACCCACCTATATCATTTACACTTACACGGGAGGATGCAGGAAAGGTAGGAAAAATAATTTACCTTAGGAACACCAGCAATTTCTTCGTACTCAGCTGCATCTAATTCCTTAAGATACTCATATGGGAAAAACTTGGGAAGAACATGCTCTCTTATAGCTATGAGAAGGAAGAAAAGCACAGGGAATAGTATTCCAGCGATAGGTATCCATGTTACTCCAAAGCAAATTAAGAAATACACGAACTGGAGCATTGTAAACTTGACAATGTATTTGAATGGGACCGACGCAACATAGGAGGCATGGAGCCCTTCAAAGACCCTGTCAAAAGAACCATCACAAAATAGCACTTAAAAGATGCTACTGCTTAACCAATCAATTACTACCACTTGAATAATCTAACGTATATAACTATGGCATGGTCATCCATAAAAGTGAAACAGAAAAGTAGTTTATGACCAATAACAAGGATTCCAATGCCAAAATACATGTCACTTTTCCTCTAGTTCTCAGTTTGAATAAGAACTAGGCTAGCATAATTACGTAACAACACAAAACTCCTACAATTTAAGATATCCAGGTGTTAATGTGAACATGACCAAAAGTTTTGAGGGACTTTTCAAGACCTAGTTATGAGGAATAGTTTTTTGTGACTTACTTGAATCTTCTACCCGAAGGAATTAAAAGCAGCAGCAGCCTCTCCCAGAATTGATTACCAGGGAGACTGTCAATGGCCATGTAGGCAAAATATCCCCAAAGAACTGAGGTGGGTATTCTCCGGATCACAGGTATAGCAAACACGCTACATCCCACAAGTAGAGATTGCAAAAAGTTGCTAACTCTTTGCTCATTTACTCGGACAGGCAAGTGTGCATCAATGTGCTTCTCAGGGTCAAATTTTCCGTCTGTTCCATTTTCTCCATCGTCATGTTTCATTACAGCTGCCTTCAAGTTCTCCAAATCCTTATCTGCTGTGCGCTGCATAATATAAAGAAATTTCTTATATTCCAATAACTATGTCTCAACACAAACTAGTTAGAGGTGTTGAAAATAAATAAACACATTTTTTTTGGCAAATGAATAGGCCATATGGACATTGACCTATGCATCCCTGATTGGCAACAGTTATACTTGGTTCCAGCACTTACCTTTGATGTAGCATCCATCTCAACGAAGACAGCATGCATCTTTCCATATATCTCTGATTTTGTTGCATTCTGCTTAATACCTTCCTTCGCACTCTTCACCATTTTCTTCCGAATTAACTGCTCATGAGGGACCAAGTAGTGTTAGTAGGACAATTAATCACGCAGATGAGAATAAATAGAGAACATATTATTGCATTATCTACCTGTCTCTTGAGTACAGCAAGGCTCCTTGTATGCATTGGTGATTGCGGAAGTACCCCATTTGAAGGGGGAATCCCAAGTAATCCACATATCAAAGTCTGAAACCATAAATTCAGGATGAAGACTGAGCTAGAGTGGAAGACCTGAAGTGAACTAAAGCTTATCTCTTTACATAGAAAAAGTTCTGAAAATCTATACCATGACTCCAAGCAAAAACAAATCATAATGGTAAGCAGATGGGTTTTTAAGATTGAACTCGTTCTGTTGTGCCATCTGTGCAGCAACACTATGATCGAAAAAGTATAGACCAGCTATCATCAGAGCTGGAATGAAGGCAGCAAAGATATACAACATTGGGACCCTTACCATATCCTGCAATGAAGTGCATAAACTAAATTATACAGGATAGGAATGTTTCCGACTTAACTGACGTACATAGAGTTCATCCATAAATTTGGTTCAAAATTCTTTTTTCAGAAAATACCCAAAGAGGGAGCTAACAACATTTTGACATGTATTATACTGAGTTCCGAATTACTATAGCCTATAGGAGAAAGTTCATGTGCCACAAGCCATTTGTATGGCCCACTTTCAAAAGCTTTTTGTATATAAGAACATATATAAAAACAAAGGATGTTGATGATGAATTCTAATGTCTCTGTTTGTTTTACGACATCCCCTTTTATGAAACCTAACTGAAGGAGCAAGATATGCTCTGAACAGAATATAGAAGCAGTCCAGATCTTATTGGCCACTCCAGCTGGAGAACTCAAGAAGCCTAGGTGAATAAGGGTGTCATCGTGAAGTTTAGAGCACCTTGATCACAGTCCAGTGGTATAATGATTTAGCCTCCCAAGGGAGAGGACAAAAGAGCCTTCGAGGAACTTCAGAAGGAATTTTTCCAGGCACACCGAAAGACATTGCTGTCCACAACACAACCATAAGGGGAACCCCATAGTCGGCTATAAAACTTCGCATCCAACCTGTTCATAATAGTCGATGTATGAGAGATTCTGACTTTTAACAGACAATAATATATCCAAAATCCAAATTCACCCTTCAATAAAGCAAATATTGTCACATACCTGTACCATAACGCCATGATCTAGCTCCTCTACTTTTAAGAGAAGCTAAAAGAACACCAAATGAGAAAATAACTGCCAGTAACCCATTCGTGTAGAGCCATTCAAAGTGGAACTCCTCTCGTTCCGGATTTTCACCTTTTGGAATTGAAAATTCACTCACTACTCCCTGTGACTCGAAGAACAAAAAGTTATGAGGAGCATGATATTTCTTCTAATTTTAAATGAAAATTCTTTCTAGTCCTTTTTGTTTTATAGACTCTTTAAGAGTACATTCTCAAAAGGATGGACAACAACAAGTACCTTTATAGCCTCTTGGAGGAAAAGAACTGTGATTAACATGCCAAAGAGTTCCCCTGCAAGCCTCGTAAACCTAGGGATGATATTGCAAGCGTTGAATATAGCAAGAAGAAACAACATCAACGCGGTCCACACACAAACCCTGTCAAACATATGGTTAGTAACATTTATGCATTTGGTAACCCCAGGAAGCTCTTGCTACACCATTTTGGAGAAAACAAAGGAAAAAGTAGATTCCACACCATCCTGCCCAGGCGACAAACAGCTTTGGCCCCATTTCTGGTCTGTCCTTCACAAAATTGTACAAGTAGGTGTACATGATGATGGTTGGCTCTGCAACTCCTAAGATCAAGAGAGGTTGTCCACCAAAAATTGAATGGATGATTCCACAGATAGCAGTAGAAGCAAGAGTTTCAACTGTGCTCATAGCTCCATCTGTCAATTCAATATATCAACAAATTAATCCAACTTACATTACATGATTATTGCATATATGTAAAAAAAAAATTAGCGCGGACCTGTTTCTCTACTCAATTGCTCCCCGAAAGCAATAACAGGAAGAGCAGAAGCAAAGAAAATGTATGCTGTTGGAGCCAATATCCTAAAATTCATTTACACAATAAACCCAACATTTTCATCAATATGTAGTAATAATAGATTAATGTCCCAGTTCATATTCAGCTCAAACATAACATAAAATACCTCACGCCTGTACCACATGAGTCGAGCCAATCGCGTTTATAGCATGCCATCCTTCCTTTAACATCATCAATGACTCCCTTGAAGGGAGTTTTTGGTTTCTCCATAGGTGAAACTGCAAATGTAATAAATTTAACTGGTTAAACACATAACAAATAGTATACTACTACAAATTATAACCATGAAAACTATTACTAGCTCCTTTCATTCTCCATCAGAAGAATGTCTATTAAAATAAACTTTCCTTCAAATCATGCAATGCCAACTTGCATAAAAATAACAAAATACCTAAAGAACAACATATGCAAAATTCGCACGCACTCAGAACAAATCATATATTGTGTTCCTCATTTTAATTTTTTTATGAAAAAAACACACAATTACCCAAGCACATTCCCCTCTTTTCTTCAGTTATTAACAAAACGGCGAAATACCCACAAAGTGGAAGAGAAATTTGGCGATACCCACTTAATAAAAAACACGAAATCGCATGTATACATCACACCCAACACAATACAAAAAATGATTAATGTTGAAGAATAGTAGTATTACCAAATCAAAGATAATGCAGGAAAGGAAGAGAGGAGAAAAGAAAAGAAAAGAAAAGAAAAAAAAAAGGTATGGAAAGGGTGATGATTTGGTTAATCTATGAAGAAGATTTTATTTTTTTCCAATCCGGCGGCAAAACTTGCCGCCTGGAGAAGAAGATGGGAAGAGTCTAATAATAGATGATATAAGAGGAGAAATAAAGCAAGTAAAAACTCTTTGGCTCTCCTTTCTCTCTCTCTATATCCGTCGCTCTCTTCCTATTTTCTCGACATCCGTTAATGGCACGAAGAAGAGGAAGACAGTTTTTCTTTTTTCTTTTTTGAATACTCTCTAGTCTGTTATATGCTCATGGTAGCGCGCGGTTCATGTTCACCTTTAACATATTTTGGTTTTCAATTTTATTTCATATCTTTCTCAAATGTTTTACCTTATTTTCTTATGGAAAAAAGTAATGTAATGTATTTATTTATACTTTTAATAGGTCGTTTGGTACGAAAATAAGAGATAATAATTTTAGAATAATATTGATTAGGCATTCTCTTTGTTCACTTTTACTTTCATTTTGAATTTTGCGCGTCCATCAAGAAATCATGATTGATATGAGTATTTTATTGATAAATATTAATTGATGTATATTGATGGGTTTTGGAAAATGAATGAGGTAAAATAGGAAAAAATGATTGTCTTTTTTGATATGTTAAAAGTAAAAACATATTTTTAAATTAGTGGACAAGTAAATAGAGGGTGTACTAGTTAGTTTTAGGACTATGGTCCGTCATTTGTACTATATTGATGAATAAGTTATTTCATATATATATATATATATGGTGGGATAATTTTATATATCCCATTCCAAATAATCCCTAAGGATGTGTTTGATATGGTAGGAAAATAAGTGAGTTTTTTTTACTTCTTCTTTTTGTGTTCGACATAAATATTAAATATTATCTTAATTTATTTATTTTTATATATGATTACAAATTTATTGAGAGGTGAAGACGAGGGTAATGATGGGGGCTAAGGAGGTAGGGTGAAGATTATATGTGATGAAGGGTGAGGAAGACCAAGATCATTGTGGAATGTCATTTGTGAAACTTGTATTTTCAACGTCTTCTCATTTTAAGGAACTTGTTTACCCAGAGAAAATATTTTTCAATAAAATTGATTAATTAAAATTTTATCATTCGAAACACACCCTAAAAGTCATTTAATACTTATAGAATAGTTTGATTGCTTGTTAGGAAAGTGAATTACACATGTACTAAAATCAAGCTAACTAGTAGCATGTTTGGTAGTATTTTATTTACTATATATCAAATTTAACAAGTACAACGTTGAAATTCGCTAGAGCGGGTCGGGCTTGTGGTTTATGGACCAACCCACTTTTTAAAAAATATATTTTTTGAATAAATTTTTAAGCGTAAATTTAAATATAAAAATTTAAACATAAAGATTTACATGATGATATTATACTGTGTTGGTACTCGCTAATCAATTTTCAAAATTTTAAATAAAATAATCTTAATAATAATACTTATAAGTACTAATTATCCAAAACTTTCACTAAAAATGCTCATTACATGGGAAATGTTCGTGTTGATTTGGTGATTTCGGTACAATTTAAGTTGGATACGGTGTCTTCTTATATGCTTGATGGTCTTAAGTGCAAGTTTGGTAGATTTTAATTCAAGTTTGGTTTTAAGTAAAGATTTGATTGTATAACTATAATATGAAATTTGAAATTATTCAATGAAAACATCTTGGGTACAAGTTGCAAAAAAATAATATTGTTGGATATAAATAAATAAAGCTTCTGCAAATTGAATAATTTTTAATATTGTTAATTAGTAATATTAGAATCAACTAGATATATTAGTAAGAAAATTAAACAATTAATGAGTAATTTAGAATAGTAACCACGCTTTGTTTCAATTTCACTATAAATTATTACCTGAAGAAATCTCTAATCCTTTTTTTCATACTTATCTTTTAATTTGTCACTTCTAATGCTCCCACCGAAAGATTGTCTGTCTACTCATAAAAGGCAAAATATGCAAAAATACAATGATCGCAAATTACTTATTGAGTAAAAAAGAGATTAAAAATATCATTGGCCTGGAAACAATTTTATTTTATTACTTTGACAGTGTTTTTTTTTAGTAACTGCATTATCCTAATAAAAATTAACAAAACAAAATATATAACGCGCCAGGTAGGGGTCTGTCTACTCATAAAAGGCAAAATATGCAAAAATACAATGATCGCAAATTACTTATTGAGTAAAAAAGAGATTAAAAATATCATTGGCCTGGAAACAATTTTATTTTATTACTTTGACAGTGTTTTTTTTTAGTAACTGCATTATCCTAATAAAAATTAACAAAACAAAATATATAACGCGCCAGGTAGTTGTCTGTCTACTCATAAAAGGCAAAATATGCAAAAATACAATGATCGCAAATTACTTATTGAGTAAAAAAGAGATTAAAAATATCATTGGCCTGGAAACAATTTTATTTTATTACTTTGACAGTGTTTTTTTTTAGTAACTGCATTATCCTAATAAAAATTAACAAAACAAAATATATAACGCGCCAGGTAGGGGTCGAACCTACGACCTTCTGCTTAGGAAACAGACGCTCTATCCACTGAGCTACAGGCGCTGTTGTTTAATAATGCTATATTTAAATTACTTAACTAAGATAAAAATCTAAAATGAAAGTTTCATTGTGGAATTTGAAAAAAAAAAGTAATTATTATTATCATTGATATTTTAAAATCGGAGCTATGAATGCAAATTGGAGTTTTTTTTTAATCTTTTATGAGTAATTTAGAGTGAAAACACATTTTTGCTATTTTAAAAAAAAATTATAGTTGAATTTCGAAATTTTATGACCAAACGTGTTTTTCATAGTTTAACGCTGAAAAAAGTGAAAAAAATTTCATGATCAATGATAGATGATATATATATAGATGAAGATGGTACTCGTAGGAATAAAAATCAAATGGTTGAAGTGGAAAAGTATTACCAAAATATTATGTGATAGAGGAATGACCAACAAAGTGAAGGATAAGTTTTTAAAACAAATATAAGATTACCAATATATCCACAAGATGATTGTTGATGTGAATGCTAAGATGAATGTGAAGTCATATCAAATTAGATAAGATAAAAAAAATGATTAAATTCACTAGAAGGTACAAGTAGCACATATTAATGATAGAATGCAAGAGAAAAAAAATTAATGTGAATGAAAAAAAAGAGAAAAAAATAAAACTACTTTTTTCGCTATTGTAATTAATTTAGTATATGTAATTTTTTAGGATATCTATAGTAAAAATTATAAGAAAATAAGTGAAAAGAATAAATTGACCATCAAAATAAAAAATTCAAATTAGCCGTTGAATTAAAAAAACTTAAAAAAATAAAATATATCCCTACATGGATTATTGTTTTAATAAAAAAATTTAATAAAAATTAATTTAAAATTATTATTTTACTTCCGTTAGAGGAAAAAGGTATATGTGATTCATTTGTATAACAATAGGGATATGTATGAGCTACTCTCAGAATGAAAGGTATATCAGTTCTAAATGACAAAGTTGAGGGGTATATCAGACTCTTTTCCCTTTATATTTTATATCTCTTGATAAAAATCTAGCTCTTATTATTTTATTTTTTTTGGTTTAAATAATTACTTCTTTTTTTTTGTTAAATAATTACTTTCCTTTTGAGATGCACCAAACAAACACAGCCAGAACCAATATAGACTTCACTTATGGAAATAAATCAGCTAGCTAGTTCAACTCTCTTTGACACCTAATTACAGTCCATTATCCTATAAAAAAGTTCACGATTAATTGCTGCTTTGGGTACTTTATAAGAAGGTTCATGAATGAAAAAAATTAATGATTTTCTTGGAAAGGGAAATGATTTAAATGATTTTAGCTTCATTTATGAAGTATGATAATTGATATGCATAAGAGGATGTTCATGAACTGATGGATGTAGGAGGTCAACAAGTTGCATTCATTGGGTATGGAGTGTGAATTTCTTCCATTTATTTCTACTTGTTTATGTAATTTTGTATGCCTATTAGAGTACAAAATAATAAAAAATATAATTTTAGTGATAATAAATATAACTATAGTTTCGATAATTGCGCTTCATAGCTATAGTTTCGTTTACTATGGAGGCTGTGATTTGCTATGTTTTGAATTTATACAATCAAGAACAGAATTATACAAATTCTGAGTTTATACAAATCAGGCGAATAACAATAATTGAGAAAATTATATCCACAAATTACAATTTTCTTAAACTATAACTATAATAGCTAATATAGGCTAAATGCTTGCTATTCTGCATCATTTTCCCTAATAGAAATAGTCTGCATATTTTAATGAATTTGAGAAATGATTTGAAATGAATAATTAATGCTAAATAATAATTTATTTTTTTCTAAATATGTTAAAAGTAAATAAATAAATTAAAATATTTAATATAATGATTAAATAAAATTAACGGAGAGTGTATCACTGGATGAACCTTATTACTTTCCCCCAAGAGGAAAAGAAATCAAATTCCTTTCAAAGATATATTTATCATGGTTCCTTTATTAATGATAGTTTTGATGGCAATAAAATAACCACGCCCCAAATACTGACCCATACTGATTATTTTTGAGTTGATTTTACATATTCTTTATATTTAAAAAATATTTTTATTGTTTATTTTATTAAAATTAAGTGAGATTTATTTTTATTTTACAATATTTCTCATATCATTAACCATATAAAATTACTAGTATTCAAACTTAGATATTTATAATATGTATATATATAAATTTTTGTTGAAGAATTTTATGGAATTTTTACACAAATTTCATAGTGTTAAGAGCTAATTACATCATCTTCTATTCTTTTCCAAATTATAAAAATCCCTTAAATTTGGTGGAGTTCAGATATATCCCAAAACGTCATATACATCACGTCACAATTTTGGATTTATCACTCAACATCCTGATACATCGTATCTTGGTGTCGGATACATCACTCAACGTTTCGATATATCGATGTAACTAGTGGCGGAGCTAGAATTTTTAATAAAGGGGATCAAAATTCGAAGAACTAAACACACGAACTAATCGAAGGGGGTTCAACATCTACCATATATACATACATAAAATTAATTTTAACCATGTATAAATAGTAATATTTTCCATCGAAGGGGGTTCGGATGTACCCCGTAATAGAAGGCTAGCTCCGCCCCTGTCGATGTCTTGGTTTCGGATACATCACTCAACGTCTCGATACATCGCATATGTCTCATACATTACGTAAAGTGATGTATCCTAAAATAGGAGAAAATAGAATATATATTTTTTCAAATGAATTTTTTTAAAAAAATTATGGTAAAAGAAGTTGTGTATTCAGATAATTTTTTTCTATTATGACATCCTTGAGGATAAGCATATACACAGCTACGATCTTGAGTTGAGGTGAAAATATGACTTTATATATTCAATTAAAAAATTCTAAGAAAAAATTGTTGGGTTTTAGCAAGGTATGAATGGAAAATAAGAAGAGAAAATGGAAATGTGGAGGAACCAATTTTGGAGGGAAAATGAAAAGTCATTGCAAATTGCAAATGAAAAGTCATTTCTCCCATATTGGTAGAAGAAAGGAAAATTGTTGTCCTTATATAAGAAAACACTTCCTTTAGTTCTTAATGGGTTAAGAAGAAGGTGCCCCCTCGTGCCATTGTCGTCACTCGGCTTTGATTGATTGATAATATTTTTGGACAAAATTTATTTAATCAATCTCATTAATTGATTTCCTTTCTCTTATAAATTAATTCAGGATATTAGTTAATTAACAAAATTAATTTCGTGTAACGGAATTTTTTTGAAATTCGCGTGTAACGGTAACATCGTTCTTAAGGGACATGTTCCTTCCGAAAAGACGTTATTTTTTCCAAAAGACACAACATTCTGGAACGACATGTCTGAACAGAAGCGTTCACACCATTGTCGAACAGATGCATTCCTTGCTGCAAGTGGCTATAAATAGAGACTTTTTTTTTGGTTTTCAACATTGAATTTTTTTCCTCTCTGTATACATTTTCTTACATAAACAAAAATTGTTGATCGACTGAGTCTGTGTGTGCTCTCACTACTGTTCTCGCGTTCGCTGAAATTATTGAAGTTTGAGGTACCGCTACTTCTCTAATAGGTTAATCGGTTTTATCTTGGGAGAAATTAATCTGAAATTAAATTTCTTAAGGAAACACAATGGGTTCTGTGGACTGGATTATTTATATTATGTCTGTTTCATTTATTTTCTGTTTCTGTTTTGCTAACCTTAATACAGGAGATAACAAGTTTAAGAAATTTAGTAGTTTCTATATTTGAGGTTTCTGGAGATTAAAACCTTTATGTTCATTCGATTAACGATTAAAAGAACATAAAAACTTTATTGTTAAATCAGAAACATGCTGTGTAAGGATTTATTCTTTACTATTAGTATTTCACATACTAAAATTGTCTGTCATTTGTGACAGAAAAATGACAAATTCAAGTCAAGTAAATGTTGAAACAGTGAGTGTTGCAACAACATCGGTTGCACACAATCGTTCAACTGTTACCCTTGCACCGGCTGAGAAACCTGCAAAATTTTCTGGAGTCGACTTCAAGAGTTGGCAGCAGAAGATGTTCTTCTATCTGACTACGTTGAGTCTGCAGAGGCTCATGATGAAACTCCGGTTGAAGAACGATTCTTGGTAACAGAAGCATGGACACATTCAGATTTTTTTTGTAAAAACTATATTCTGAGTGGCCTGCAAAATGATCTGTACAATGTGTACACTAGAGTCAAGACCTCAAAAGAACTCTGGGATGCTCTATAAAAGAAGTACAAAACAGAGGATGCCGGAATGAAGAAGTTCATTGTAGCAAAGTTTTTGGACTATAAGATGATAGGCAGTAAGACCGTCGTCACCCAAGTTCAAGAACTGCAGGTCATAATCTATGATCTCCTTACTGAAGGTATAAATTTATTTAATGCCTATGCTGAACATATTAAGTCTATTCTTAATACTCACATAATATTTAATGTAGGATTGATTGTGAATGATGTTTTTCAAGTGGCGGCCATTATTGAGAAGTTACCACCGTTGTGGAAGGACTTCAAAAACTACTTGAAACATAAACACAAGGATATGACTGTTGAAGATCTCATGGTAAGGCTAAGAATCGAAGAGGCTAACAAGGCCGCAGAAAAGAATTCACGTGGTAATTCAGCAATATCTGGAGTAAATATTGTTGAAGAAGATCCCACAAAATCAAAGAAAAGAAAAAAAGCATTTGGTCCAAAGAGCAATCCTCATAAGAAGAAATTCAATAAAAACTGTTTCAATTGTGGCAAACGTGGTCATAGGCCTACTGAATGTCGGTGTCCCAAGAAGGACAAGAAGAAGGATCAAGAAAATTTGGCTGAATCCAAAGAAGAGATGGACGATCTCTGTGCAATGTTTTCAGAATGCAACTTGGTTGGAGATCTAAGAGAATGGTGAATAGATTCTGGTGCCTCATGCCATGTTTGTGCCAACAAAGAATTATTTGCATCATATACTCCAGCACCAGCAGACGAGAAGTTATTTATGGCGAACTCCGCAACTGCAAAGGTTGAAGGAACTGGCAAGGTCCACTTGAAAATGACATCGGGCAAGGTGGTGACTTTGAGCAGGGTCTTGTATGTTCTAGAATTGCGAAAGAACTTAGTTTCTACACCAGTTCTTACCAAGAATGGATTCAAATGTGTATTTGTTTCTGATAAAGTTGTAGTAAGTAAGAATGAGATGTATGTAAGAAAATGTTCTCACCGAGGGTCTCTTCAAACTCAATGTAATTGCAGTTGATATGAATAAAGATTATGCTTCTTCTTACTTGTTTGAGTCTAAATGTTTATGGCATGAACGTTTGGGACACATTAATAACAAAACCTTGCGAAAACTGATTAACTTAAATGTTATGCCTAAATTTGAGTGCAATAAATCAAAATGTCAAGTTTGCGTTGAATCAAAGTATGCTAAGCATCCTTATAAGTATGTTGAAAGGAATTTATATCCCTTAGAACTGATTCACACTGACATTTGTGACATGAAGTCAACACTAACAAGTGGTGGGAAAAAGTATTTCATAACTTTTATTGACGATTGCACTAGATATTGTTATGTCTACTTGCTAAATTGTAAGAATGAAGCAATAGATGCATTTAGACAATATAAAACTGAAGTTGAATATCAGTTGAATAAAAAGATCAAAATGATCAAAAGTGATAGAAGTGGAGAATATGAATCTCCATTTGCAGAAATATGTTTGGAAAATGGAATTATCCATTAAACTACTGCTCTTTACTCTCGTCAATCTAATGGAATTGCGGAAAGGAAAAATCGAACTTCAAAGGAAATGGTGAATGTCTTACTTATAAGTTCAGGTTTATCACAAAACTTGTGGGGGGAAGCTATCCTTACAGCAAGTCGAATACTCAGTAGAGTGCCTCATAACAAGACACATGTTATTCCATATGAGAAATGGAAAGGTAGAAAACCTAACTTGAAATATTTCAAAGTGCGGGGCGTCTAGCCAAAGTCCAAGTTCCTATACCAAAGAGGGTGAAAATAGGGCCTAAGACTGTGGATCGTGTATTAATTGGATATGCCACAAATAGCAAGGCATGTAGATTTTTGGTTTATAAGTTCGAACACTCGAATATTCATAACAATACGGTAATGGAATCAGATAATGTTGAATTATTTTAACATATCTATCCATATAAAACTAGACTTGAGTCATCTAGTGGGGGGTCTAAACGGCCTCAAGAAGAACCAAAAGAGAATGAACCTAATGAAGAGAGTCCAAGGCGCATTAAATGTCAAAGGATAGCTACTTCATTTGAATCTGATTTTGTAACATTCCTTCTTGAAAGTGAGCCTCAAACATTCAAGGAAGTTATGTTGTCTAGCAACTCAACCTCTTGGAAGGAGGTTGTCAATAGTAAGATCGAATCAGTCTTAAGCAATCATACATGATAATTGGTTGATCTTCCTCCAGGGAACAAATCCTTGGGTTCGAAATGGATCTTCAAAATGAAGATGAAAGATGATGGAACTATTGACAAATATAAAGCAAGACTTGTTGTCAAAGGCTTTTGACAGAAAGAAGGTCTTGATTATTTTGACACATACTCTCCAGTGACTAGGATTACATCAATTCGGATGTTAATTGCCCTAGTTGCAGTATACGGTCTTGAAATCCATCAAATGGATGTGAAAACCATCTTCTTAAATGGAGATCTGGAGGAAGAGATTTACATGGAACAACCCGAGGGCTTCGTAGTTCCCAGTAAAGAAAAGAAAATGTAAACTTGTTAAGTCACTTTATGGACTAAAACAAGCACTGAAACAATGACATGCAAAGTTTCATCAAACCATGTTGTCAAATGGATTTAAGATCAATGAATGTGATAAATGTGTCTACATTAAAGACACTCTGAATCAGGAGGTCATTGTATGCCCATATGTGGATGACACGCTGATAATGAGCAAGAACATTGCTAATGTAAAAGCTACTAAGTGTATGCTCACTAGCAAATTTTAAACCCCTTTGACAATTGATCGAACTTATGTGGCATTGATAATGTTGAGTTAGAAATTTATGTGATAACACGCGTTTGACAGCTAGTAAATAAGGTATTTTACATTTTTAAAAATTAAATAATAATTATCAATTTTAAAAAAAAAAACCATCTTCCTCAACCATCCCTCTCCCACCCCACCCCCGCCCCTCTCTCCTCCGTCCCCAGCCCCCTTTTCCCTCTTCTTCTTCTTGGAATTTCATCCACCACACTCACTCTCCTCCCCTTCATTCTCTCCTTCATCCACTTTCTTCTCAACCCACACTTCTTTTTCTTACAAATCAGCCGCCCACCCTAACCACTTAGTCTAAAAGTCTTTTAGATTTTAGCTTTTTAGTCTAAAAGTATTGAGATTATTATTTATTTTTTTAGGCTTCAAAAAATAGGTCTAAGTATGGATTAACACAAAGGATAATGATGGATATTGAAAAATTAAAACTCCATTGATAAGTTAGAGAAAGCTTGAAAAATANTGATTTTTTTTTAACAAAATCAAAATCAAATCAAATCCAACCACAAATAAAGTCATTTATTTAGTCGATTTGGTTTGAATATTCAGTTTAAATCAATTTTTATCTAAACCGTGAACACCATTAACCGTAAATACTTAGTAGGCGTTTGGCCATGCGATACCATATCACGATATGGAATAGTGAAATGGAATCAGTGTTTGGACATGCGATTTCACACTGATTCCATCTCATGATTCCATATTCTCCAAAAACCATGATATGGAAATTCCATATCTTGATTTGAGATATTTTAATACAAAAATTGATCCACAAGTTTATATTTTGTTAAAACAACCCCACATTTATATCTACTAACCATTTATTTCATATGTATATAAAATTTATAATCACATCATTACATTTTAAAATTTATTATTATCACCAACATATAGTCACTTTAACTCACAACAACCGATTGTTGAGTAATNTTTGAGATTTTTTAAACACAAAAATTGATCCACAAGTTTATATTTTGTTAAAACAACCCTACGAACCTTTGGAGCTTGGAAAAATAGATTCAAAATACTGAAATAAACCATGAACCATTATGATATTGATACACAAGTGAAAATTGTCATAGCTTGTGCAGTGTTACATAATTAGCTGTGAAAAGAAGTAATGAAATATTTATGGTCTATGATCATGAAAATATAGTTACGGATGTTATTGACCAAAAAATGGCTCAAAGTAACAATGTTGGTTGTCTTCTTGATCACATGATCGAGAAATGCAAGTTCAACGTGAGGAGATTGTCTGTATTATGTGGGAGGATTATATTTAAAACTAGTTCACTACAATTTATGTTCAATTTTTTTTATTGAATTAAAGTTTGATGAAACAGTTACTCAAGTGGGAAACAAATAGCTTTGTAATAATTTATTATGTGATTTTGTAATTTTTTGTTTATTTGGTAAGATTGAATAAACAATTAGGTTTTTTTAATAGTTTTACAACTTATGAGATTCTTATGAGTATGAGAAAATATATAACACAAAAATTTTATATCGTATTTCCAAACAAAACTTCAATTTGATCTCATGATTCCATATTATGATACCATATCGCCTGGCCAAATGGGGCATAATAGTGTTCAATTTGGAATAAATATGAAGAACATGCTTATTTGGAATATATTTTTTAAAAAAAATGCTTATCTAAAATTTCCAGAAATTACGAAAGTGGCTTAATTGATTTTTTTTTAATTTATAACATATAATTTCTTACATGTCATTAAAAATGACATGGAAGTCCACGTGTATGCAATTGTACTTCACACACACTAGTCAAATAAAAAAAAGGGCTTAAAATATTACGTTATGATGAGTTTAGGGGTTTAGTTGACAAATTGATAAGTAGGAGGGTCCAACTTACAAACGGAGTCAAGTGCAGGGGTCTCCCAGGTCATTAAGCCATAACTTAATAATTAACTCATTTATACCGAATGCAGTGTTACACCCCGGACGTGTTTAACAATAGTTGTTTACTATATTATTTTGATATGTCTTACAATATTTGTCCACTTTATGAAAAATATACACTTAGTGTAACGATCGGGTTTCGTCGTTATAGAAAAGCCAACGGAGAAAAAAATTTGGGTCGGAAAACTTTTTTGTAGTAGCTTGGAATTTCTCAACCTAGTCCTGATTTGGATGAAATCGGAGTCATTAAAGTCTAGAGAAATCTGGTAGTAATTGGGTGATCTAATTATGATTTTGATTTCATGAGTAGTTAGATAAGTCGTTAAGACATCTGTACGACTTTATGTAATTGAATTCAGGCGAGTAGAACTCCCGAAATTGATCTTAGCGTGAACGGGTAGTTTCTGAGTGTCGTTGGTTGAAGGCATGTTGTGAAATTGGGTTTATGGAATTCTTTAATTTGCTCACTGTTTCGTGCAAGCTGTTTTGGAGGTAATTTCAGTCACCAAACGGGGATGCTGTAGCGGGGTGAGGACAACTGTGGTGGGCTAAACGCGACTTAAAGTCGTAAATAAACTCCAAAAACGTTTTATTCTGAACTTTTTGAATTTGAGAGCTAAGGAACGAACCGAAGGCTTTTCTTCACGATTTTCCACCATTCTTAAGGCTAAAGGTAAGATTTTAACTCCCCGAATTTATTTTTCGATCCGTAGAACGTAATCGAATGGGTAATTATCGATAGGAGAGGGTCTTGATCTAGAAACTATGGTGGAAAAAGCCCTAATTTGGATACTTGGGATAATGGGTATGACCTAGGGTTGCTAGAATTGTTAGTAATCTGAGTAATTAGTGATTGTTTATTAATTCTCGTATTATATAGATTGTTTATAGACCAAGAAAAAGCGAAACTAATCCGAAAAAGGAAGGGCCAAGTTTCTTAGGATTTCAAGCTTATTTCGAGATAAGTGATGGTTGTGATTTTATGATTGTGTGATGTATGTTCGTTCTTGCTTCATTATGATGCATGTATGTATGCGAATGTTGCATTATAGATCATATTAATTGTAAATGATAATATATGAATGATGAATGCCACGAATCATGACTTGATTGTATGATTATTAGAATGTACCTTGTGATTGTGATTGTGGCTAGTTGAATGGATCATGTGTTGCGTTTCGACACACTAACTTGGGATCGGTTGCCACGTTCTGGCATAATTATGAGATCGATTGCCATGTTTTGGCATAATCATTGGATCGGGTACCACGTTTCGGTATGCTAACTGTTTGGGTTTGGATTCTATTAGAGGACCAATGATTTGTCATATTTGTGTATCTTGAGAAATGTGAAGTTGTTCGTTGTTCGTAAATATTGATAATATTGTATATGTTCGATATATGCATGTGATTATATTGTTGTATTGACTTGTGTATGTTGCACTTAGTGGGATAGCCGCGCGATCCTACCAGTACACTGTAGTTATGTACTGATACTGCACTTGCTCTTTCTTTGTTGAGTACAGGGCATCTTCAATCGGCTATTGACATACCTCGTTTAGAAGATCATTGATCGCCAATCAAATTCAAGGGTGAGCCAGTTCTTTCATGCTGCCATTAGTTTTCCTTTCGTCTATGTCCACATTTCAGACTTAGACTTTCTAGTTAGTTATTAGTTCGTTAGTTTTAGGTTGTGACCCTTTTGTTTAGACTTTGGTTTATTGTTAGATGTTTTGGTACATTGACTTTCAGGTTCTTGGTAGTATTTCCGCATTTGTTTAGTTGTTAGATCTTTTGGAAGTTTATGGGAACTTCAATTTTTAGATATTTAACTTGCTTCTGTAACTTAAATGCTTTAGTTTTTGGTTTAGTTGCTTGGTTTGGGTTGTAGTAGTGGTTCTCCCATAAGAGGGTTAGTGTGGTTGTCAATCACGATGGTCTGGGTCGTGATAAAGTTAGTATCAGAGCCTCAGTTCGTTGATCTCGATGTACCAAAACGAGTCTAGTAGAGTATTGCGGAACGGTACGGGGACACCTTTACTTTTCTTCAACATGTTATAGGACTTTAGAAAATCTCTATGTTTTCTCTTGTCTCATTTCGTGTTATGACTTGATTCCAATTGATATCTGGCGATTCAAATTGGTATATAACCTCATTCACTCTTCTATCCGCAGATGGTTAACAATAGATTCAACGACGTCAGTCCCGTAGCTCCCGCCAATGCTCCAGCTGAGGAATCTGCAGCGAAAGGTCACAGTTGAGGCATGGAAAGAGGAAAAACTAGGGGTAGAGGCCGAGGAAAAGTGGCGCCTACTAGAGATAGGGTACTGATCGAAAATGATCCCCAAAATGAGGCCCCTCATGTGCATCATGAAAAGATAAAGCAGAATATTTAGGTTGAAAGTGACAAGAGGAAAATGTGCAAGCTGAAACTACAAGTATTCCTCATTTGAACCCAGTGTTAGCTCAACAGATCATGTCATTCTTGAAAGGGTTGGTTGGTCTTGGAGTGCTTCCCTCTATTCAAGCAACTCAAACTCTCACTAATCCCCATGTTGTTAGCACTACGTCCACGGTGGGTGGGACGGGAGGTGATGATGCTTTCTTCCGTCCTTTGTTGGGTTCTATTATGACTGGTAATGAGCATGAGATGTTGACTAGGTTTTTGAAGCTAAAGCCTCTTGTATTTGTTAGTTCTGAGAATAAGAATGCGTATGAGTTTATCTTAGACTGCTATTAGAGGCTTCATAAGTTGGGAATTGTCCATCAGCATGGGGTTGAGTTCGTGACTTTCCAACTTCAAGGTGAGGCTAAGCAGTGGTGGAGAGCTTATGTGGAGTGTAGATCTTCAACATTACCCCCACTCTCTTGGACCCAATTTCATGCTCTTTTTTTTAGAGAAATATGTTCCTAGGACTTTGAGAGATCGCAAGAAGGATTAGTTCATGGCTTTGGAGCAAGGTGGTATGTCTGTGGCTTCTTATGAGGCCAAGTTTCATGTTTTGTCTAGATATGCTACTCAATTGCTGACTACTGAGGAAGACAAGATCCGTTTATTTATTGGGGAACTAAATTCTGAGTTGTAGGTATTATCTGTTCATATGACCTTTGCAGGGAGGAGCTTTAATGAGGTAACTGACTTTGTTAAGAAAGTGGAGGGGGTGAGGCGAGATGGTCAAGCTAAGGCATTGGCTAAAATGGTCAAGAACTCGGGTAACTTTCAAGGTTCTTACTCCAGGGGGTTCAGAAGGCCAACGCTTGCAGACAAGCCAATTCAGTCCGTTATTCCCGCCTCTACAGGTAAGTACTAAGGAACTCCACCTCATAATGTGATTCAGGATAGCCAGGGAGTTGCGTCTTTGAGGGGCGACAGACTATCTTTTGATCATACTTGCTACAATTGTGGAGAACCTGGGCATATGAAGAGAGATTATCCCCACCTGCGCATGATGGATTTAGTGCAGCAGCAGACTAGAAAAGTGGTACCCGCGGGAAATGGTAATAATGGTCAAGGGCGTCCACAAGGTGGGCGAAGAGGTAATCAGCGAGGTTGTAGGGGTAGAGGAAATGGTAACGCAGGCAGAGGTGCAGCGCAACCAGACAGACAAGTAGCTCGTCCAGATGATATGGCTCAATGTTATGCCTTTCCTGGCAAGAGTGAGGCAAAGGCGTCCGACGCAGTGATCACATGTACTATTCTTGTTTGTGACCAGATGGCTAATGTGTTATTTGGTCCGGGTTCCACCTATTCTTATGTATCCGTGTGATTTGCCTCAGAATTAGCTATGATTTGTGATATACTTGATGTCATCATCCATGTTTCTACCCCAGTTGGAAAGTCTGTCATAATCACCCATGTCTATCATGCTTATCCTATTTTGTTTATGGGTTTTCAGACTTGGGTTGATTTGGTGATTTTTGATATGACTGACTTTGATATAATCTTAGGCATGACTTGGTTGTCCCCCCTATTATGTTGTGCTTAATTGTAATACTAAGTTTGTAACTCTAGAAATTTTGGGAAGGGAAATTAGAGTGGGAAGGGGTGTACAAGCCTAAGCAAACTAAGATTATATCCTCCATTCGGGCTAGAAAATTGGTAGGGCAGGGTTGTTTGGCTTATTTGGCTCGTATTCGAGATGCTGAGGTTGAGTCTCCATCTATTGAGTCTATTCCCGTGGTGTCATAATTTAGAAAAGTGTTTCCTAATGACTTGCCCAGTACGCATCTAGATAGAGATATAGATTTCTGAATTAATTTAGAACCTGGAACGCATCTCATTTCAATCCCTTCATATCACATGGCTCCAGCAGAATTAAGAGAGCTTAAGGCTCAAATCCAAGAGCTTTTTGATAAGTGATTTATTCGTCCTAGTGCTTCCCCATGGGGTGCTCCAGTTTTGTTTGTTAAGAAAAAAGATGGTAGTATGAGAATGTGTATAGATTACCGGCAATTGAATAGGGTCACTATTTGAAACAAGTATCCTTTGCCTCGAATAAATGATCTTTTTAACCAATTGCAAGGTGCATCAATTTTCTCTAAGATTGATCTAAGGTCTGGCTACCATCAGTTGAAAATTAGGCCTGAGGATGTGCCCAAGACGACATTTAGAACCTGCTATGGGCACTACGAGTTTCTAGTTATATCTTTTGGTTTGACTAACGCGCCTGCAGCTTTCATGAGTTTGATTAATGGGGTGTTTTATCCATTTCTTGATTTGTTTGTTATAGTATTCATTGATGATATTTTGGTCTATTAAAAAAGTGAAGAAGAGCATGTCGATCATCTTCATATTGTTTTGGGTGTTCTTGGGAAACAAATGTTGTATGCTAAATTTTCTAAGTGTGAATTTTGGTTGACTTCTATTGCATTTTGTGGGACATGTAGTGTCAAAAGAAGGGGTAATGGTAGATCCTTAAAAGATTGAGGCGGTTAAGAATTGGGTTCTGCCTAGCTCTGTGACGGAAGTTAGGAGTTTTGTGAGGCTCGCTAGCTACTATCGTTGATTTGTGAAGAACTTTGCTTCTATTGCCACTCACTTGACTAATTTGACCAAAAAGGAGATACCATTTGAATGGACTGAAAAATGTGAGGAGAGCTTTCAAAAGCTCAAGACTTTTTTGACCACCGCACCTATTTTAGCACTACCGATTGTAGGTAAAGATTGTATTATTTATTGTGATGCTTTACATTGTGGTTTGGGTGCTGCGTTGATGCAGGATAAGAATGTTATAGCTTATGCATCGAATCAAGCATAAGAGGAGTTACCCAACACATGATTTGGAGTTGGCAACGGTAGTGTTTGCTCTTAAGATCTGGCGGCATTACCTTTATGGTGTTAAGTATGAGGTGTTTACTGATCATCATAGTTTGCAACATGTGTTTACTCAAAAGGATCTGAATTTGAGACAGAGAAGGTGGATGAAGCTACTCAAGAATTATGATGTGACCATTCAATACCATCCGGGCAAAGCTAATGTGGTGGCAGACCTTTTGAGTCGAAAAACGGTGAGTAAGGGTAGTTTAGCTTGCTTGAGTGTATCCAAGCGACCCTTAGCTAAGGAAATCCAGACCTTGGAGTCTAAACTCATGCAGTTGGGCATCTCTGAAAGAGGTGGGGTGTTAGTTGGAGTCTAAATTCATCTAGTTGAGCATCTCTGAAGGAGGTGGGGTGTTAGCAAGCATTGAAGTGAGGGCCACATTCATTGAGGAGATCAAGGCCAAACAATTTGAGGATGAAAATTTGAATAAACTTAAGAACAAGACTGTGATTGGTAAAGCACAAGAGACCACTCTTGATGCAGAAGGCGTGTTCACTTTTAAGGGAAGAATTTGTGTTCCTAGAGTAGATGACTTGATTCAGAAATTGTTAGTGGAATCTCATGGTTCGCGATATTCTATTCATCCGGGTGTGACCAAGATGTATTGGGATTTGAAGCAAATTTATTGGTGGCCAGGCATGAAGAAATATATAGCGGAGTTTGTGGCTAAGTGTCAGAATTTTCAACTAGTGAAGTATAAACACCAAAGGCCTGCAGGTTTACTTCAGAAAATGCCAATTTCGGAATTGAAGATAACCATGGATTTTGTGGTTGCTCTTTCCAAGACTTTGGGGAAGTTTGATTCTATTTGGATAGTGGTTGATAGATTGACTAAGTCAGCCCACTTTTTCCGGTAAGAATAGATTACAATGCTGAACAATTGACTAAAGTTTATGTGAAAGAGATAGTGAAGGTACAAGGGGTGCCCCTTTCTATTATCTCAGATCGTGGTACTTAGTTTACCTCCAAGTTTTGGAGGAAATTACATGATGAATTGGGCACACAACTCACTTTTAGTATAACTTTCCATCCACAGACGGACAGAAAGTCGGAGAGGACTATTCAAGTGTTAGAAGACATGTTGAGGGCATGTGTGATTGATTTTGGAGGGCATTGGGATAAGTTCTTACCTTTGTGTGAATTCTTTTATAATAATAGTTATTACTCCAGCATTGATATGGCACCATTTAAGGCACTTTATGGGAGGGGATGTAGATCACCCATAGGATGGTTCGAGATGCTCAAGATAAGGTGATGAGTATTCAAGCTAAGCTTTTAGCAGCCTAGAGTAGACAGAAGAAGTATGTGAATCATAAAGTAAGAGACATGGCGTTTCAAATCGATGAGAATGTTCTTCTTAAAATATCACCCATGAAAGGGGTGATGAGATTTGGCAAGAAAGGTAAGCTAAGTCCACGATACATTGGTCTCTTTGAGATTCTTGAATGCGTAGGGCCAGTGGCGTATAAATTGCCTTTACCTCCTAATTTATTGGGAGTTCATCTGGTATTTCATGTGTCCATGTTGAAGAGATATCATGGTGACGAAGATTATATCATAAAGTGGGACTCAATTGTGTTAGACAAAGACCTCCAATATGTGGAGGAACCGGTTGCAATACTTGATCGTGATGTGCGTAAGCTGAGGACCAAAAAGATTAAGTCCGTGAAAGTTCAATGGAAGTATCGTCCAATTGAGAAAGCTACTTGGGAAACCGAGAGGGACATGCGAGACAAGTATCCCCAATTTTTCGTTGATTCAAGTACTACTTCATTCCTTTCTTAACTTATTTTCCTAAGTTTGTCACTCGGGGACGAGTGATGGGTAAATTGGTATCTATTATAACGATCAGGTTCCGTTGTTATAGAAAAGCTAACGGAGAAAAATTTTGGGTCAGAAATTTTTTTCGTAGTAACTTGGAATTTTCCAATCTAGTCTAGAATTGGATGAAATCGGAGTCACTAAAGTATAGAGAAATTTGGTAGCAGTTGGGTGATCTAATTATGATTTTGATTTCATGAGTAGTTAAATAAGTCGTTAAGAAATCCATACGACTTTACGACTTTACATAATTGAATCCGGGCGAGTAGAACTCCCGAAATTGATCTTAGCATGAACGGGTAGTTTCTGAGTATCATTGGTTGAAGACGTGTTGTGAAATTGGGTTTTTGGAATTCTTTAATGTGCTCATTATTTCATGCAAGCCGTGTTGGCGGTGATTTCGGTCGCCAGAGCGAGGCCGCTGTAGAGGGGTGAGGACCACTGTCGGGGGCCAGGCGCGACTTAAAGTCGTAAATAAACCAAAAAAATATTTTATTCTGCACTTTTTAAATTTGAGAACTAAGGAACGTACCCAGGGCTTTTATTTACGGTTTTCCACCATTCTTGAGGCTAAAGGTAAGATTATAACTCCCCGAATCCATTTTTCGATCCGTAGAACGTAATCAAATGGGTAATTATCGATGGGGGAGGGTTTTGATCTAGAAACTATGATGAAAAAAGCCCTAATTTGGATACTTGGTATCATGAGTATGATTTAGGATTGGTAGACTTGTTAGTAATTAAGGTAATTAGTGATTGTTTATTGATTCCCATATTATATTGAATGTTTGTAGACCAAGAACAAGCAGAACGAATTTGGAAAGGGAATGATCAAGTTTCTTAGGGTTTCAAGTTTGTTTCGAGGTAGGTGATGGTTATGATTCTATGATTGTGTGATGTATGTTCGTTCTTGTTTCATTATGATGCATGTATGTATGCGAATGTTGCATTATTGATCACATTAATTGTAAATGAGGATATATGAATGATGAATGTCACGAATCATGACTTGATTGTATGATTATGAGAATGTACCTTGTGATTATGATTGTGGCTTATTGAATGGATCGGGTGTTACGTTCCGACACACTAACTTGGGATCAGTTGCCACGTTTAGGCATAAATATGGGATCGGTTGCCACATTTCGGCATAATCATTGGATCGGGTACCACGTTTCGGTATGCTAACTGTTTGAGTTTGGGTTCCATGAGAGGACCAATGACTTGTCATATTTGTATATCTTGAGAAATGTGAAGTTGTTCGTTGTTCATAAATGTTGATAATATTATATATGTTCGCTATATGCATGTGATTATATTGTTGTATTGACTTGTGTATGTTGCACTTAGTGGGATAGCCGCGTGATCCTACCAGTACACTGTGGTTGTGTACTAATACTGCACTTGCTCTTTCTTTGTTGAATACATGACATCTTCAAGCTGCTATTGATAGACCTCGTTTAGAAGATCAGTGATCGCCGATCGAATTCAAGGGTGAGCCAGTTCTTTCAGGCTGCCATGAGTTCTCCTTTCGTCTATGTCCACATTTCGGACTTAAACTTTCTAGTTAGTTATTAATTCGTTAGTTTGGGGTCGTGACCCTTCTTGTGTAGAGTTTTGTTCATTGTTAGATGTTTTGGCACATTCATTGTAGTATTTCCGCATTTGTTTAGTTGTTATATCTTTTGGAAGTTTATGGGAACTTCAGTTTTTAGCTATTTAACTTGCTTTCGTAACTTAAATGCTTTAGTTACTTGGTTTGGGTTATAGTAGTGGTTTTTCCACCGGAGGGTTAGTGTGGGTCACGATGGTCTGGGTCGTGACACTTAGTTCCTAATTTATCCTTGTCATTAATTATAACAATTTTCCTATTACATTTTTCAAGACATTGTATTTATTATATTCAAAGAGTGATACAGTAAAATTACTTTTCCATTTATAATTTCTTAAGAAGTATGCAAAGTTAATAATGAACAACTATTATTTAACCGAGAGAGAAATATCTCACNTTTGACATTGTTTTGACAATCAGCCCAAAATATGAGATGTGTGTAATACACTTGTTGTGACATCACAGTGACATGACAAATTGATGAATTAGATGATGACATGTGTAATTTAAATCTAAAAATGTATTTTAAAAAATAACTATTTTAGTCTATTTTAATTATTTTTTTAAAAAAACTAACTAAAAAATAAAAAACGATTTTTCTAAAAAAAGCCACCTACACACCCACGCCATCAGTCCTCTTCGTCAAATCATGTACTATCATGTTCCCCAGCGGTATCGTGATCACAATGAGTAAGCCTTGCCTCTTCACCCCAAGTAGTATGACATGGTTGCGCACCCAAGATAAAAATTAATTCCCCTTTCAACCGAATAGCATCAAAAGTTTTCACTCATTCCATTCATTTTCTTTCCATTACTAATCATTTATTACAATTATATGAAAAATAATTAACTTTTGCTGGGAAAAAAAATGTTATCTTCATTAGGAAAATGGAGTTATGCCGGAAAATATGAAACTTAGATCTATGTAATAACTAAAAAATGAAAGAAGGAAAAAACCAAAAAGAGTTGGAGAGAGTGAGAGAAAGAAAGAGAGGTGGAAGGGGTGTGGGTGAAGGAAATGATGAAAAGAGGGGTGTGGGGAAGAAGACGACTTTTCTTCTTCTTTTTTCATTTTTTTTTGTTAATGAATTTTAAAAAATATTAGCAGTATAAGTTGGAAAATAAATAAAAAATAAAAAATCATTTGTTTAACGCGCTTAAGGAGGATGGAACACACTTTTTTAGCCATATCAGCATTTTGTATTTAATAGGAATGACTTTTGAACAAATAAGGTGTTCAATAGGTACAAGCCTTAATTGAGGTGTCTAACTGAAATATGCGGACAACTTTGAATTGTCGTGGATGACTTAGGCCTATATTTAATTTACTTTGAACATGCATAGTGCATGTTGCCCAATGTGCTTTAAAGACGTATATAAGATTATACACACGCAAGCAAAGAGAGACACCATTTCGGTTATGGTATACTCTTTCGCACCGTAATAATTTATGTGATGTTATTTAACTTGATATAAAATTTACAGAAAAAATAAAGTATTTTTAAAATGTATGATTTCTTATTTTTATCACAATTAAAATACTTTATGTAGCGACATCAAGATTTATAATTTATTTTAGACGACAAATTTTAGAAGTATATTTTTCTGTCCTTAAATTCTATGCTTAGTAAAACACATTCACATAAATGGTAACGAGTATGAAAACCTGATAACTTTTATCCAAATCTATATATATAACAATAAATAAAAAATCTACTAAATATTGATATTTAACTATAAACATAATTATTAATGTATATTAATTTATAAAAACTCATAAAATTTAAATCTCGATCAAGAAAGTACTAATTAATCTTCTTAAAAAGGTGAAAAGAAGATTTACCCAAATCTTTGCTTCTTCATGCATGAACGTCATGATTTGATTATTGATGTGAAAAAAGAAGCAAAGTATATGGTTATTGCATGTGATTTGTTGTTTCCAACTCTTCATGTGGTAGGTTAGTTTAATGACTTTATTATGTAACAAAAAACATACCATTAATTACATGGGATTAATTACAATAATCTATTACCTATTCATTGCTTTTTTTGCATGTGACACCGAGTGATCAAGGACGTAATTAGTCACATATATACAAAATGGAGTGAATAATGAATAAAGTGGTCCAGCAAATTTATCTGAATTAACTAAGGATATTCTTGTCCTTTTGTTTTATTTAAGCGGATTCAGAATTTTAAGTTAATTTGTTGATTTTCAATAGATTAGCGAGGTTCTTAAATTTATTTTCTTTTAGCACGCGATCGGATTCAAAAGAATCCAAATTCAATATTTTATCGTTATTTGATGGTCGAGAAAAAGTGACATTGATCATCTTGAATAACTGAATATGAAAGAGAACTTAGTGAAGAGAAAACCAAATGATTTGAGGCTTAGATTTTGTGGTTATATAGACTCACACTTTATAATTTCAACTTATTTAAATACAGAAGTTTAATTTAAAATGAATAACTAAAACCCAAAAAATTAACTTCTAAAATAGAATATTGCAAATCAAAGAATAAGACCAACATATATCAATTTGAACCACAAGATGAAATTTCATTTTCATTCTCATTACTATCAAAATCATTCAACAAAGAAAGAGTTAACTTCCCTTTTTGTGTGTGTAATATGTTTAATTATGCATAAAATAATACTCGCAAAATCACTTAATGATGTATTGCTCGTTTGGTATGAGGGATAAGGAATAATTAATTTTGAAATTAGTTCTAGGATGAGTCTATCCCATATTTGATTGGAATAAAATTGCAAAATAACTTATCTCAAAACTAGTTATCCTGATATTGTAATATTATTATTATTTCACATACATTAAGGATAGAAAAACAACCTAAAATAGTTAATACTGATATAATTTATTCCCAACTAAACGAGCCTTATATTATTAAGATCACATTATTACTTTTTCAATTTTATGCTCTCCACTAGTTAAAAATAATAGAGTAAAGTGGCAATGACTGTGTCATGCACTATTTACACCTCTTTCAATTAAATGGAATTTCAGAACAGAAAATAAACACAAAAACATGAAAAAAAACAAACGAAAAGAGAATATGGGAGAATCAAAAGCAATTTTTTAACCCTGACCTGAGTGTTTCTCTTTTTCTCACTTTTTTGGTTTCAAATTTGATTTGAAATTTGGGTAAAAAATATATTTTATTGGTTGATTTCTTTTTAGTTGACTTTGTAATTATTATTATTTCAAGAAAGGAGAAACTAACGTGAAGCACTACATGCGTTCTGCTTTTTACTTTTTGGAATAAAAAAGCTACTAGAATTTTAAAAAAATTGTTACACACTTAAAATATTTTTCAAATATATTACTAATCAAAATGAAATTTCTCTTTACCCAAGTAGTGAGGATTCCGAAAACCTACGATCCGCCCTTATATAATATATTGTAGTAATATGCATTTATATTTGGATGATAGTGTATTCTTAAAATATTTTTCAATATATTTACAAAATCTTTCAATATGGAATTTTTCGGAATGTATTTAAACTTAGTCTGACTTTAACGTGGATATCAAACATTAAGTGGAAAAAAAGAAAAAGAAGATAGTGTACTTTTCGACTATATATCGGAAGTACAGTACTTTTGGGGTAATTGTTTTATTATTTCTATAACTTAACAGTGAAAATATGAAAAATGGAAACTTATAGAATTTTGTGTCCTACATATATTATGTCATATATGATTTATGTGTCTACTTATTTAACTTTATACAAGTTTAAGAGCTTATTTGGATCGACTTAAAAGTTGGTTAAACATGCTTATAAGTCATTTTTAGCTTTTGAGTTTTGAGAGAGTTTGACAAAAGTTAAAAATAACTTAAAATAACTTTAAAAAAAAGTTAAAAATCAAAAGTAGAACTCCTCCTATTTTGGTCTCCCCATTTAAGTAATATCTATCCTACACTTTTTTTTTTATACCAATATTCAATATATTAGGTAACTTTCAAGCAAATTCACGCACTTCTTTTTGCCTTTTTCTCCTTCTGCATTTAGACACATATGACTAAAATTTTAATCAATTTTAACATGTATTAAGTTAAATTAAATGAATTTGTTAGATTTATTGTTATTTTGACAATTTGATGATTGAGGTATGATCTTTATGATATATGAAAGTTATGTTTCAAATTCGAGCTTATTTGGATGTTAAAATATGAGATACAAAATTCTTATTTTTTGTCAAAGTTTCAAACACACATATCTAAAAGTTGAGGCCATTTTTACATGTAGGTCAGTTATGTATATATGAAAAGCTTTGTGGTTCTGATTATCACATGTTGTGTGTTTTTACATGTAGGTCAGTCAACACATTATGAATCTGGGCTGAAGTCATGCAAATTCATTGAAACTGAAAATACTGCTAATTTTAACTTCTTATGCACCTTTCAAAAAAACAAAACCCTTCAAAAATAATTAGGGACAAAAAAAGATTTAGACATGCATGACACAAACTTTAACCACGCACCTCAATACTCAAGTAAAAAATGTCTAAACTTTTGCCATGGCAAGCCATACTTAACATCAGGCGAAAACGCTTTGATGTTTGGCCTTCACAAGACCACACTTTTCAGATGCGAATATTAGAAGTTGCCAAGCCAATGGTCATTTGTCACTCAAGAAATGAGGTACATTGTTGCACCTACTCTCAGAAATATGGACTGCTTCTTTCCTATCACAAACTTCCTCATCCTGTTTATTTTCTTCTTTCCCCCCTCTTCTAATACCTTGTGTACTTTCCACTACTACACTTCATAAGAATGTATAGGAGGGCCTAAGATATTTACACTTTACAAGAACAATGAAATAGAATTTAGCACATCAAAAGAAGAGCTTCTCGAGTACGGCCAAGCAGACTCAGTGCAGTTGCAGCTATGTGATTTCCAGTCAGTCCTGCAACAGCAAGCTGCTCTTTTGGTGATGCTTGCTCGATATAGTTGTCAGGCAAAGTGATTGGTCGCCACTAAGAATAGGTCATCAAAAAAGAAGTTTAACCTTTAATCTCAGACCATATAGTATTTAAAATGATATTAGAAGAAACCATGAAGTTCGAAAACATATTCCAAGTCGAAGATGTCCATTCAGATTCAGTAACGTGGAAAGAAACTGTGCTTGGAAAGAGGGAGAGGGGAAGGAGACATATAAGCTTAGCATTCTATTAAAAGTTTCTAAATCACGAGTCAGAAGAATTAAAGGAAAGCAGCTCATACTTCTAATGTGGAAATGTGACTGTTCGTCTTGAAAAGAATTCCTACAGCTATCATTGAGCAAAATGATTCAGGAGCGATTTGAAATTTACCTTAATTCCTGCATCGAGCTGCCCATCAAGTGAGAGGAACTGTGCTACATGTGATGCAAATCCTCCTATAGAGCCTTCCTCGACTGTAACTAGAAAGGAATGGTTCTTGCATAATTGCCTAAGAAGTCGTATGTCAAGGGGCTTGCAGAATCTTGCATCAGCGACAGTCACTTCAACACCAAGCTTTGAAAGAAGTGATTGAGCTCTCAGACAATTTTGTACCATGGATCCATAGCCAAGTAAAGCAACATCTTTACCCTCTGTAAGTATTCTCCCTATGCCAACCTTCTCCACAACAACAAAACAAAAAAGTGTATAAATGCAAATTCAAATATGAAGGGGCTTATTTGATTGTGTTATGTAGACCAATCACATTACGAAACAAGTTGTTGTTGGATAAACATTCAAATATATCACATCCCTTAAAGCAATATATGGGTAATAATACAAAGTTTTTTATAAAATAAACACGGAATGCCAATTGTAAATTACAAAATTGATTTAGTAAAAGAAACTGAAAATATTAGGTGATAATTCAAATCAAACCTGTGCTAAAATATTGAGTTACCATTGTCATGAATGCATCAGAACCTTTCTAGATCTATTTGCCAAAGTATTACCTCAATGGGAATTCCACTAAATGAGTGTTCCATCACTGAAAGGGCACCCCGAGGGTAGCGGAAGCAAACCGGCCTGTCATCAATAAGGGCAGCAGTTGCAACCATATGAGAAAGCTCAACTTCATCAGAAGGAGCCATCACGATCATGTTTGGCAAACAGGACATAAATGCTATATCAAATGCCCCACAATGTATAGGACCATCAGATCCTACTAATCCAGCACTTGTAATGATGAAACGCACGGGAACCTTCTGACGATCTACATCATGGACGACCTAAGCAGCCAATAAAACATGATGGGAACTTTAGAAAATTGTGCTTTATCTTTAACACGCTGACGCTCAAATTGAGAACATTTCTTTGGTACAAGATATCTTAGAAACCCCAAATAAAAGTCGTCTATTAATGTGCCTGGACAAAACTGAAGTTGGAAGCTATCAACCTGTAGACTCGTACAGAACAGGATCAATTTTACCATATAGCAGTGACTATCCATCGCATCGCGGTCACTGAAATCTTAATTTATTCATTTGATAAAGTAAAGATACACATAAAATGATAATGACACAAGTTATAGACCAAAACTTTCAGCTACACGTTCAACCATTTAATGCTGATCTCAATAACTTTAACAAGTTGGTCCTATATACTTTATGCCCAATTGACATTCTCAAAGTTATTGAACCACTTCTTTACTTCATTTTCTAAACAGAAGTCCAATTTACTTCATAAGTTTGAAATTAGTTGGACATCTTCGTGTCCTCCCTATTGCTTTTCTTTTTCCTCTGGATAAGACCCGTCTTCTTCTTTAAAATGATTATTTGGACAAAAACAACAAATTCCAAGCAAGTACAGGATTTCAGACTCACTGCGTGAGGCTTATTAAATAAAGAGTGACCTACTGCTCAGAAATATAACAACAATGAAGTTACTTTTCTGGACATGTTTCAAATACTAAGGAACATGATGCATGGAAGTCAAAGCTGCGGGACAAAAAGAACAAAATCAATCTGACATGGATAAGGAAAAGTAATCTAATGATATTTTTAGATGTTCAGGACTTTTAGGTTGCATTTGCTTGAGATTTTGGAAAACTTGCATAAAACATTTGCAGACACAACCAAAGATCTTGCTTTAGTTGCTCATTTCTTGATCTCAATTGAATTTCTAAGTCAGATAAACGAGGGACCAGAAAGATATCATGAATACTGAAAGAGAATTATAAGGTAAACTGCAACCATCATTTGGAAACCTAGGTACGTACTGCTTACAGTAAATAAATGGTAACCCTTCCCAGAAGAGGGCATAAACCACCCCCTTCAATATGATAAATGTGAAACTTCTAGAAAAATGTCCAAGTCAATTCTTTTTTTTCCTATGGACTAGTTTGTTAGTAGCACCTATTCAATTCTCCATTTCCTCTTCCAATATTAGGAAGTGCAATTAAGATAAAGAAAATGAGAATTGTGAAGTCTCTGACTCAATGACTAGACCTACAATTCAATGATTTTCAATCCACTGAACAAATTCTGAACCAAGTATTTAGTGTGTTTTTTGTATCCATTGATCCTTTACTTGCTACAGCTAAAAAGTTACACATCTAAATAAAGTGATAGTTGGTTGTTGATGCATGAGACCCTTCCTCTTATTTCGTGGGAGGTGGGGACAGAACCAGGCCATTTATTAGACATTTGCACTAGCTGCCTTGTCTATTTTCTTATCCTCGGTGTCCATCTCTGTGTGAGTGTGTGCGAGAGAGAGAGAGAGAGACCTGGTCATAGGCTCTTTGGAGGAAAGCTGAAGGAATTATGCAGAATGGCTTCAGCCCTCCACATGCCAACCCAGCTGCAAATGTTACCGCATGTTGTTCGGCCATCCCAACATCAAAGAACTTCTCTGCAAAGACATCCTTCAGAAGGTGAAGTGATGGCTCCATTCCCATGCCTGCATGAACAGCTACAATATCTTTGTGTCTCTCTGCCTCTGATATCAAGGCCTCTACAAAGCAATCACTATATGTTCGATTGCCACAAGGTATAGTGTCTGAGCTAGATACACCTGCTTTGACAATAAAAAGAAGGTTGACTATTAGTAGAATTTGTAGTAATAATACATAGCTTTGCCATTCAGGATAACTTTGCTACTACAATTTTAACACTTCTCGAGTTCCATCTGAAAACTATCAGCTTCCACTCGGACATGCTTCTGAGCCAGAACAGCTTACAACAAATCATTTATACCCAGTTTTTGATTTTTTACATGAACTTCACTCAGGAAAAACTTATTGAATGGTCAAGGTAGGGCAGCTAGTATTCATTAAGTCCTATAGCATCACCTCACGATGCTCACAATGCTTCCAAATATATGGAAAGGTAGAAATTCAAATTACTTTTGATAGAAAGAAGGGTCAGTTTATCAGGATTAGATCTTACCTGACCTCCACTAGAAATCTACTCTAAAATTGATCTGAATAGTGATGATAATCAGGATTTTATTCAACCCTTATTTGGAAATCAATTGATTAAAATTAGTTTTTAAAATCCAGAAGAAAGATGCTTTTTTAAATTATACAAGTATGCCTCAATCCCAAGCAAGTTGGGGTCGGCTATATGAATCCTCACAAATCATGCAGTCCATTTAAGTTCATCCACGTCTTCTAAATTATTTAGTATTAAAACAGTGCAAATGTGCAATACAAGACAATTGAAGAATGAGATATACATATGCATATAAAGCCATAAAATATGACTGAGCTTGTTATGGGTACCCTTGGAGTAAAACCTAGTCTGTTTGGTATTCCTCCTAAAAACTGTTTATATTTAGAAACACTTTTTTAAAATAACTTTTCAGAAAAGTGTTTTTAAAAAAAAGGCAATTTGTGTCTGGCTAATTCATTTGAAAAGTGTTTTTGATAAATAGACTGTGTTTGACTAATCTTTTTTAAAAAAAATGCTTTTAAGTGTCAAATTACGAAAAAGTGTAAATATTAATGTACCTTTAATATTAAGATTATTTTATAGAGAGGGACTATTTTTAAATATCTGTTATAATAATTTTAATCAAACCTTTTATTTTATTCAAATTTTCAACCAATATTATACATAGATAAAATAAAATAAGCAAATAAAGTATTGATATAATATTAACATGATGATTTATATATAATTAAAAATAATAAAAATATAAAATGATAATTAATAAACGTAAAATAATAAAAAATTATTATATAAAAATAAAAAATAAAATTCTTAAATGAAACTTAACCAAATCTATGAGATATGCTAATAAATTAATAAGAGATATATTGACAAATATGTATATATGAAAGAGATATTTTGATCTTGGAAAAAAATAATTTTCTATTTCCGCTTCTCCCTTTTTTTGAAAAGCAAGAATTTTTTTAGCTTCTTTCCAACAACAGAAAAATTGTTTCTGCTTCTACTTAAAGGCAGTTTTACTAATTTGCCAAACATCTTAATTTTTCAAGAAGAGTATTTTTTTTCTCAAAATAAGTGTTTTTGGTCTCCCACCATCAACGCCAAACAGGCTCTTAGTATAAAAGTTTAGCACCTTTTGATCAAAACTTATCCAGAAAAAACACATAGCATCTAAATGTTATATCAATTTTGCTCCCACTACATTTGCATTAGAGGAGTTCCCCAACATGTTTAATATACTCTGTTGTTTGGTAGGATGCATTAGAAAAAACAAAGCATGCATTAGTTTTGTATATTCCTAATACCTTGTTTAGTACACTTTTACAACCTATGTATAACTAATGCAAGCATTATTTATACACACCATGGTTTAGGTTGCAATTTCCCCTCAAAACCTTTTCCACATCCTTCCCACCGTATTTGTGGCAGATATTTTTGTAAACAAATATTTTTTTAGAAATAATGCAATGTATGTTATTTTTAACAGACCAATCCAAACAGTGCATAAGAAATAATCTCAGCATAACTAATACCAATATTGCTAATGCTAGCATTACTATTTACTATTCAACACTATTCTCATATACCCTTCCAAACGACCCTTAGTGTGAAAGGAAGGAAAAGGATAGGAGATCAGGATCAAACCTTCCATAATTTTATTTGCAACTGCATTCATTTGATTGTCTCCTACTTCCAGTTCTTCCTTGGTTATAACATGAACTAAAACAGGACCCATTGAATCCAAAGATGCCACTTCATTCAGAACACATACTAGATCTTCAATATTGTGTCCATCAACAGGACCAATGTAGTAAAGGCCAAGCTCTTCAAAGAGGGTTGATCCTGGCGGGCCAATCATACCACGTGCATACTCATCAACCTTGGCTGCCCATTCATACATGCCTTTCCCGATTTTCTTAGTTAATACCTATAAAAAGCAGCAGATATTTGGAATATGACTATAGTAGAAATACATGATAAGAAAAGAATTTTACCACTATAACTTTATCGGAGATAACAAAAGTCTATCACTATTTGCAACAATGATGATAATCATGTCCAAGAAGCTCACCTACGCGTTCCTTCTAAAAAAATAGTAGACTCATCTACACATACTTATCTAGTATATGTGTAAGCAACCATACATGTACATCTAGTTTTTTACTAAGGGGGCGTTTGGCCATGCGATATGAAATCATGAGATGAAGTTGAAGTTTTGATTGGACATGCAATTTGGACTTTTTATGTTGCATGTTTTCTCATAACATAAAAACCCCATAAGATGTACAGCTATTAAAATTATCCCACTTCTTTATACAATATTACCAAATAAACAGAAGTTTATAAAATCGCATAATATACTATCACAAAATTATTCTAAAAAAATACAATATTTGTTCATTCAACTTTAATTCAATAAAAAAAATTGAACATAAGTTGTAGTGTACTAGTCTTTAATATAATCATCCCACATAATACGAACAATCTCCTCACATTGAACTTACATATCTCAATCATATGATCGAGAAGACAAATCAACATTGTTACTTTGAGCCATTTGTTGGTAAATAAATTTGATGAAAAATAATGAATTTGGTGAATATAAATGGAAAAGTAAGAATTGATCTGAAGTAATAATGAATTTTATATATGTTGGTGAGAATAATCGTTACATGAGATATAGATGGTTTAAAAAATAACTATATGAATTATAAATTTTTTTTACACATGAAATAAATGGTTAGTAGATATAAATGTTGGTTTTTTTACAAAATATAAACTTGTGAGTCAATTTTTGTATTTGAAAAATCTCAAATCATGATTTTGAATTCTCAAATCATGTTTTCTTTTTTGGAGAATATGGAATTTCATCTCATGATATGAAATCAACGTGAAATTGCGTGTCCAAACCCTAATTTCATCTCATGATTTCATATTGCGATTTTGAAATTGCATGTACAAATGCCTACTAAGTTTAGTGCACTTCCGAAAATTCCGCACGAAATACTATTGTACAATTCAACATTGGTACGTCAAAACAAAAGAAAAATTCATGCAAGGTAGCAATAAACATAACTATAACTACAACCTGTTAAACACCAAGAAAATTTTCTCACTGAAGTAACATAATTATGTTTCAAATCATCTCATTAATATACCGCACAAAAATAGCTAGCACAAGTGCCTGAAAAACTACCAGACACTTCATGAAAGGTCTTTCACAATGTGAGTATGGAGACAATTTACGTTCAAAAAGAAACTGCAAGCGAATTACCATTTTTAAGTTGTTCTGATAAAGTATGTGAGATCATTTACCATCTTTAAGTTACAAAGCAAAAAAAGGGAAAACTGAAGAGAATATTCCCAAGAATATATTGCCGTTGACCCAAAGGATTGGCTCCAGATAGATTGCCCGGTCATCAAACGAAAAAAATCCCAAGAAAATGTTGTGTCAGAGAATCAGTAGATCAATATAACTACCATCAACTCTCAGATTTAATAGCACAGAGCTAGACCACTAGGATTTGACTTGGCCATGGAAAACATCGTGGAAATCACGAGCACCTCCTAAAGCAGCTTGTTTTGGCTGGATTGTAGCTAGAAATGTTTCATGACCTGAATAAATGAGCGGAGTGAAGAATAAAGAAACGACGAATAGAATTATAACACCTGGACGCACGAGATTTAATTTGAGTTAATGAAGCTGAAGAGCTGTGATTGCACGTGAGCATCCTATAACTAATTCCCGGAAAGAGCAAGAGCGGCATGATCAGTTGGATATTTTCCTCACCTTCCTCAATTCTCTCTAAACTATTCTTCCTCTTCTTTTTCTATCCCAAAATTCTCCTCTTTTTTCTTTAATCACATACAAGTTTATCTCATCAATGGAGATTCCGTATTCCAGTTATTTTCATTTCGTATTAGTAGTTTCTATTATGTAATAGAGTTCGTTTTGCTTAATACAAACCCGAGAAAATTCCCCAAAAAATTGTTGAGTTCAATTTGCTTAGTTTAATTTCTGAGTTTAATTAGTTGGATCATAATAAAATGCATGTTTAACTCAAGATATGTTGCAGAGAAGAGAAATTCCTTTGTGCAGTCGATGCTTTTTCTGTGAAAATTCTCAGGAATCTGCAGAGCATATTTTATTGCATTGGAATCATGCAAAGCAGCTATGGGATCTGTTCCTAATTAACTCTGAGTGGTGTGCAATGGGTGATGTCAAAAAAGGTGAAAGACCTATTGATTTGTTGGCAAAATGAGAAAGTCATGAAAACTAGGTGGAAAATCTGGGAAACGATACCTCTTTGCATCTTTTGGATCATTTGGTTGGAAAGGACATGTTTAGCTGGCGTTAATAATAGATGTCTAAAAAAAGAATACTTTTGGTGAAGGGAAGTATGGCAGAAAATCTAGATCAGTACATGGATTTTATAGAAGTTTTGAGAATGTAACAGTTGCAGCTGTGCTGTAATTTGTATGCTTTTAGTACCTTCTTGGTACTTTAGTATCAATGAAAGTTACAACAACATACCCGGTGTAATCCCACAAGTGGGATCAGGAGAGGGTGGTGTGTGCACAACCTTGCCCTTGCCTTGTGAAGGTAGAGAGATTATATACCCTTGGCTCAAGTAGATAAGTAAGAAAAGAAAATACAACAGTGAAGGGACCATACAGAAAATAATGGAGAAAGGAACAATAGAAGCAACAAATAGTATGATAACCGAAGCAAAAAAAAAAAACAGGTAATAGTAAAATCGAAAAACAAGACAGTAGGAGAGTACTAATAATAACACTGGGAAGCTAGACCACACTCAACTATTTACCAACCCTCTATCCTAATTTGCAACCTTTATATCCTCCTATCTAGGGTCATGCCCTCGGTAAGCGGCAGGAGTGTCATGTGTTGTCTAACCACTCCCAGTACTTCTTCGGCCTACCCCTACCTCTCCTAAGACCCATCATCGTCAACCCCTCACACCTCCTCACTGGGGCATCTGTGCATCTCCTCTTCACATGCCCGAACTATATCAATCTAGGCCTTCTTTATCTTGTCCACCACTGAGGCCACTCCCACCTTGTCCTGAATATCTATATTCCTAATCTTATCTCTCCTAGTACACCCACACATCCATCTCAACATCTTATCTCTGCTACTTGCATTTTCTAGAGTGCGAGTTCTTGACCGGCCAACACACCGCCCCATATAACATAGCCAGTCTGACAACCACTTGATAAAACTTACCTTTAAGTCTTGATGACACATTTCCACCCTCTTCCCAATCTTACATAGTTGGCTTAGTAGCTTGATACCCCAATAGTTGTTGCAATTCTGAATATCACCGGGATCATTGTACTCCACCTCCAAATTGGTTCTCGTTCAAACGCTATTGTTTTAGCCGTTGTAACTGCTAACTTCACTACCATCTTCATCGCATTATACTTCTTCCTATTAGCCCTCTTTTCATCCTCGTCTTTTCTCTATATTCTTCATATAAGCAATCTTCATGGCATCCACTTTCTTTTGGACTGCTCTATTCCACCACCAATCCCCTCAGCGATCACCTGTGTTACCTCTCGAGACCCCCAACACCTCTTTAGCTACTTCCTAATGTATTTAGTTGTCTTATCCCACAAATTGTGGTGGGATAATGAAATCTACTTTACCCTATTGAAAAATAGAACAAAGATGCATGCTTGACCTCAATTAGTAAAAGTAGTGGAAATCGAAAAACTTTTGTTGTAGATTTTGTGAGTATAATAAGTGATGTACAAACTATTTTAAAAACCTTAACTGCAAGCCACAATAGGTTTATCTTGCTCTCTTTTTGATAATTAATTTCGAAAAAGAGAAGAAGAACATAACATTTCTGTTTTGTTTAATTCCAGAATTCTTCTTTTTGGTGCTTGAAAAAGGCATATTACTTGTGCAACATGTATATCAAATTAGGATTTTGCATTTGAACCAACTCTTTACATTAACGTGGATAGGAGTATTTTGTTAGTACTTTTGTAAATATAGCAGGGACATACCTTAGCAAGTTCTCTAAACCTCCGGAAAAGTTTACTTGACTGAAGTTTGCTGAGAGTACTTGAGAAAGCATTAATAGGTATTTTAGAGGCCTCCTCAACCTTTGGGTGTAAAGAATGCCGACTATCATTTAATATCACAATCATATTTGAGTCCAAATAGCCTGAATTGCGCATTGCCTCATAAACTTGGCCGGCCATAATTGTTTCATTGTTGATCACTGCCACTACACGATCACGCTTCCCCTTAAAATCTCGGGCAATGGCCATTCCTATTGAAGGTGACACTACAGTCTAAGTATCTATATTACATGATTGATGAGAATATTATATAAATCTAGGCTGGAAAAACATTCAAATTTTTGATGGATTTAGCAGGCAACTTTTTATGAAATAATTTGTAACAAGAATTAAATTATAAAACAAGAAAGCACTTCCTATAGTAACCTTCCGTGGTGAATTTTGAAAAATAATTGAAGAAGCAAAAGTAGGATATCCTCAGCTGAGAAAGGGAAAAGCAGAAGCATGATTTTTACCAAGTCCAGCAGATACACTGTTGCATCCATGCCCTACTCCGAAGGGGTCAAATCCGCTCTCAAAATCTGGCGCTGCCACAGGCCGGCCATTTGATTTTTCAAGTGCTTGCATAATCTGCCTCCTTCCAGTGAGAAGTTTATGTGCATATGTCTGTCCAAAACGTCGAAAAAGAAATTTTTACGATGACGAAAAATTCTCAAATTAAAACCTGAATTGGGAGCTGCATAACTAAAGCTAGCTTCACATGTTATTTAGTATAACTCATTTACTTGGAAATCTACCATTTTCTGGTATATTACCAAGTGGATCTTACTTGTTCAGCCACATCCCACAATATTTTGTCCACAGGGGCATGAAATACATGGTGAATAGCAACAGTCAGCTCCACAACAGTCAGACTGGAACTTGAAGGTTTTTGAGATTTTGCGATGATAAAAGATAATTCTGATCGAATTTCATTAGCTAGTTGTTTCAGTTCCTGCACCAAGTTGGTCACAGTCAGCTAATATGGCCCCGTGATTATCAAGGGTCAAATGAGGAGAAGTGCTAATTATTTGACCTTAGTTGATAAATTCTTTAGGTTCATGGGACTTTCAATTGCATCAAGAATTGGTGTTGGCTCATTTTCACCAGTGAAATCAGCGGCATGTGGCAAAGAATGTATTTCAACAACATGACCCTGTAATAAGAAGAGTTGAAGACCAAACAACAGTTAATTCAAAAGCTTTTGGCATACAGACAAGCAATGACATTGAATATTAAAATTGTGTAGGCCATTGGCATAGGCAGATGATTGTAATTATTGTGTTGCACACATTAGCATTACAGACACTGACAGATTTTCATTGAGTCCTAGAAAATCCAATACATGAAAGGTAGACATACCACTTTATGGATTATCTTGAATAGTGGTTGAAGGAATTAGATTCGCATCACCCTGTGGGTCAACCCGGATCCATATAAATAATAAATAAATATATATGTGTTATATATTTAATTATTATTAAATAATGAAAAGACACAATGGTTAGGACTCCTCATGAACCGGTGTCTTGTCTCTGTTAAATAAGCCAGAACTCCTGCTATACAAAACAAAACAAGAACGACAAAATATTTTCTCCTTCTACCTTTTCCAATTCCAGTAAAGCTCTGGTGAGTGATACTTCAGTGTATTTCGTATTCATATACATGTGATTGCACTATTAGACTAGTGAAATAAATTCAATGATCCCGCAAACTGTGTATTTGATTAGATTCTTCGGTGGGAATAAGTGTGAGATTACACACTATAGTACTAACTTTTTTCTTTTATTCTATTGACAATTTTCTCAATTCTGATATAGTAAAAGCATGCCACCGAACACGGTCCTATTCTCTGATTCCTGACTACAATCACCATTCACCAACCACTTTGATCTGTCACTTCACTTTAACAAAGTATTCATTTTTATTGAAGGGCAGTGTACCAGCTCCAAACAACAAGCTGCATTGACTATAGTCGCCTCATTATGCTTACTTGAGAAGTCTTCACACAGACAACTACGCAAATATACTACCCAAACTAGAGATAACCCACTCTAATCATGCAATGAGATACATTTAGCTTGAGGCTAGGGCAAACAACTAGGAGGCGACTATAAGAACAAGGACCTGTAGATGCATCCCGCTCTAAGACCAAACTGTGATCTTCCCATCAAAGATATAATGCCTCTCCATAAGTTGCTCGGACTCGGGTGCGGATCTAAAGGTCGGATGCTCTATGATCTAAATTTAAAGATTCAGGGATACGGTACAGATCCATGTATGGATACGGGTGCGGGGATTCGGCTATAGAGATAATCCAAATATCTAAATAGAGTTCTAAAATCTAAATTATGAGATATTATGTAGAGAAAATATTGATCAAGAGGAGAATCCTGAAAAGCGATAATAGGAAAGGGAGTGACAATAGAAATTTGTATATAGAAGGTTTATTCCATTTTCTTCAATTTCGCATTAGGTTTTGTTTTTATTACAGAAATCATTGAATTTTTCCAGAATTTATCCCTCGAATTTGGTCAAAGTACACTTAATCGGTTGACCGGATCGGGAATGGATCCTACACCCGCGTCTTGTGGACACAGGTGCAGCACCGAAAGTGAAGAGTCTGAGCAACTTAGGTCTATCCTATAATGATTCAACCCGACCATCACCTGAGAGTGTGGTCAAGCGATTAATTGAAAACCATAGGAGGCCAAGATTAAAATCCTAGCACAGGCAAATAAATGTTAGGTGATGTCTTTGTTGGAAATCTTTAAGAAAATACTTAACCGCGAACATTGTAGAAATTTTTTTCAAAGCTTGACGTGTGTCAAAGACAATGTCATTGACCATATTTCATCCGGTATAGGTGTATCCCTAGGATTCAACAAACTCTTCTAGTATAAAACTAGGAGTGAGAATCTAACAAAGATTAAATAAATCAAAATCCACCACTACAAAATATAGGAAGAAGAACCAAGAGAAAGAATTATTCTTCTTGTTCCATGAGCTCAAAATGAAGTAGAAGAATTAAATTATTGACAAGGAAATGGACCTCTGCCACCATTTTAATCCTATGGATGATAATGGATATTTATAGTGAAGAAATGAGCACGCCATGGTGCATCCATACGTTGAGCAATTATGGCATTGTTAAAGGCCATTCAATTCTATTGAAGTCTAGCTATTCAAAGACCAAATTCAATTGAACATATTGATGAAGGAATTGAAGGCTAATAAATGTAATCAATGTGGTCACAAAATAGACGTTACAAGTTCTAAAAAACGAACATTATAACCCTTTGGGGTGGCCCAATGGTATGGGTTTGAGACTTTCATGTTGGAGGTTACAAGTTCGAAACCCCTTGCCAGCGAAAGCAAGGGGTTTGCCTTGTGGGTCGAGCTCGTCGCACCGGGTTTGCCTAGTGCGGGTTACCTCTTCTGTGTGATTTGCGACCTATTGCATAGGAACAAGGGTTTTACCCCGTGCGCACTCAAAGGGTAGCGGCTGCGGGTTTTCCTTGTCATTAAAAAAATTATATTTTCGAGATATTTATTATTATTATTATTATTATTCCAACCTTCTTTGCATTCTGGTTTTCCTTGTCATTAAAAAAATTATATTTTCGAGATATTTATTATTATTATTATTCCAACCCTCTTTGCATTCTGATTAAGCTTGAATGGACAGAGTTACTCGGTAATAGTACCATTGGAATAGTCGACGTGCCTTCGAGTTGACTTGCACACTATAGTTTAAAAAATTATTTCAACCACCCAACTTCTTACCCGTACCTCATGGATAATGTGTAACTTACATGCTCACTCAACTAGCATTGCATCACATTCCCTAATTTATGAAACCATAAAGGTAACATAGCACCAGTAATCTCACTCAAACTGTAGTCTGTTAATGCTTCTTTTCTTTCACTTTTCAAGAAATACGCAGTGTACCATCTTCATACATTTTAGAAAGGCACTTTTTTAACTTAATTGTCTTCTACACAAACAACACTCTGATTAAGCTGAACCTCTAGGCAACAGAATCGAAGGAAAATCCCATTTTTACTACACAATTAATTTATCTAACTTCAAATTAATTAAAAAGCACATGAGAAGAATAGTTCAACATCAAATGCCAAAATGATAAGAAGAAAAAAAGAAGTACCTTGGGGTGAAGAGTCAATCTTGAATACCCCAGTCTGTAAGGAAAATTGAGAGCAGAGAAGTCCGTTTCTGGGGAAAGTAACCTTGAATTTCCATGGAATTGAGGGCAGATACCAAATGGGTACTGAGAAGTAACAGCAACCATCCACTCAATTCGGTAAAAATGAGGTTTAGAGTATGAAATTGAGAACTTGCGGAAAAATCAACTGGAAAATGGCGTATAACAGGACAAACAGAGCATTTCTGGAAATGTAGTGATCGTGAATGAAAAGTATATGGGTCAAATATCACTTTGGTTTGTCGGAAAAGGGCCCGTCTAGATAAGTAAGTAAGGACGTTAGCTAATTACACAAACATTTCTATAGTTTAAAATAATTATATTTTATTTCACTAATTAATCATTTTATTTTAAAATTTAAATCAAATATATTTAAATACATATTTTTTGCTATTACATGTCTGAAATAGGGACAGAGACAAGTGGAAGGAAGACAAGTGAGATTTGCTTATTCATCTTAATTACATGTAAATTATAATAGATACACATTAGATAATATGTAAATGGTGTGATTCACATGTATTTAATAGATCAAATACGCGAGCGAGAAAGGAAAGTAACGAGTGAGGTGAGAGAAGCAAATTATATTTATCTATGTATCTTGATACATGCATACAATGTATCTAAATATAAATTACACTTAATTTTAATTCTATATATCTCGAGATACATGCATCTGAACAAATTTAGACGATATCAAAATCTCATAAAATTCATAGTATTACAAATAAAAATATATCTATATAATTAGCTCATAAATATATAAGTTACTTGATAAATAAGGCAGGCTAGCCACTTTCCACGTGGTAATTCAATATTCACATGTTGAAGAAAAATTACTTCTTATTATGAGAAACAAATTTGGATGAAAGTACCTATGTCATAAATTAAATTCACATAGGAACTATTATTGTTATTATTATTATTATTATTATTATTAGTATTAGTATTATCATTGTTATTATTTTATTTGAAATTTCTAAAATTGATAGTGAAAATTGTATTTAATTAAAAAAATTATAAATAATATTTAGTAAAATAAAAAAAGAGATCATTTTTATAAATAAAATTTTAGGACAAAATTTAGAAAAGGAAATATAGTGTTAGAAAAAATATTATTCGATCAATTTATATCTCTCAGAAAATAATAGATGCACAAAGAAAACGCGAGAGAAATTATGAACTACCTAAGATAAAATTCTATAAATTGTAAAAAAAAACATTGTTCTTTTAAGTATAACTGTCTCAAAAAGTCTATGAGAAATTATGTAACAAGTCATTCAACTTTATTATATATCAGTAAAATTACTTGAAAAATTTCTCTCGTAAAATCACAACTATATAAATTAATTATTAAAAAAACATGACATAACAAAAAATATTAATAATTTATACCACGCAGACATAAATCACATAAATTAAACAAAATTTAAAAAGATCCATATTCTATACCCGATCCATATCTTACATATTTAAAAAGTATTTCATCCGTCCGTTGTTATTTGTTTATTTTGAATTTTATACATTTTTTAAGAAATAGTTATTAATATGAATATTTTATTATAATATTTATACTAACTGATATATAGTGTATTAATAATAGTCTTTATTTAATATATTAAAAATAATAAATAATAAATAAAAAAATTATTTTTAAAAATATGCCGAAAGTAAAAGTGAATTGAGGGAGTAATACTCTTCAACTTTGCAATTTAGAGTTGATATACCCGTAACCCCTCCGTTATGAAAGTGGCTCATATATATCCTATATGGATTATATTTTTTTCAAAAAAATAATTAAAAAAATAAATTAATATTAATTTTTCACTTCCGTTAGAGGAAAAGGGTATATGTAAGGCATTTATATAATAGTAAAAGTATATATGAGTCACTTTCATAACGAGGGTATATCAATTCTAAATGACAAAGTTAAGCGATATATCAGCTATTTTTCCAAATTTCTATATATAGAAAGGACAGTTTCAACATGTCAGTTTTCTGACATTAAATTAAAGTTTGGAGGTATTAAAGTCCTTTAAAAAATTGCAAGATAAGCTTGCTTAAAAATGTTGTAACTTTTGCATTGTTATTTAAACCTAAGTAAGAACTCTTAAAAAGATTCACCTTTTTTCTATTTAATTACAAACTATGCCCTACCCATGGTGAATATGATGGGTCTCACTTTCTATTTGCCATAAATGTTATTAAAGTCTTACAAAAGATTTTGCAAGTTAAACTGGCTTCAAAAAGTTGTATTTCTTGCTTTGTTTTTTGTACCTCAGCAAGAACTTTAAGAAAAGTCCAATATTTTTTATTTAATTACAAATCTTGCCCTGTCGTTAAAGAATATGATGAACCTCACTTTTTTATTTGCCATAAGTATCACAAGACGTGGGCTTTGGTCCACTTCCGTTTTTTCCCTCTTCCATTTGGCATAAATTTCATAGATACTTTCTCCGTTTTTATTTATTTATCAAATATATTTAACAAATCAAGAAAAAAAAATTCTCTTATTATACCTTCAATTTATTAACATTAAATTAATATTTTTCTTAAATGTAGTGTAAATATGTTTAAAACGTTATCAATTAATAAGAGTAAAATGATAAACTCATTATACCAATCATTATTTTCTTAGGAGGTGTGTCAAGTCAAAAGGGTCGGAGGGAGTACATACTTCATCCGTCTTTTACTTGTCCATTATTTAAAAATAATTTTTTTTTATTGTCAATTTTCATATATTAAGAATAATTTTTTTTTATATATTATATTTTTAGTATTAATTATTTAACCTATAAATTATTATTTTTAATGAATATATAAGTCTAAATATGACAAGTAAAAATGAACTGACATAACATATAATGAGAAGAGATGGTAGAAAGGATAAATAATGAGAAGAATCAATTATAGGAATCAAGGAAAATGTTATCCTCTTATTGGCTGAGAGTTTTCTCGAAAATCAATTCATATCCACTAATTATAATTGATAAAGTAAATAGTAAATTTTATCTTTAATTTGACTCTTATAATAATAAAATAATATTTTACTTGTTTATTTTTAAAAATTAAGAAAATTAATTATTTTTGCCTGACTTTATCATTATCGTTAAATAATTCTATAAAATACTAATAGTCAAGTTAAACTACTAGATAATTGAGAGACTAAAATTAAATTAATTAGTAGAGTATGCACATTTTCTTTATTTTTATCCTAATTGTTATTTTAATGAAAATGTATTAATGTGACTCATACAATAATAAAATAATATTCTACTTGTTTATTTTAATAAATAAGAAAATTAATTATTTTTGCCTGACTTTATCATTATCATTAAGTAATTCTATAAAATACTAATAGTCAAGTTAAACTCATAGATAATTGAGAGTCTAAAATTAAATTAATTAGTAGAGTATGCACATTTTCTTTATTTTTATCCTAATTGTTATTTTAACAATGATATATTAATAATAAATTTTAAAATATAATTAATAAAATTATTCCGTAATATGTTTTTGGTAAAAAAAAAACTAAAAATAAGAACCTTGATGACTATTGAAAAAATGTTTCATTTTTCGCTAATATATTAATAGTAATACTCTCTGTGTGTATAAAGTGTTGCTTTAAGTATCTAATGGTATAATGTTTCCATGAGTATAATAATTTATTATTTGACAATCAACATTTATTCATGGATCGAGAGCGTATTCAATTTTTAGTATGCAATACTATATATGATTAATAATTACTTAGGATGTGTTTGTTAAGATTAAAAATATTATTTTAGAAATGATTTCTAGGAAAATAAATATGTTTCTTATTTGTTTTCTTGTTTTTGATAGGTTGGCAAAAATTATTATCCTAAAAATATTTTTATATAATTTAGACAAATACTATAAGAGGTGAAGGTAGAGGGTAGGGATGCGTGTGGTGGTGGGGATAAAGATAGGGGGAGCTCCATATTATGGGGTAAAAATGAGGTGTGGTTGAAAACGAAGGAAGACATTATCAATGTAGAATATCATGTGTAACTTCTTTTTTTAATACGTCTATTATAGAAATCATTTCTTCATTTTAAAAGGAAAAAAAATTATTTCCTAGAGAAAATATATTGCAAAGATTTTAACTGATCAAATGTAGAAAAATTAACATTTTACATAAATGAACACCACCTTACATCCATCAAATTTATTTTCTCCAATTTCACGTAAAAACAAACTTAACAAAAAAAAATAAGAAAAATTCACCCCACATATCTATTTAAGGCTTAATATTACAGTCTTTAGATGTACTTTTTTTATATTACTACTTATAACAGTTTAATTACAAGTATTAACAGATTAGTTTTAATCCATAATTTAATTTATTTGATTTAATTAATTAGTTATTATTTTTATAATTACCTTACAATTAATAAGTAAGAGAAATAAGATAATCAATTGTCATTATCTCTTACACCATTTTAGGGATAACATTAATAGAGAATCAATTGCCATTATCTCTTACACCATTTTAGAGATTTTTTTTCCAGTTTTCACACCCCCACCCCCACGTTCCTCTTTTACATGGAACTATTTTTTTCTCTCTCACCATCTTCAACGTTTGTCTTCTTCATTAAAAAAGAAAATCAACAGAACTCACGATTGAGCCCCATGGATGTGGAAGGAAAAAAGTAAGATAACATACTTTCCTTTATGTATGAATTTTTTGTTATGTTTGATAATTGGAAGAAGCGAATGCTTACTTGTGCCCCACTAGAAGTGGATCTGTATTTGTTTTAAAATTAGCACATGTTTTAAAAATTATATGTGCAGGAAAGAATGTCAGATATAAATTCTGATTTTTTCTTTCTATTCTTTTGTTCTCTCTATCAACTCTTTTGTTGTCGGTAGCAGGCAGCTCAAGAAGAGGCGTTGGCCAAGATTTCTTCTCTTGAACTAGAGATAAGTGTGCAATGCCAACAAATAATGAAATTCCGGTAAAAGATGCTTCTTATCAGTCGAAGATTAGTCAAGCAAAGAAAACAGTTAGTCATGCAAATCAAAAGGGGAAAAAGAGGAAGGTGAAAATTGTGGAAGCGACTCATTCTGTTTCGGATTCGGATTCAGATTTCGTAAGTGAGATTAAAAAGAAAAAAACAAAAAAGCAACAAATGTCGAAATTGGTCAATCTTCAAAACCAATCAACAAGAAGAACAACAAGGAAGGAGGACTCATAAATCTCAATTTCAAAAAAAGGCAAAAAAGTGGTTAGGATAAGTATTTTATTTAATTTATTTTTGAATTATTCAATTGAGTATTTTTTGTGTTAAAAATATTGTATTATGATTATTGTTGTTACGAAACTTATATTGATGTGAAAACTGTACGAAATTTGAATAATATTTGTATGAATATGACATTAATATATGAAATTGGTTTGATATCAGTAGCCCAATTAGTTGATTTTAGTGTCGTTTGTTAAATGCCACAGTGCACATGAAATCTGGTATGATGTTTGAATAATATTGGTGTGAATTTTTTTTTCAAATATGGTATATTGTTTTATTAAAATTTATGTACATGAATATGGAATGAAACATGAAAAATATTGGTCTGAACTGAATATTATATATAGTGTATGAATGTTGATATGAAATTGATTTAATTTTTGTATAAATTATGTGAAATAATTAATTTATAACTACTTATAAAATGAAGTTGGTATCAGAATGAAACATGAATATTGTTGGTAGGCTGGCAAATTCATTTGAGATCTCAATTACATGTTTTTTTCAATTTTTTCAATGGGATATCAGTTCGATACCAAGTGTACACCAATTGGGTACAAATTAACTAGTTTTAGGTTGACTAATTTAGTTGAAATCTCAATTACATGTTTTATTTAATGTTTTCCAATGGGATATCAGTTAGATACCAAGTGTACATCAATTTGGTACAAATTAACTAGTTTTAGGTTAACTAATTTAGTTGAAATCTCAAGTACATGTTTTATTCAATTTTTCCAATTGGATATAAATTAGATACCAAATGTATATCAATTGGGTATAAAATTAACTAGTTTTAGATTGCCTAATTCGGTTGAAATCTCAATTACATGCCCTTTTTTCAATTTTTCCAATGTCATATCAATTCGATACCAAATGTATACAAATTAGATGCAACATTAACTAGTTTTAGGTTTGCTATTTCAGTTGAAATCTCAATTACAATTTTTTTTTTTCAATTTTATCGCTGGGACATCAGTTGGATACCAAATGTATACCAATTTCATACTAAGATTTGAATTTTTAGGTGATATCAATTGTATACCATCGTTATCTAGTTTTTTTACTATACATTTGAAAAACACTTAATACACAAATGATTAACTAGTAACATAATAAATGTTCTGAAATTATAGTTCATTAACTTAAAAGACAAAATAAATCAAAACATGAGTTTGTCACATTAAAACAACCAAAACAAAATAAAAATAAATATGTCTGTTTTTTCCAGCAAGGTAATTTGAACATGTCTTCTTGTTGTGTCCCTCCCGATGACATGTACTGCACGTAACCTTAGACCTCTTGCATTTCACATAAGCAAATCCTTTCCAACGTTCATGTTGTGGTCTCCCTACAATTCTTTTTGAACCAGACGACAATAATTTATGCTCCTACACTTTTTGAATTGCATATTTTTCTGTTTCATCATAAATTATTGTGTTAGTATTACAGGATACAAAAGTACAAAAAACTTTACAAAACTATATAATACGCATTGAAACAATATTTTTTTGTATCAATTTATGCTCCGACACTTTTTGAATTGCATATTTTCTTGTTCCATCATAAATTGATTATAATAACAACAAAATTATTCACACTCGTCATTATTTTTTCATACAAATATCATTCAAACAGTACACTACAAAATAAATTTCATACAAAAAATAATATTTCGCATTTTATACTCACTTAATACACATTTCATACAACAATCATCATTCATACCAATTTTATACATTTCTCATACCAAATAATTCATTACTCTCACACAAATTTATACACAAATGACAAAACATATATAATCAATAAAATTTCAAATTCCATACCAAATTAAAACACTTTTCATACATTTCTTCAAAAAATCTAAATAACTTTTTTACACATTAGTGAACACACTTTCATACCAATTTCATTACATTTATACTACCAAATTCATTCAACATTTTACATTTAATTTATATTTTCGAAAAAAGAAAACAGTAATCAATAGTACAATTTTACTATACCTACTTAATCTATAACGATAAAACTATTTATATTTTATACATTTATACTCAAATCTTTCATATATTGCGCCTATTTCTCACGAAATCATGATTTTGACAGTATACAAATTAATCAAACAAAAAAAAAAAGAAACTTACCAAAACGTATTATGAACAAAATAAACAAAAATGTATTATGAACAAATATTAACAAAAACAAATTTTTACCAATCACTAAACAATAATAAATACTAACCTGAAGGATCCCATCTTCCACCATGTTTAATTAATATTGATACGTAGTTGTCCATCTCAACAAAATCAAGATTTTTCAAAGAAAAAAAAAACTTCAATTACTCGATAGTGAGAAGATTTTTGGTAGAAAATTGAAGAGAGAGAAACGTTGCACAAAAAAAAGGGATAAAATCAGAATTTTTAATTAAGTTTAACTAATTTGAGTGAATTAAGGAAACAAAATATTCTTAATAAGTTTGAATTTCTTAATTCGTGCTAATTAGTAAATACACTCAATTCAAATTAAATTAACACCCCTATTTCTGTTTTTTTTTATCTTTTTGCCTTCAAAAATATTTTTTTTTGTTTTTTTTATCTTTTTTTTTTAAAAACAAATGTTTACAATTATTAAAAACAACTTCTTTTTTTAATAAATTGTTAGAACCTGAAATTTTTAATGTTACAACTTGAAAGTTTAAATCTACTGCTATAACTTGAAAATATTAATATAATATATGAAATTTTCACGAAAAATAATACTTAATAATGTTGGATCGTGCTGACATGGCCCATTGCTTTCTAGTTTTACTAATCAAGATCACTTGAATACTACTACCACTACAACTTGTATAATCATTACTCTGCTTGAATTATGAAAAGGTGCCTACTTTATTTGTGATTCTTCCTAATCTAAAAATATCACCTCTCATCAATCAATAAGCAGATATTTGACTGTACTGGATGCTCCACAAATGGGGCAAAAGCATTTTCTCTTCACCCCTTTGCAACACAGATTGGAACAAAATTAGAAAAAATAAAATAAATTAAATTAAAAAGATGGCAATTATTGAGGAGGAAGAAGAAGAGAGCTTGTTAGATCATTTGCCAAAAACTTACACAAAGGGTGGTCTCAAAACCATGCCATTCATCATAGGTTAGACAAAATCTTTTTGGGGTTTCTTCCATTATGTTTAAATTTTTTTATTTTTTTTTCAAGAATCATTTTTTGCGTGTGTTTTTACTAACTTTTGCAGTGAATGAAACATTGGAGAAAGTGGCAAGTTATGGGTTGCAGCCAAATATGGTGATATATTTGATGAAAGTTTATAATTTAGAAATTGTAACAGCTACAAGTTTACTGAGTATGTGGTCTGCTCTTTCCCATGGATTGGCCCTTTTGGGTGCCTTTGTTTCTGATTCTTTCTTGGGTCGCTTCACTGTTGTTGCTATTGGATCTATCTCCAGCCTTTTTGTATGTCCCAATAACTCTGCTCTTTAACTTTTATTTTTGTCATTTCAGCTTAGCAGCAATTAATTAACGGAAATAGCTTAATTGTTGATAAATATGTCTTTTTGGTGGCAATTACTAAGGACAATTACTTTTTAGCACTCTGAATATCGTTAAAGCATGTAGTGACATTGAATCTAATGACAATTAGCTGAAGCTGATAAAGACTTAAGCAGACTTTGTTAATGTACATGCTAAAAGTTGTTTTTATTGTAGTGATTGTTTCCTTTATCGGTGTGTATGGTTATCACTTAGCATGAAGGGAAATGTTTTCTTGAAAATAAGTCATTTTCTGGTGTTTGGTTTCAGCTCAAGGCCTCAAGTATTTCCTTATGAAGTCTGCCTTTACCCTAAATTCAGTAAGGATGTGCTAAATGACATGACTAATTTGAGAGAATTGAAGCTGTTTAATTTAATTTGTATTGGCATAATGCGTAAATGTTTTTTTTAACTTAGTCTTAGCTAACATCTATATCCTCCAATTTTTAGTATGCATAAGTAGACGTTTAAACTTGTATTAAGTTGAACAAGTAGATCTGTTGGACATCTTAGCGGTGGGATTTGATAATCCACATCTGATCGAAGTTCCATTTATTGCTCTGCTGGAGACATACATCCTATGTGACAATTCAAGTGAAATACACTCGAATTACTTTGTATATGTAATGTAGGACAGTTGTGTCTATCTGTTCAACTTTATACTAATTTAAGTGTCTACTTATGCACATCCAAAGTTGGAGAGCATAAATGTCGATTGATGCCAAGTTAAATGACAAATTTATGTATTATGCCATTTCTATTACTCTACAATAATTGTGTTAGTCACAATTGGAAGCCTTTTATGTCTAAAACAAGTACTTAGTTGAAGTTGGTTCATGGGAGAACAATCAAGAACCTAATTCACCAGTGGATATGTTTCTGGACAAATAACATTTCTTAGTGATGTAGAATTCAACTTCCCTGAAACAAATTTTCGTCTTTTTTTTCCATAGGGAATGACTATTCTTTGGTTAACCACCATGGTTCCACAGCTGAGGCCTTCACGTTGTGATCATTTCGAGATCAATGAATGTGATAGACCAACACCAGCACAACTCCTTGTATTATTGTTTTCTTTTGGGACAATTGCTCTAGGAGCTGGTTTCGTTAGACCTTGTTCTATAGCGTTTGGTGCTGATCAATTGGACAACAAAGAAAATCCAAATAATAAAAGGATTATGGAAAGTTATTTCAACTGGTACTATGCTACTATTGGAATGTCAACAATTGTTGCGACAACCTTAATTGTGTATATTCAAGATGCTTTTGGTTGGCAAATTGGTTTCGGAATTCCTGCTATCCTTATGTTTTTCTCTGTTTCAGCCTTCCTTTTGGGTTCTTCTATGTATATCAAAGTTAGTGCTAGTGAAAGCTTGTTCACTGGATTCTTTCAAGTACTTGTGGCTGCTGTTAGAAAAAGAAATATCGATCTTCCTGTTAACTGTGCAAACTATTATCATCAATCGCCTGAATCTGAAAGTCAAGCCTTAACAAGCAGCTTTAGGTATGATTCGTTCGGAGGGTATCCTATGTTTGATTTAGTAACATCAAGATTATATGTTACTATTAGCTGTTCTAGCTAAAGATGTACCTTTTTTTTACTGATCTTCATGTAGGTGTTTAAATAAAGCTTGCATGATTGAAGATCCAGAAAGAGATATAAATCCTGATGGATTCGCTTCAAATCCGTGGAGCCTCTGTAGTGTAGAACAAGTAGTATCTTTGAAGTCTCTTCTTAGAGTTGTTCCCATGTGGTCTAGCAATATAATGGTTCAGCTGAGCTTAAACCAATTTTCGTTTGCCACACTCCAAACAAAGACAATGGATAGACATATCTTCTCGGATATTGAAATACCAGCCGGATCTTTTTCTGTCTTTATGGTTATCACTCTAGTGATGTGGATTGCCTTTTATGATTGTGTTCTCGTGCCAATAAAGGCCAGATATACAGGACAGCCAGGAGGCTTAAGCCCCGTTCTTCGCATGGGAATTGGTTTAGTTCTCTCTGCTGCAGCGATGGTACTTTCAGCGATAACAGAATGCATAAGGCGGGGCGTAGCAATTGATCAGAAAGATCCACAAGACAGTCCAAATATAAGCATGTCGGCAATGTGGTTCGTGCCACAGTACGTGCTTCTTGGACTAGCTGACGCTTTCAATGCAATCGGATTGGTAGAGTTCCTTTACTCTGAACTTCCAAAAAGCATGTCTAGTTTTGTTGTGGCTATTTTCACACTTGGAATGTCTGTATCTGGCTTTTTTGGGAGTGTTTTAGTGAATGTTGTGGATATTGTTACTTCATATGGAGGTGGAGTTAGCTGGTTGTCAAGTAATATTAACAATGGTCATTTAGATTATTACTACTGGTTACTTGCTTTCCTCAATGTTGTAAACTTCCTATATTTTCTTCTCATAATTTGTCGATATAATCGCCATGAGAAGGAAGTTAAAGAAAAACAATGTGAATACAGTACTCAGAGAGCTTGATGTATATATATGTATCTGATACTATTTGTTATTGTATTATAACAAATGTATATGTATGATAAGGTGACTCTTTTAGTGTTGCTGTAAAATATTGTTCTCTACAGAAATGATTTTGTCAATTTAAATCGTATGTATTATCATAGAGAAAATTGTCAAATAAATGAAAATGTTGCATGCACATCATGTGCACATGGAGGGGATGAACTTGAATCTCCTTAAAGACAGCGAGGTATTTGTGTCTCAGCTTAAAGATTTATTTATTCATTTGAGATAAGTGTCAAAAACATATCTAAACTAATTCATTTTTTGAGTTTCATACCTAAACTATTGAGAGTGTGAATTTCATACTTAAACTATCACTTATTAGTTTGAGAAACACACCTCTTTCGTTTATATCAATCATAAACTCTCTCTTTTATTTAAAAAAAATTGTTACATCACACTTCACATGGATAAAACATTTCTCATTGACAAATATTAAATAAATAATTAATATTAGTTAAAATTAAAGATCAAAAAATTATTATCGAAAAAAGAATACTAGTATTTTTTATATAAAATAAAATGTAAAATATTTTTCTTACCCCACTCCATCACTTCCTCTAACCGTCCCCCCTCCCCCTGTGCCCTTTTTTTTATTATTTAAATTTCTTTTATAAAAGTATTTAATTTTTTTAACTTCACCCCATACTAATTTAGATAATATTTTATTATATTTTTAAAATATAATTCTACTCCACCTAACCCTCCACTTCCAAATTTTTTCTCGTTTTGTGTTAGATATACATATTGAAAATATTTTTACTTGCCGTCACAAGACTTTTTTTAAAATAAATTTTTTATTAACGTTATATTCAGTACACAAGTAGAAAAAAATTTCTAAAAAATATATGTATATATCTAACACAAAACGAGAAAAATGTAAAAAAAATAAAATTAAATTAGGAACGGAGGTTAAATTCAGTTAAAGTATGGTTTTTTTAAAAATATTTTATAAAATAAATTTTAAAAAAATAGAAGGACGGGGAATTGTCGGGGGTGGGGTAGGGGGTGGGGGAGTACGGGGAGGATGTAGTGGAGTTGAGTAAGAAAAATAATTAAAATTTAATTTTTTAAAAAATATATTTTTTGGGATAGTAATACGTTAATCTTTAATTTTTGATGGGGAAAAAGACAAATATATCCTCAAACTATCGTAAATGGTATGCAGAACCCTCCATCATATTTTTGGGACATTGATGCCTCTGCCGTCCAAAAATTAGAGCATATATGCCCTTCACTCTCACGGAAGACTAAATAAGGACATGTGGCGCAATCTTATCCGTCGATCCGATATTTAATAAATATCGGGTCGGTGGATAAGATTATGACACGTGTATGTCCGTTAGTATAAATGGTATATATGCTATACTTTTTGAACGGCAGGGGCACCAATGTCCCAAAAGTATGACGGAGGGTATCTGCATACCATTTATGATAGTTTGAGAGATATATTTGTCCTTTTTCCCATTTTTAATTAATATTAATAGTTTATTATTTAATTTTCGTCAAGGTGAAATATTTTATCCATGTGGAATGTCATGTGTCAAGGTTTTTTCAAATAAAAGAGAGAGTGCATTACACACACTACAAAGGTGTGTTTCTCAAACTAAAAAGTGATAGTTTAGGTATGAAACTCACACTTTCAAGCAATGTTGGCAGTAAAATAGTACAACATGGTATGAGTTGTTTCTACCACTAGTAATATGTACTCTCATACGCATTTGTTCTTTAATTTTTTATCCATTTTTTTCGTAATTCAATTACTTAATTATAGTTAGGCCTAACCCATCGGTGGCCCCTTAAAGTTGGCATGAAGTTTCACTTAGGCACCTTAAGTAGGCGATGTTCATTTTAGACACGTAACGTGTCCACGTGGGCACATATATACCTTTAAAATACACTATTAAATAGTGCAGGGGGTAAAAGGTCCTCCATAATGTTTGGTATCGTAACAACAATTTCGGCCAAAATTGGAGTATTTTTCAGACCATTTTCCCAATTATATACATATATTTTATTATTATGAATACATAATACATTATTTTTATAAACAATTTTAAAGATCTTATAGATGTTTTTTATCAAAATTTATTTATAATTTACTTATGAAAGCAAAAATGCCCAAGATGAGAACATATATCTTATTGGTTTCATATATATGAGTGTCTATGACAATTCTTTGTAGGACTGAATAAAGTCATTGTTTCTTCTTTCTAGGGCAAACTAGTGAATTTTTGAAGCTTTATTCATACTAAATTCAGTGATTGAACGTTCTTTAATATCAGTCATTCTAACTATTTTTTCGTTTTGAATGGATTGTTGTCACTTTTTTGACTTTTTGAATGAATTGTTTCTTTTATTTTTGTGTATGGTTAATAACCGAATAACCGAACCAAACCAAACCGAAACCGATAACAACCAAACCGATAAATGTATATTATATTTGATTTGGTTTGATTTTGATAATTTTAAAACCGATTAAGTTAATTTGGTTTTGATTTTGACCAATAATTAATCCAAACCGATGTGTGAAGACCCCTAGTTACAACTTACAAGAGTGACATCAGAATATTGATCACATTCTTGTCCATTTATACTCACTAACATTTTTTAATTATTTTAATCTTAAAATGCATAAAAATCAACATGTGTAGGTATAATTTTACTATAAATATGAGGGCTTTCTTTGGTTTCCCTTGTCAATACTATTCTCTTTAGCTCTCTCTTCTCTCAAACTCAAAGTGTCTACCATGGCAATTTCCAAGCCTTTTTTGTCATTGGTTCTGGCTTTCATGGTTCTAATTATTACCCTAGAAGAAGCAAATGGTGCTATTAGTGGAAAGACTAGAAAATTAATTGATATGGCTAACAAAAAAGGACCTTATTTGGGATTAGTCATTCCTAATTTATTTGAGATGAATCCTCTTCTTCAACATCCTAGTTACAAACCTAGTGATCTTACCATTGATTATGCTGGTAATTAAACTAAAACATATACACATTTATTTACGTTTTTTCGATCACTTGCTTATCGATTATATCTATTTACGTTTGTTTATCATCCTAAGGGAGGAGATTTCGGTTTGGACACATTGATAATCAACCTGTCGTTTTGGTTATGACTGGACTTGCCATGGTGTGTAAATTTTTATATATATATATATATATATATATATATATCTTCCCTTTTATAATTATAATTGTGACGTTATACGTACGTATTAATTAATTATACGTTTTTTCTTGAATTTTTCAGCTAAACGCTGGGATAACAACACAACTTTTGTTAGCATTGTTCAATGTTAAAGGTGTGGTGCACTATGGAATTGCAGGGAATGCAAATCCATCTCTAAATATTGGAGATGTTGCAATTCCTCAGTATTGCGCACATACTGCTCTTTGGAATTGGCAGGTATTTACTTTTCAATGCATTTTGGGGAACGACGGCTAAAAGTTATTGGTGTTTGATACAAATGAAAATGTTTTTCTAAAAAAAATTGGTCAGCGGAAAAATATTAGACTCTAAGAAAAGTCAATATTAGGATATATTAAGACGTAGAAGCAAAGTTCACGTAAACCAAATTATATTGTGTCCAAGCTCCAAATCTTCGAAGAACAAAGACTGACGGACTGCGTAGGGTTTCCAAATAACTAACTATTTTTTTTAAAGAAAAATTTGAATTTTAAGCTCCTCATATTGAAATTGCGCAATAAAGAAAAATAGTTGAAAAAAATCGTATAGTTTAGGTTAAAAATTATTTGGTTATTTCAATTTAATTATTATATTATAAAAAATAAAATACTGGATGCAGAGATATGGAGATGACGCTGAAAATGAACTACCGCTTGAAGTGAATGGAGATTACACAAGAGATATTGGATACTTAAAAATTTCGGAATACAATGTGAATGTGACAAATTGCAACTCACATAACAATCTTCTTAACAATATATGGTACCAACCTGAAGAAGTATTCCCTGTATTTGGCACTCCAGAGGAAAGACAACATATCTTTTGGGTCCCTGTTGACCCTCGTTACTATGCAATCGCCAAAAAACTCGAGGTAATTTAAATTATTACTGTAATACTTAGAGCTGTCAATATTGGTAAGTCAAGCTATTTACAAGACAATATTACATGTTGTTACTATATATGCAAATAGACAGAAAGTACTTTCTGTGAAACTAAATAACTTTTGATGTGTTACGTAACTAGGGTTTGAAACTCGAAGGGTGTTTAAACGCAACGACATGTTTGAGTCATCCACCAAAAGTAACAAGAGTACATAGAGGAACAAGTGCAAGCATATACTTAGATAATGCAGCATATAGGAGTTTTATCTACAACAAATTTGATGTTAGTCTTGTTGAAATGGAAAGTGCTGCTGTGGCTCTCATTTGTTACCAACAGAATGTACCTTACATCGTTATCCGTGCCCTCTCTGACATGGCCGGAGGTGGCACTTCCGAGTCCAACGAGGCCTCCACCTTCATCACCCTTGCTGCTACCAACTCCGTTGAAGTCACCGTGCAATTCATCAAGCATTTGTCTTCGAAGAAATATCAAGATGCTTGAACTTTGATGTGTATTACTAGTAAGTTGAATTTACCTAATAATGGAATTTGTGCGAAAATAAGCAAATATCGAGAAGGATATTTCTTGGGATCAAGTCTAATCTAAATATATTCGTGATTTTCATGTTAAAATATCATTAAAAGTATCATTGCACCTTAACTATTTGTATTTTTTTTTTAATCAACTTCCCAATAACCTATCTACTGGACTTGGATTTACCAATAATAGAGATTAATAGCTAATTAATTCAACTAGGAAGAAAATTTTTGTTCCTAATTAGCTAGTGTCTCGAGATCGTACTCAATCATTGATGATAATAATTTTCGGCGTAAAACATGTGAATTTTGTCCTTTAGAATCTACAAAACATTATTAAATTCAATTAATTTCCTTCTTTTCTTTTAGTTAATAAAATACTTGATCTCTGAAAAAGTATATGCCATGTATTTTTATAAAAAATGTGTATGTGAAGATGTATTTGTTGGATTTGAGGTAAACATTGAATGCATGACGGTTTTTTTGTTGTCTTGTAAAAGCCACATAGAATTAGTGTCATCAATAGATAAAGTATTCAAAGAAAACTCTTTGAAAGTCATACCTATAATTATTGTACGCTACATATATATAATTCTTTTAAGAAAAGTCTTTTCTTGAAAAAAATAAATGTAAGATATAATTAATGACATCATTAAGGAAAAAACTCCATGACAGTCAATTTGAAAGAAATAAAAACGAGCATGATTTAACATTATAGTGTTCTCAATTATATTTAAATTACTTAGAAGAAAAAAGAAGCAACAAATGTCATCATTGAATTTGTCAAATTTGAAATGTTGAAGAAGGGATTTTGATACTAGGAGTTCAGCCGCATTTTTATCATTGTATTTTAAGATTAAAATGTATTCAACTTTGAATGCATGAGTCTTAAGATATTATCTCTGGTAAATTGAATAATTAGGAGGGTCATTTTCTCAATATTTATATTTAAAATAGATAAATATGTAAAACATTTAAGTAAAATGATAACATATATTCACACAATAATACAAAAAAATCTCAATTTGTACGTTGTAAAAATATTTAATTTGAAAAGATCAATTTCATAACAATATTTAAATGAACGCATTGTCACAATAATTCAAATCTCTTTATAGAAGTTTGAGTGACCAATATGTCAAATCAGAGTTGGTGCAACAATTACACGTGTTTAATGTTTGCGTTTTATATAATTTAACCTCTATTTGCCACTATTTATTTTTGAGATAAGTTTCAAAAACATACCTAAACTATACCTTTTTTTTTAGTTTCATACCTAAACTATTGAAAGTATGAGTTTCATACCTAAACTATCACTTATTAGTTTGAGAAACACACCTCTCTCTTTTATACCACTCTCATCATGGTGTGTGTAATACACTTTATCTTTTATTTTAAAAAATTGTCACATCACACTCCACCTGGACAAAATATTTCATTTTGACAAAAAATAAATAAATTATTAGTATTAGTTAAAATTAATTAAAAATTAAAATTATTATCCCAAAATAATAATATTCTTTTTTATAAAATAAAAAAGTAAAATATTTTTCTTACTCCACTCCATCACTTCCTCTTCCCTCCCTTTCAATACTAATTTAGATATTATTTTATTTTTAAAAAAATAATTCTATCCACTAGTCACATAACCCTCCGCTTCCAATTTTTTTCCTCATTTTGTTATATATATATATCCGCCGCAAGACTTTTTTAAAATATTTTTTTTATTTATGTTATATACTGTACACTAGTAGAAAACAGTTCCTAGAAATATATGTACATATATAACACAAAACGATAAAAATAAAATAAATAAATAAATTAGAAGTGGAGGATTAAATAGGATGGTAAAAAAATATTTTATAATTTTATTTTTTTTAATAAAGGACGGGGGATTGTGGTGGTTGGGGGGAGGGGGGGGGTGTATGGGGAGGAGGTGGTGTAGTGGGGTAAGAATTTTTTTTTAAAATTATTTATTTTTGGGGGGATAGAGTACTTTAATTTTTATTTTTTAATTAATATTAATAGTTTATTATTTAATTTTTGTCAATTGGAATGTTTTATCCATGTGGAATGTCATGTGTCAAAGTTTTTTCAAATAAAAGAGAGAGTGCATTACACACACCACAGAGGTGTGTTTCTCAAACTAAAAAGTGATAGTTTAGGTATGAAACTCACACTTTCAATAGTTTAGGTATGAAACTAAAAAAATAGGGATAGTTTAGATGTGTTTTTGACACTTATCTCTTTATTTTTTAATTGTGACATATCTTTTGGTCCCTGTTGGCCCTATTTACTTTTCAATTGCCAAGAAAATTAAGGTAAATTATTTATTATCACCTATTCTCATTCTTGTTAAATGTAAATAATTATATTCACATGCTTATATAGTGGAAGATCGATCAACTGTATTGATTGCGTCTTTGTTTTTTTAATCAACGCAATAGTTTCTTTTACTCCATTTTTGACATGTTTAATAATGATAGTAATATAGAGTAATAATTAATTGATATGTTTGAATGATTGTAAGTTGTAACTAGGGGTGTTCATGGGTAGGTTTGGATCGGTTATTGGTCAATTAAAATCAAACTAATTTAATCGGTTTTAAAACCATCAAAATCAAACCAAACCAAATATAATATACATTTATCATCGGTTTCAATTTGGTTTGGTTTGGTTATTCGGTTATTAACCATACACAAAAATAAAAGAAACAATTCATTCAAAAAGTGAAAACAATCAATTTAAAATGAAAAATAGTTAGACTAACTGAAATTACTGAACTTTCGATCACTAAATTTACTATGAATAAAGCTTTAAAATTCACAATTTTGGCCTAGAAGGAGACAGTAACATTTTTCAGTCCCACAAAGAATTGTCATACACACTCATATATATGAAATCAATAAGATAAATGTTTTCACCTAAGACATTTTTGCTTTCAATAAGTAAATTATAAAGAAATTTTGATGAAAACATATATAAGATCTTTAAAATTATTTATAAAAATATATATTAAGTATGTATATTAATAAAATATATGTAATTTATCGGTTCAATTAAATTATTTCTTCGATTTTTTCAAATAAAACCATAACCAAACCAAATACCATCTGTTTTCAAAAAATCTAAAATCAAACCAAATCCAAATAAAATCAATTTATTTTATCGATTTGATTTGAATTTTTGGTTTGGATCGATTTTTATCCAAACCGTGAACTATAACAATTGTTTGAGATAGGGTCACGGGCGTGTCATAGTTTTTAAAAGTTGACTTAATCTTCAAATAGATTACTAATTTTTAAGAAATAAAAATATTGATTTATATAAATTTTTATATAGTTGTATCGAATTAATTAGATAGGTTTTTAGCTTTATAAAAATAAATTAAAAAAATGTTAAATCGTACCACATAAATTTATGTATGAAATATAGAGTTTACAAATGATGAAAATATAAATTTTTGCTTTGGCCTGGGTAATAGAAACGACTACAAGCCTCTCTTTCTTCCCCTTCATCCTCCAACAACTTGGTTCTAGAATTATCTAGGGCCCGAGCCTTACGGTGCTCCCAATCAGCCTCCTCGAAATTCGAATAGTAACTAATAAGTTATAAGTGTCAACCAAAATTCATGTAGTTTGTATTTTAAGATGTCTTCAATATTTCATCGAAGATGCCTTTTTCCTCCTTCTCACCTCTGGCTTAGTCTTTGTTCTTTCATTGAGAGTATTTATCGACAAAAGAATCACTCTAAGATGATCATCTCATAGCTATTGAAAACGAAGTATGCTGATGAATTAAGCAGTAAGAAAATCAAATATAATTGTAGATCTTGAGGAGAAAAAGGATAGTTGACACTTGACAATATGGGAATACCGACAAGTTTACTAGATAGTGTATAAAATAAAATATCTGAATTGGAAAGAGAGGCCTGCAAATTAAATATTATCGTGATATAGAAGTATCATCATTCATCAACAGCTACATTACAATTGGAATATATTATAACAGCTTATTCATCTGATAGAGATTTTACAACAGTACTATATTTTAAAAATAATTTTATTTATTTATTGTCATTGTTGTTATATTTTAATTTACCGTTCTCCTTCTTTGAAATATATAAATATCAGGATGCTCTTTTGGTAAGTTATTTCTAAATAATTTCATGTTATTTTAGTAGTGCAAACATTCTTTAATATAATCATTTCATATGATACAAATAATTTTTTTATGTCAAGTATGAGTCTTTTGATGTAAAATTTAAAATGACGGATCTGTTTTTTTTTTTTTTTTTTTTTACAAATATGAACTTATGGATCAAGTTTTACATTTTAAAAGTTGAAATCATGATTTAGAATCTCAAATCATATATTTTTGAAAAAGTTGAAATTTGAAATCACAATGCTAGTCATATGTCCAATAGTGATTTAAAATCATAATTTCATATCACATATACTTAAATGTAAACTAAGCCTTTCAAAATTAGCACTACCTTGTAAGTTAAAGTGGACGATTGTATTGGAATTATTATTAACCTAGCTAATTGATACAAAAATTTGAAAAAATAATGAAATATGTTATAACAAAAGAATGTTAAAACTTATAACGCTATTTAATTTGAGGGTATATATAACTCTGAAAGGAATTTTAACAACCGTTATCTTGAACCGTCACAGCTAAATTCTTCTTGTATTAGATCTTCACTTTCTTTGAAACGATATATAGTAATGTACATACATCATTATCACCAATATAATATGAGCATCTAGAATCAATAATATTTTATAAAAATATCGTTCAAAAAATTTAGTAACTCTAGATACAATAAAATTAACTCTATTATCACTAAGTGTTTTTATAGAAATAACTATTACCGTCAAATGCATTTAAAAATAAAATAAAATTATTACCATTAAATAGTGATATCTGAGGTGACAATTATTGGTTGATTAGTACCAATTGAAATTTATTTTTAAAACTTTCGTGCACCTATAATATCGTCTAAGGGGATATTGTCCAGTATCATGATTCATGCCAAAACTAGTGTTGTTATACAAAGGCCAAACACATACACAATTCCTCACACTTTTCCTCATTTTTTTAATTTTGGCATTATATTTTAGCATTATTTCATTTTAACTCTTAAACTCTATTTTTTTAATATACCATTTAAACATAAAATACTATTTTTATGATTTCTTTATTTTATTTATGTTCTTTAATTGTTGTTTCTTATTTTAAAAATCAATGTGTGTTTGTTAATTTTCATTAAAAAAAGATTAAAAATTAATTTTTTTTAAAAAATAATCTTCTTGAGAGTTTTTCTGTATTTTGCGTGAAAAATAACATGCAAAATTGTGTTGGTTTAATTTTCTTTCTTAAAAGATCATTGACATCCCAAAGAAATCTGTCGAGTTTTAGCATTTTTTAGTAGTGTTATTATCAATGAACAAGAGTCTTTTTATTACTCGTATTGAAAATGAGTTTTTTTATTTGTATTGAGTTAAATTTAAAATTACAAAATGAATATTTGCGTTAAATTTAGATATACTAGATGATATGAAAAAAATAAAATATGTGGCATTATTTAATTTAGTTGAATCTTTAAGAAAGAAAATCAAATCAGTTTCATCGATTTATTTTCATGCAAAAATACAGAGAAATCTCAAAAAATAATATTATTATTTTAAAAAAAAAAATCTATGTTCATTATTTAATTTTTATTTTTTAAAAATGAAATTAACGGACACACAACAATTGAAGAACATAAATAAAAAATAAAGAAATCATAAAAATAATATTTCGTGTTTAAATAGTACATAAAAATAGAGTTTAAGGATTAATTAAAATGGAACAAGACCTGATAGAGCGTCAAAATGAAAAATAAGGACAAGTTTCAGAGGCTGCGTATGTGTTTGGCCTTATACAAAACTTTTACATGACAAAATATATATATTAAAAATTAGTCGAATTATTGATGGATGATGCAACGTAATATAATTATAATTTTACTATAAATATGAGGGCTTTGTTATTAGTTTCCCTTGTCAATACTATTCTCTTAATTAGCTCTCTTTTCTCTCAAACTCAAAGTTTCTACATATATATAAACCATGGCAATTTCCAAGCCTTTTTTGTCATTGGTTCTGGCTTTCATGGTTCTAATTATTACCCTAGAAGAAAAGAAGCAAATGGTGCTATTAGTGGAAAGACTAGAAAATTAATTGATATGGCTAACAAAAGAGGACCTTATTTGGGATTAGTCATTCCTAATTTATTTGAGATGAATCCTCTTCTTCAACATCCTAGTTACAAACCTAGTGATCTTACCATTGATTATGCTGGTAATTAAACTAAATCATATACACATTATTTTACGTTTTTTTCGATCACTTGCTTATCGATTATATATATTTACGTTTGTTTATCATCCTAAGGGAGGAGATTTCGGTTTGGACACATTGATAATCAACCTGTCGTTTTGGTTATGACTGGACTTGCCATGGTGTGTTAATAGTTATAATTATAATTGTTACGTTGTACGTATGTATTAATTAATTTTACGGTTTTGATCGATAGATCGATTTTGTGTTTGTTTAATTGTTTCAGCTAAATGCTGGGATCACAACACAATTGTTGTTAACATTGTTCGATGTTAAAGGAGTGGTGCATTATGGAATAGCAGGAAATGCAAATCCATCTCTAAATATTGGAGATGTTGCAATTCCTCAATATTGGGCACATACTGCTCTTTGGAATTGGCAGGTACTTACTTTTCAATGCATTTTTGGGAATTTTACGTAGGGGCGGTTCAGAATTTTTGGTGTTTGATACGAAGGAAAATATTTTTTTAAAAAAATTGGTCAATGAGAATTGGATTATTGGAATCTAAAAAAGTCAAAGCAATCCGATATCGTTACAAGTAAATTTTAGACTAGTAAAAGTCAATATTAGGATAGCTAAAACATATGTTAAGACGTAGAAGCAAAGTTCACGTAAACCAAGTTTTAGTGTGTCCAAGCTCTAAACCAAATTCATTTCTTTATGCTAGTCAAAAACCGACGCACTGCATAGGTTTTTCAATAAAAAATTAAAATCTTTATTTTTTCAACGCGAAAGTTATAATTATTTTGTTTATAAGAAAACTGACAGAGTCCCTCGATTTTTTTTTTTAACTTTATACAAAAAAAATGAGGAACTCTGACGATTTTATAAGAGCAAAACTGCGTTGAAAAATTAAAATTTATATAGTTTAGGTTTAAAAGTCTTTGGTTGTTCCATTTTATTATATTTGAGAAAAGTCATCAAACTTATATTATGAAAAATAAAATACTAAATGCAGAGATATGGAGATGGCCCTGAGAATGAACTACCTCTTGAAGTAAATGGAGATTACACGAGAGATATTGGCTACTTGAAAATTGCACAATACACAGTGAATGTCACAAATTGCAACTCGCATAACAATCTCCTTAACAATGTATGGTACCAACCTGAAGAAGTATTCCCTGTATTTGGCACTCCAGAGGATAGACAACATATCTTTTGGGTCCCTGTTGACCCTCGTTACTATGCAATCGCCAAGAAACTCGAGGTAATTTAAATTATTACTCTAATATTTAGAGCGGTCAATGTCATGGATTAGTCAATTTACAAGACAATATTACATGTTGTTACTATGCAGTATCTTCTTAATAACTCTTTTGACGTGTTTATGTAACTAGGGTTTGAAGTTGGAAGGGTGTTTAAACGCAACGACATGTTTGAGTCATCCACCAAAAGTAACAAGAGTGCATAGAGGAACAAGTGCAAGCATATACTTAGATAATGCAGCATATAGGAGTTTTATCTACAACAAGTTTGATGTTAGTCTTGTTGAAATGGAAAGTGCTGCTGTGGCTCTCATTTGTTACCAACAGAATGTACCTTACATCGTTATCCGTGCCCACTCTGACTTGGCCGGAGGTGGCACTTCCGAGTCCAACGAGGCCTCCACCTTCATCACCCTTGCTGCTACCAACTCCGTTGAAGTCACCGTGCAATTCATCAAGCAATTGTCTTCGAAGAAATATCAAGATGCTTGAACTTTGATGTGTATTACTAGTACGTTAAATTTACCTAATAATGGAATTTGTGTGAAAATAAGCAAAAATCGACAAGGAGAATTCTTGGAATCACGTTAATTGAATTTCATTAAAAGTATCGTTGCATCTTTAACTATTTGAAAATTTTCTTTTAATCGTGTCCCACATAATTAGTGTGTACCCAATAACCTAGTAGTTTAAATCAAATTTAACTACCATGTTAAGCTGAACTTATAATACATTACGAGAAAACAAGGATTAGCAATCATGCTAATTTTATTTAACTACGGATTAGTAATATATTATATGAAAATTCAATTAACTAAGAGCTATTTAGATATCTCGTAGCTTTCATGTTTTCTTGCTAGTATATATTTTAGTACTTATTATACTTTTTTCTCTATTTTTCTAAAATAAAGGTTAGATAAACGACATGTTGTGGAACGATACTATCCACTAGACTTGTATTCAACAATAATAGAGATTAATACTAATTAATTAATTCAACTAGGAAGAACAATTTTGGATGGATTCCACAAGGAAATAAAAGACAAAATCATCAGAAAGAAAACTCTTTTGGAGAAATTGTCTAAAAAGTCATGGTCATAGTACTCCTACAAATATTATTCAAATGGTGGCTTTACGTTTTTGAGAAAAGTAGTTTGTAGGAATAAATTATTTTATAGAGGCTGCTCTTAAATAAAATTAAAAGAAAAAAACAAAGAGTACGAAATCACGTGGTGATATAAGAAAATAGAGAAAAAAAAGAAGAAGTTAAGATCGACAACTTATACGTGTAAATAAATTTCAAAATACGTAAATTGTCGTTTAGTAACCATATGATAAGATAAATTGTTTCATGTTTTTTTAATTATTTATCGTGTTGCCTATGTGTAATTGTATCAATCAATTATTTGTGGTGCGGGATTCTATAATAGTGGGTAAGATTTATTATGGTAGATATGTAATTATATTAAATTTTTTATATTAATTCTATAATTATTGTTTGATGGGAATCCATATTTGATTGTGTTGTTGGTTCAAAAAGAAGTAGGAAACATCAAAGCCTTTTTTAACAAGTGATTGCACATTTTTTACTCTTTCTACAAAGTCAATTGAAAAGATATCAATCAATAAAATATTATTTTTACCCAATTCCAACATTTCAAATCAAATTTGAAACCATAAAAATAAGAATCCTTTCACTTGATTTGTTAACTGTTGATCACTAAATTATTAAAAAATAAAGTTAATTTACTAGGAATTTTCTACATAAATAATACGTTAGTTACTGCAATTAACAAAAATAATACAATATTTCTAAGATTTACATAAATAGATTAAACGTATTTAATAGTCACGTTTTATAGCAACATTTGACTGGAAAAATCTAACAGTAAAAATCAAAATGGGCATCAATCTTGTGATTATGATCCTCCGTATATATTATAGGGACTTTTGATTTGTATAAATGTACGGTGTGAGCTATCTTTCGACTTGTTTGTAAGTTATTGTAGTATATCTATAAGTTTATTTTAGAATAAATTAAACAAAAATGACCCTTTGATTATTATTATAACAAAAATGACTAAATTAATGCTTTATTATTGAATATAGCCATATCTTGGTGTTTTTCTCTTCGTCCTATCTGTTTTCTGATTTTCTCCCTTGTTCTTCTTCGTTCTCTATTTTCTTTGTTTTATGATGTTTATAATGAAATTGTGAGAATTTCATCATAAATTTATGATTTTAACAATACTTATAAGTTATAACAAAACAAGAAACTTTGTCTTCTTTTTGCCATTAATGATTTATTCTTTCCTTCTTTCTTCTTCTTTATTTCTTTATTGTTTTCTTCCTTCCTTCCATCCTCTTCTTCTTTTCCTCCTTTTCCTCCCCCTTCTTTTTCAAAGCTCGATTTTAAAAATCGACATGTCACAAAAATAAATTTCTTTAAATGAATAAAATTCCTTTTGAGCTTGGCGTTCAAACTTATTTTAGCATTTTGATTGTACAAACATTTATTTATTCTTCTAATTTCATTTCAAGTGAATGTAATACCATCTAAAAAGATGACTTGGCAAAAATATTAAGGTACATATTTTTTCCTCTTTTTTTTTTGATTTTTTTTTCTTAAATCCCACTACTATATATATTATTTAATAAAAAATACAAAAAACAAAAAGCACCTGCCCTAGCTCCTCCTTCTTCTTTTAGCCCCCCACCCTACTCCTCCCAATGCCCTTTCTCCTTCTCCTACCACCCCCTTTCTGCACCTTAATTCATACTTTTTAATTATTTTTCCTTTTTTTAAAAAAATAAATTGAAGAGAACAATATCATCATTTTCCTCAAATAGAAGTTAATTCCTTTCAATAATGGAAGCCAAAAACCAGAGTTAATTCCTTTCAACAATAATAGTAAAAAAATCGAAGCTAATTATATAAAATTGATGTAATATACTTGAAATTTGGGTTATCTTTTTATTTTATTTTTTAAATCATCGTGGTGCAAAAAGATGGGGGTCTATTGATTTTCTTTATCACAATCATCAATTTTCATTAGAACTACAATATCATTGTTATGATCCCAAGAATTACTTAATTTATAAAAATATTAGCAAGAAAAAGAAAAAATGGTGATAAACAAAAAAAAAAGAGAAAAAGAATAAAATTTAGCCAATTTTCTACGTAGCTTCGATGTGGCAATGACATGGTACTGATGTGGTGCGTATGTAATAAACTTCACATTGTGAAAGTGGTATATGATTTTAGGGTGGTATTTATTATAGTTCAAATAAGAATAGGGGGTAAATAAACATCCGTAAAGTTATAGTGCTAAAATAAAATCTGGTTACCAAGTTCAAAGGTTTAATTTTCTCAGTAATATATCAAAAGACTCAAAATATTTAGAGAAACTCATATCTAAATTTTGGGACTGTTAGAGGAGGTTTGAGCTGGTTGGGATTGATAAGAAAATTGGTTTGCAGTGTATATGATATTGTATCAATAATGTATATAGATGTATATATATCTATGGTACATAGGTATACATTATCTATACACAATTATCCACTATTTATGCAATAGCGATACATTATATATACACATTGATATATATATATAAATCTTTATATTATCGCTAATTTTGGGATATTTTCTTGTAAAAAAAACATAGCTATATTTAGTGCAAATTAAACTACTTTATTGTATATTTATGAAATTTTCCCTTTATATATATTTGTGAAACTATATTAGTTCATAAATAATTTTAATGGGTTTCCAACATAAAATTTTATTTGTGATTAGAGTAGCATAGGTGCATTTTTATCCTTCAATTTCACATATTTGATAAAAGCTAACGAGTGATCGATATTTTAAAAATGCTAAGTTATTGATTTCATACAATTTCAATAATCAACAAGCCAAATTATTAAGCATAAATATTCAATTAAACCACTTGACAAACATTCTTATTAGGAATTTCGTATATTTAAAATTCTAAATTCATCTCTATATAGTGATGGACAAATTAGTATAACATTTTATTATATGGTTGTATCAATCATGCTCTCTAAAATTTTATCAAGCAAATCATTTGAACCCCTCTACTAATTTCATATACATCATGATAAATTAACATCTTTAATAAGCAAATATGTCGCACAATTATAATAGTAAAAATTACCCCATATACACATTTAAGAGTCAATATTACAGGTTTTAAATCTACTTTTAAAAAATTCTTGCTTATAACAGTTTAATTACGGGTTATAACATATCACTAATTATTTATAAATTAATTAAATTTTACTTTATTAAATAAGTAATTTTTTATAATTTTATATTATTATTAAATTATTTAAATAAAAAATACCCCATAATTATCTCTTACACAATTATAGAAATTTTACATTGATTACACTTCCTTATTTAATGTTATACTCATAACCTCCCATTAGTCAATTCCACCACCCTTCCCCCACACATATCCAATTATACACGCTATCACCCCACTTTCACCTTCTTCTCTCCCATTTTTCTCACCAGCCAACTCCACCAACATTAATCTTTCGTCTAATTTTTTTCCCAACAAAATTATGTCTAAGAAATTCATTGAAACGCCTCAAAAGAGTCCCAGATTGGGTGAAGGAACATCTAATGATGATGTTCATGTTTCAAATTTTAATATATTAACTCAAACCCCCTCCCCCCTTCCCCCGCCTAAAATTGTTGAAAATCTGGCGAATATTCAAAATCTGGCAACGGATGGTTCATCTAAGTTGAAGGAGCGATAAAGAGAGAAAAAAGGAAGAAAAAAAAAGGTCACCCCTGCAAATCAAAAGGGGAAGAAGAGGAAGGGGAAAATTGTTGAAACCCTTTCTGATTCCGATTTTTATTTTACTATTGAAATCAAAAAGAAAAAAAGAAAAAAGAAACAAATGTAGAAGTTAGAGCATCTTCAAAATCATCAACAAGAAGAACAACAAAAAGTTATTTTTTTTTAACTTTTGGACAATTTTTTTGTGTTTAAGTATTTGATGATATATAATATCATATGTTTTCTTTCAGGCAGATACCGTTTACATATGAATTATTGATTGCCTATTACAATTTCAAGATACTATTTTGAAAATATCAGTGTGTTTTCAAACTGTACATTTATTGGATGAAATCTGTATGAAATCTAATTAATATGTGCATGACTACGCTTAAATGTTTTGATTTTGAAAATTTTATGAATTGTGATATAATAATGGTATACAAATGGTATGAATTGCGTTTTAACATTTGTGTGATTGTCTATTAACTGTGTTTATGGTATAAATTATTAAATTGGTATGAAAATGGTATGATTTGTCAAACTACACATTATGCTTACTTTATATTCTAAACATGTTTTTGGATGAAACATGTATGAAATCTGATTAATACGTGTATGCCTATGAGTTTAATATTTTATTGTTGGATATTGTATGAATTGTGATATAATATTGATAGACAAATGGTATAAATTGTGTGATTATATGAATTTATCAATTTTTATACATGTTGTTTGGATAAAACATGTATGAAATTTTGATTAATATGTGTATGACACTAACTGAAGTTAGTGTGGGAATGAAACACTAACTGCAATTTGTTTTAAATTTATTTATAGTAGGACACCAGTTGAAAACCAAATTAATATTCATGTAAACTTACATTAAATTAAATACTCAGGATACCATAATTACCTTTTATAATTATCACTAATATTTACACTATCTTATGTATTAAGCTGGAATAAATTTTATTTTTAACAGTATGCAATCTGTATGATTAATGAATGAACAGTGTATAAAGAATGAACGGTATATTAAACACTAAGTTGATAATGCACTTCAAACCAATTATGTTTCATATCAAAACAAAACATTAATCTAAACGACAAAATAAAATAAAAATTATATATAGTCTAAACAAATAAACAGTCATTAGTTTTGCACAAGATAATTTGAACATGCTTCATGTTGTGGCCAACTTGACAATATCTACTGCAAGTAACTTTGAACCTTTTGAATTTCACATCAGCAACCCTCTTTCATATATAATTCATTTCATTTGAAAATCAACATAATTCTCTGTTTCATTAAAAAAAATAACAATTAGTCTAACATTATACAAATCAATTAGAAATGTGTTAAATAATATTAATTTTTCATTCCAAAGACAATACAAATTTCATCCATAAAAATCATTATAATAACAACAAAATTATACACACTCGTCATTATTTTTTCATACAAATATCATTCAGACAGTACATTACAAAACAAATTTCATACAAAACATAATATTTCACATTTCATACTCACTTAATACACATTTCATACAACAATCATCATTCATACCAAATTTATACATTTTCATACTCATTTAATACACATTTCATACAAAACGATTATTCATTCAAACTATATACATTTCTCGTCCCAAATAATTAATTACTGTCACCCAACTTTATACAGAAATAACAAAACTAATATAAACTCAACAATTTCACATTAAATACCAATTTAAAACACTTGTAATACACTTCGTCAAGAATTCCAATTTTTTTTTACATATTTCTTAACACACTTTACATACATAATTCATTTGACTTATACTATCAAATTCATTATCAAATAAAATAAATTTTCATAAATTCGTCAACATTATAATTAAATTATTTTTACAGAATAATTAGCACACTTTCATACAAATTTCATTTAATTTATTCTATCAAATTTATTCATAAAATCACAATAAATTTATAATTTCACAAAACAACAACCGTTTACGAAATAAACAAATAAACAAAAAAAACACTAATTTTTTTACATTTCACAACAGTAAACATAATATGATATCAACAGTTAACAAAATATGACTCCACCTTCAATTAATCGACAGTTTGATCATTTTTGTTTCATTTCGCTATCATTCTAAAACAAACGTTAAACAATAATAAATACTAACCCGAAGGATCCCATCTTTCACCATGTTTGATTAAAACTGATACGTAGTTGTCCATCACAACAAAATCAAGAATTTTCAAAGATGAAAAAAACTTCAATTACTCGAATGTGGGATTTATTTTTTGTTGAAAATTGAAGAGAGAAACATTGAATTTTTTTGGTTGCAAATTGAAGAGAGAGAAACGTTGAAAAAAGAAGAAGATAAAATCTAAATTTTTATTTGATTTTAACTGATTTGAGTGAATTAAGGATACTAAATAATCTTAATTAGTTTAAATCCCTTAATTCGTGCTATTTATTAATTATCTACAAAAAAAATGATATGATCTGATTTTTTAGTTTATCTTAACTGATTTTGAGTGAATTAAGGATAAAAAATATTGTTAATTTGTTTGAATCCCTTATTTTATGCTAATCAATAATTATCTACAATAAATTTCAAATTAAATTACAAGCCACACTTTCAGTTTTTTACTTTATTATCTATAATTTCGTTTTTTTTTAATTTTCATTTATCTTTCTTTTTTTAAAAACTTTTTTCGAATTAATAAAAACATTTCTTTTATTTGTGAATTTTATAACCTGAAATTTTTAATGCTATAGCTTGAAAGTCTAAATCTACTGCTATAGCATGAAAATAGTACTATAATATATGTCATATATGAAATTTACACATTATAATAACTGAAACTAAATATATAAACATGTAATGTTAAAAAAGACTCATGTATATTCATTTTCAACCCACATTCTTACTCATTTTATTTTATTCTCTCCTACACCTTAGATCTATCAAAGAGCTAAAAATAAAAAATAAAATAAAAAATCATAAGTTTATTTTAGTTTGTCATCTTCTCCAAGATTTCAACCTTTGGTTTTAAGAAGACAAAGACAACTCTCAAACTCATTTTTCAAGATAAAATATTAGTTCTCTATTTGAAAGTTATAAATTAACTGTTGGGTTTTAGTAAGATGTTACTGTAAAATAAGAATGAATGAGAAATTGAGAAATGTGGGGCAACCAATTTGGAGGAAAAATGAAGAGTTTTTGAAAATGAAAAGTCATTTCTCTCATATTGATAGAAGAAAGAAAAATAGTTGTCCTTATATTAAGAAATACTTCATTTAGCTCTTAAAGGGTTAAGTAGAAGGTGCCCCTCGCGGCATCGTTGTCGCTTGCTCGGTTTCAGCAATTGATTGATAACTTTTTAGGCAAAATTTATTCAATCAATCTCATTAATTAATATCTTTTTTCTTAATAAATAGAGAGATTTCTCTCATTTTTCAAACACTGAAAACTTTATCTCATTTTCTGTCTATTTCATCTTTTTTGTTTCTATTTTTACTAACCTGAATACATGACATAACATTAACTATATTTAACAGAAAAGACATAAATTCCCCCTTGAATTTGTCTCGAAAAGTCAGTTACACGCTTAAAGTATCATGATGGCCTATTATACACCTTTTCTTATTCAAAATGATATTAATTCCCCCTTCCGAAGACAATCTCAGTTTTTGTGTGAGAAAATGTTATACACGCATTTTGATGATGTTAATAATATTAATTTATATTTTAAACCTTTTTCCCTTAATATTTTCTCACACTTTTTCAAAATAGATATTTCTACTCTATGTGTTCTTCCTCCCCTCACCATCTCTTTACTTTTTAAAATTCATTTCTTCTTCCTTCTTCATAAGTTGAAGGAAAAAAGAGAAAATTTGAAGAGAAAATAGGAAATAGTAAGATGATTATGAAGTAAGATATGTTGGCGGTGGTGATATGCGGTGGGTAACACCATTGTTGTCGGTGAAACAAAAAAAACTCACAGATCTTAAAATTACTTTCAGATCTGTATTTTTCTTTAAAAATATTGATAATTATGGATGCAAATTAAGCATTTCATTTGTATTATTTGTGCGTAGTGAATAATAAAATATGTTAATGATGGCAGCTTGAGACAAAATGACATTGTGATTGGTGCTCTGACAAGAATACAAACATAGAGTGATCATTTTCTTCAATGGATTTTGAAAAATTTAGGCAATATAATCATGAATTTTATGCATAAATAATCATGAATTTTTCAATAGAAGTCATTATCTTTCTAATGATTTTTTTCTCCAATAATCTTCTTTGGTGGATCCTCCGATGAGTTTGAGCAGGAAAATTATGAAGTTTAAATTGAAAAATTATTAACCTTTCGATGAAAATCATCTTCTTTTGCACTCATTTCTATTTCTTTTCAGAGTTCTTCTGTAAGGGTATGAATATGTAACGACTTGTTCCCGTCGTTATAAAAAAGTTGATGGGGAAAGAATTGGGGTCAGAAAACTTTTGAGTAGTAACTTTGGATTTCCCAACCTAGTCCAGATTTGGACGAAATTAGAGCCGTTAAGGTGTAGGGAAATATGACAGCAATCGGGTGACTTATTTATGATTTTGATTACATGAGTGGTTAGATAAGTCGTGTAGGAATTTGTATGACTTTACGGAATTGAATTCGGGTGAGTAGAACTCTCGGAATCGATCTTAGCGTGAACAGTATTTTCTAAGCATCGTTGGTTAAAGGTGTGTTGTGAAATGGGGGTCTTGGAATTATTAAAATATCTCACTAGTTCCATGTAAGCCGTTGGGGCGGGATTTCTGCCGCCAGGGCGAGGTCACTGTAGCGGGGTGAGGACCACTGTGGCGGGTCCGACGAGACTTAAGGTCGTAAATAAACCCCAAAACGTCTTTATTCTGCATTTTTCAATTTTTAGAGGTAAAGAATGAACCCAGGTGATTCTTGACAGTTTTTCACCATTCTTGAGGCTAAAGATAAGATTTTAACTCCCCGAATCCGTGTTTTGATCCGTTGAACTTAGTTTCTTTGGTAATTATTTATGGGGGAGGGTTTTGATCTGTGATTTATGGTGGGAAAAACTCTAAATTGGGTATTAGGATCTTGGGTTTGGTCTAGGGTTATTGGGTTTGTTATAATCCGGATAATTAGACCTTTGATTGTTGATCATTGCGTATAAATTGTTGTTTGTAGACCTAGAACAAGCGGAAAAAATCCGCAAAGGGAAGATTCAAGTGCCTTAGGGGATTCAAGCTTGGATTCGAGGTAGGTGATGGTTGTGATTTCATGTTGGTGTGATATATGTTTGTAATTCCTCGTTATAATACATGTATTTATGCGAATGTTGCATTATTGATCACCCTATTCGTAATTGAGGATAATTGAATAATTGTATACCATGAATAACCTTTTGTTGTATAATTGTGAGAATATACATTGTGACTGTGGTTTGTTGAATAGATCGGGTGTTGCATTCTAACACACTAACTTGGATCGGTTGCCACGTTCCGACAGTAACATAGGATTGGTTACCACGTTTCGACATAAACATGGGATCGGTATCCATGTTTCGGCATAAACATTGGATCGGGTACCACGTTCCGATCTGCTAACAGTTTGGGTGTGGGTTCCATGAGAGGACCATTTAATTGGGTTCCGTGAGAGGACCATTTAATTATGTTGTGTATCTACTTATGATTATTACGTTCATATCTAATGATGATTGATATTGGAAGACTGTATGTTGCTCTAAATTGATAACCAATGTGTATTATTGAGAACGTGAGATGCTACATTGATCCTGAAAATATGACTAATATTGTATATGTTCGGTATATGCCTGTTTTATAATGTTGTGGTTACTTGCATGTGTTTAACTTGTTGGGATAGCCACGTGATCCTACCAGTACACTGTGGTTATGTACTGATACTGCACTTGCTTGTTCTTTGTTGAGTACAAGGCATCTTCAGGCGACTATTGATAGATCTCAGTTAGGTGGCTATTGAGCGTGACTGGATTCAAGGGTGAGCCAATTCTTTCAGGCTGCCATGGATCTTTCTTGTTTAAGTCCACTTTTTTCGGACTCAGATTATTTGTTTAAGGTGTTGTTTAGTTTCGGGGTTGTACCCCTTATTCTTAGACTTGTCGTTAGTAGCGTTTTGGTACAATGACTTTTAGGTTCTAGGGGTTGAATTTCCAAATTAGTTTTGGTTAGTTAATTGTCTAAGCCTTTGGAGTTTATAGGGACTCTATTTTTATTGTCATTTAAACCTGCTTCCGTATCTTTAAATGCATAGTTTTTTGTTAAGTTGTTTAGTCTGGGTTATAGTAGTGGTTCTCCCACCGGAGAGTTAGTGTGGGTGCCAATCACGATGGTCTGGGTCGTGACAAAGTTGGTATGAGAACCTTAGGTTCGTTGATCTCATTGTACAAAACGAGTCTAGTAAAGTCTTGCGGAACGGTACGATGACGTCCGTACTTTTCTTCGAGAGGCTATAGGACTTTAGGAAAAACTCACTTCTTTCTACTCCTTCGTGCTATGACTTGAATCCAATTGGTTTCTGGGTGATACAAATTGGTATCTTTCCTCCTTCACTCTATGGTCTGAACTAGAACAACAAAAGTGGTAACACCATCACTAGCAAGAGAGGATGTGTATAGACTACCGACAGTTGAACATGGTCACCATTCAGACCTTTTTGACCAATTGCAAGGTGCATCGGTTTTCTCTAAGATTGATTTAAGGTCTGGTTACCATCAGTTAAAGATTGAGGCGGTTAAGAATTAGGTTCGACCAAGTTCTATGATTGAAATTAGCAGTTTTGTGGGGCACACTAGCTACTATTGTCGCTTGTGGTATGAGTTGAGTCCAATTGGTAACTCCCGATTCTAATTGGTATCTTAACGAAGTGAGCTAGACGCTGTAGTCTCGACTGAAGGGACACAAGTAAGTTAATTGGAACTGAGAAGGTTCCAATTGATATCTGGCCTTAGGGGTCGTATAAGGCATGGATAATCAGTAATGGTCATCGATGGAGCGAAGTAGCTAATTAAGAATTTGGATTTGTCTGTGAATATAACTTGAAACTACAAATGTGTGCTTCTTGTTTCTAAATTAACTGTGAATGTGAAAGTTGTTTTGCTGGAATGTGATGATATGATTGGATGCACGATAAATGCGTGTCTGAACTTGCTATGTGTAATATGTTGTCTGGATCGTTTAAATCTTGCAAGTTGTAACTACTTAAGTATCGTGAAACTCATTGTGAGAAGAAAGTTAGAACTAAGTTGGTGCGAGGGTCTAGATAATTTACAAGGTGATTCATAAAATGGAATCTGGACGTGCGTTGCGACAAACTAATAATCATGTAAATATTTGGGTGTATCTTGGGAACGAGGATGTTGTAGTGTTGGAGTAACGTAAAGGGATTTTGTAGCGTGTATCGTTGGATTGACTCGGGGTAGGAAACAGTTATCCTAGCTAAGGGGATTGATTATCCAAAATCCTAGTTATAGCCGGGAAATCTAAGGGAGGTTAGAAAGGAGAAGAACCCCAGAAAAATTGCTGACAGGGGTTCTGTTAAAGTTAGGGCCGCTGGGGCGAGATTTTCCCTCCAAGGTGAGGCCGCCAGTGCGGGATTTCTCCCTCCTAAGCGGGACAGGGCAATACAGAATCTCAGCCATGTCTCCCATGTTTTCCCCTAGTCACAATTATGGACCCCAAATCATACCCGAACTAACCCTCACGATCTAATTCAGTGTTCAACAATTGAATATAAGTTATAAAGTGTGTTAAAATTGTGGAAAACCTAGGCATATGAAGAGGAAATCAGCAAGGCCTTGGAGGCCGGGGAAATGGTAATGCAGGTAGAGGAGTAGTGCAACCAGACGATGAGGTTGCCCGTCAAGACGACATGGCTCAGTTATATGCTTTTTCGGGTAAGATCGAGTTTGAGGATGTGATGCAGTGGTCACAAGAGCTACTCTTGTCTGTGCCCGGATGGCTATTGTTTTGTTTGGTCTGGGTTCTACTTATTCGTATGTGTCAGTTCAATTGCCTTGGGATTTGATGCGGTTTGTGATATACTTGATGCCCCAATCCATGTTTTTACCCCAGTTTAAGAGTCAGTCATAGTCACCCTTGTATATCATGTTTGTCCTTTTGTGTTTAGGGATTTTCAGACTTGGGTTGATTTGGTTATGATGGATATGACTGACTTGATATAATCTTAGGCATGACTTGGTTGTTCCCTTATTATACCGTGCTTAATTGTAATACTAAATTGGTAACTCTAGAGATCCCCGGTAGAGAAAGATTAGAGTCGGAAGGGGGTACAAGCCTAAGTCAGCTAAGGTCGTATCTTTCGTGCGGGGTAGGAAACTAGTAGGGCAGGATTGTTTTGCTTGTTTGGTTCATGTTAGGGGTGTTGAGGTTGAGTCTCCCTCTATTGAGTCTATTCCTGTGGTATCTGAGTTTTAAGGAAGTGTTTCCTATGAAATTGCCTGGTATGCCTCCATATAGAGATATATATTTCTGCATTGACTTGGAAACTGACACTTGCCCCATTTAGATCCCTCTGTATCGTATGGATCCAACAAAATTAAGAGAGCTTAAGGCTCAAATCCAAAGGCTTCTTGATAAATGGTTCATCCGTCCTAGTGTTTCCAAGTGGGGTGCTCCTATCTTATTTGTTAAGAAGAACAATGGTAGTATGAGGACTGATGATTTTATCTTAATTTATAAGGGAGTGGATTAATACCAGAATGACAAGCTTATGGATAAAGAAAGTTCCATTGAGTATACTTGGGTGAAGGAAATTGAAGATTTTAGTAAGAAAGTGTGTACCAAGATTGGGTTAGTCCTTTGAATTTAATGAGTTTACCTGAGTTTGAGGCGTCGTGTTGATGAAAAATGTTGACTTCGTTGTGATAGTCAAGGCTAACGAAGCGTAATGGCAATAAGAGTTCGTGATGGATTGTGACGGGATGCAATTATATAATAAATTGTTGGGTAAGTGAATTTTTGTATAGTAATTACGACTTGTGAGTATCCAAGGTAGTGGTTTTCTAATACTTGGTGAGTAACGTGGTTGTATGAAAAATTATAAGAGACTGTAGGACACCATTCAAATAGAATGTTAAAGAACTAGAGTTATAATGAAAAAAAATATTGGGATGTAGTACAACCTTTAGAGAGAGGCTAGAGCAAGAATATTTTATTTGATTGCAAGGCTAAAGAGATATCTTTAAAGGGGTAGATAATTGGGTTCAGAGAGGCGTGATTTCATTCATTTTGTTGTGGCTATGGTAATAGTGTCACGAATCTATCAAGTTGGTAAAAAACTATCGAAAAAGACTTGAGAAAGAAGTGTACGGACAGTAGCTTCAGTGTGATGACAAGTGCTTTGTTTTGTTTTTAAGTCTAGTAATGAGTATGATTGAAATTTTAGCGAAATATATGGTAAGATAGATGGAGATGCGATCAATGATAAACGGAGATCCATGAATTCATAAAAATCTTCAAGGTACTAGCTAATGTTGATAGAGAAAGGGATTGTGTTATAAGGTGGAAATTACAATTCAGATTTTTCATTGTGAGTCTACATTCGTGGTGATGTATTTTGTCAAGGTATGAATTGGCAAGGTGAGAAATGATCAATTGTATCCGATATTGAGCATTTGAAAGGACTTACACCTAGGGTGAGTCGTAAGTTTACTATTATTGATTGTTAAGTACCTAATAAGGTTTCTTTTTCAAAAGTGTTGGTTTATAATAAGATAAAAGGTCGGAGTGTATTTTTATTTTGGGCCTTTTAGCTTATTTGCACATGTCCTAGACTATCATAAAAATTGAATTTCTTTTGGGGTTTAGGCCCAATTTCACCTGTCCTAAACTAATAAGACAAATAAATATAGGCATTTGGCCTAATTACGATACAATACAAGGTTGAAATTTAAGAGGGTTGTTTGGGACCATTTATGTTATATGTACAGTGTATACAATAAGTGTATATCACTGTATATCTCCTGTATCACTGTGTATACTGTTGTATACAACATGTATACGACGCTGCATTTCGCTCCAAAGATCTGCATTGTCTGTTTTTTCACCCCTGTGTTTCTGCTTCCAATCATTCACATAAAATGGAGGCTGACTAGATGAAGGAAAAATTGAGCCTCCATGGCTCATCTCAAGGATGCAAGAGAGTAGGAGTCCACCACAGACTCGGAAAAGGTTCACACAAGAAAAAAAAAAAACGAAATTAGCATATGAATCAAATAAAACAAGTGAGACATAACTTAATTGAAAACAAAGTAACTCAAGTATTTTAAGATCCAAAATGAAAACCGAAACCACTAGATCACAATAAAAGATGACTCAAAACAAAGAAGAATGAACTACTATATATCAACCGACCAACATTTAGCACTTAACGATAAAAATAATTAAGAAAACAAATATTTAAGGCCTATACAAGTAACACTGTAAATAGTGACTCCAAACACAAATAAACTCAGGCCAAGCAGCATATAACAAAGGGATATGTAGGAATGCTTTGAGCAATACACAGTGTATATTTTCATAAATGCAACACCTAAATTGGCTATCACTCTCACATCAACAAGAATGGTTAAACACTTCCAATAGTAAAACAAGAATAGGTAGAGATGAACTATGATATGTAGATATTCATGCACTTTTAAATGGAACAGTAAAGGCAAAATAAAATAAAATTTGAACAAACTAATATAAGATCAAAATGGCATGTGTCACATATTTAACAAAATTTAAAAACCGCATCATAAATGATCCGACTCATGAAAGGGAAGCTACTTCAATTAATGAATAATAAGGGCCATGGCTAAAGATAAAACCAAAAGAAATTAACAGAACATGAACCCAAAACCTTAGTTTTATAAAATGATCAAATTAAATTACCCAAAGGGCTTTGGTGCTCTAAACAGAGACATACCTCTTCAAATAACACAATATGTCAATACCAATCATTTCTCAAGTAGGTAAGTAATCAGGAAAGTAAGAGATTAAATCCAATAAAGCATCATGGTGAACTTAAACATGACCATATCTATTTACGGCATGCCAACATCTATCAACAAATCAAGTTGCTAAACTTGGTACTTTGAGCACTATACAAATAACCAATCCTTATAATTAAACACTAAGTCATCAATTGAAATTTTAGAATTAGTATGACAATAAGAACAAAGAAAGCGTGCTTAGCAGATTCACGGGAAGATGAGACAAACAAATGAAGCAAATAATAAACAAAAATTTACAAAGCACTGCTACTACAAGATTTAATCTAAGAGATCACAGAAATAAGAACCACAGTCAGGTTTCAAAAGAATAACTAAGTATAGATGGAAGAAATAAAGGAAAACTTAAAAGGGAGGAGATTACCTTTCCCAGGGCAGCGACTTGGGACGAACAAGACTTTGAAGACGATTCCACCACCACAATTCAGACTCCGACAAACTCTCGTAAACAATGAACAAAAAGAAAAACCAAAAACTAGACTCTTAAGTATCTGTAGCTTTCTAATCTATTTCGTTGGTCTTTATGGGTATGTAAACATTACGTCTATATACTATTCTAGCTTTTATTTTCTGTTTCCTTTGCCAGATCCCTCTAACCTCTTGAATGAAAGGAATGAGAGGGGTTTAAATAAGGGAGATTTTGGGGGGAATCGGGTGAAGAAATGGATGAATTTCCAAATTCAAAATTCGAATCCTCCTAAGAGATAAAGTTGAAAGCTGGAATTTGTACCACACTCCTATAATTTTTCAACGTAACAACAATGAAAGCCGTTCGATTATGTGTGAAGGACGATTGAGGCGCAAGATCGAGACACCTGCAAAATTTGAGTACGAACGGATAAGGGAGAGAGGAGAGGGATGCGGCTTGATTGATGTTTTGGACTCGGGTCTATTCTGGGCTGAGTTTCGCGTCTAGATTTGCTATTGGATTTGTAGAGTTTCTGGGTTGCTTTGAGAAGAAGACCAGTACGGGGGTCGAGTCGTTTGGAATTGTTGTAATGTATCCGGGTATTGTATTGTTGTATGTATGAGTTTGGGCTGATTTTGGTATGATGTATGTATTGATGTTTCTATTGTATGTTGGGCTGAGAATTGTTATGAAGTTGGGCTACTGAAATTAATTTGAGAAAGGGAAGAGTGGAATGGAGATTTGAAATGAAAAGGTCCAAAAATGAGTCTTTCAAAGAGTGAAGATAAAAGTAAGGGACAGTGACTAAAATTGCAAAATAGCCAAATGAATTAACAATTTAACCAAATTGAATTTAGTCGGTGAGTTCGATCAAAAGCTAAATAGGATGAGTTTTTTATAAATTAATTTATGAGCTACTTAATCTTAACAAAGTAAAATAATTAACTTAATTATGAACTAATAACTCAAAATATAAGTATTAACTAACTAAACCAATTAACCAACTAATTAAGTAAAATTAAAATCTTTTTGAGATGATTTTCGAATATTTATAAAACATACTAATTAATACATAATTATCTAATATCTATATATTATTTAATTTTTTTTTATAAAAGTGACAGAACTATTTAAAATAACTTGCAAACTATTTTTGAAATTTTATAAAACTAATTATTTTAAATCGTTTAAAATTGAAGAAGATTGATGATTAATCTATATTGTGGAGGTTCAAAATTGGGTGTCAACAACTGTCCCTTGTTTGACTTGGTTTAATGAAAGAAATTTGAGGAAAAAGAAATTGACAAATCCAATTTTGACCGACCACATATCCATCTCTTTAGAAAAGGGATTTTGGTACGGATTTTAGGAATTATGGCCAAATTCCGGTATTCGGGTTTCCTACATATCTCAGGCTAAATGAGAATTCAGGCAATTTGTAGTTCGATACGCTTGATTTGAAACACAATTTTGAAAGAATTCAAAAGTTATCCTGATATCGAATTATGAAGGGATCAGAATGCTCGGGAATAAGATTTGAGAAAGGAGGTTAAAATACAGCCAAGTTTTCAACATTGAGCTCGCCTACATATCCCTCAACATTGGGAATCAGATTGTTTGTAGTTCAACTCGATCAGTTGAAAAGGAAATCTATTATGGTAAGATAACCTTTGGTTCTGGAAGAGTGATGAATTTGTCTAAGTATTAAAGAGAGGCTTGCAACCTCTTAGCCATGAATGTGGTGTACTTCACACCCATAAGTAAAAATCTACACGGATAAAATTTTCGAAGCTCTTAGTGCATTGTCACTCAGATTGGAAAGTTGCTCCTGGTGAAAATAAAAAAATTTCGGATGCAAAATTGAAATCGATAAACCTAAAGAAAAACCCAACATGCCTTCTGATAGGGGTGTGGTTTGATTATGGTGGAAGTCGCTCCTCAGCTCGAGTCCTAAGAGTTTGATACTCCTCTTCAGACTATGTCTCAGTTCGCTGTTAAGAAAAAGTTCCACGTTGTGTTGCATCCTTATTGATGTCGTCCGCACCTGTGGTTTGATTTAAGAATCTATCCTCTTGGATGCTCTCGACAAAGACTGAAATAAACTTGTTAGTAGAAACTGTAATTGGATAAAATGGTAGCATCTCTTACGATGCTTTTCAGTTACTCTCTCTTTGAAAGATGTCATATAGGCATGTTCAATATATGTCTGCACACTCAAAGTAAATAATTAGTATTGATAACGCCGCTTTAGCTAGCGGCTTGAATAAAAAAATAAAGAAAGATCATTCATATGAAAAATGAGTATATCTTTATGGATAAGCCTAAACATCTTTTTCAACTAGATGAGAAAATAAATATTGAGAGTAAAAGATAATGGATATCGCTTTTGAATACCGTATCTCCATTACGACTCACGGTTTGCTGAGGATTTGGAGTTGTCATTGTTTGTTTTTTGCATGGCGAACTCCGATGATCTCTACAATGAGCTAAATGGCTTGACAATAATCCAACTGTAACGAGATGGATGCTTGATAATAGTCCAACTGTAACAAGGTGGATGCTCGATAATAATCCATATTTAATGAGGTGAATGACTCGATAATAGTCCAACTGTAACGAGGTGGATGACTTGATAATATTCCAATTGTAACCAGGTGAATGGGTCGATAATATTCCAACTGTAACGAGGTGGATGACTCGATAATATTCCAACTGTAATGAGGTAGATGCTCGATAATATTCAAACTATAACGAGGTGGATGCTCGATAATATTCCAACCGTAACGAGGTGGATGCTCGATAATATTCCAATTGTAATGAGGTGGATGCTCGATAATATTCCAATTGTAACGAGGTGGATGACTCGAAAATATTCCAATTGTAACGAGATTGATGGCTCGATAATATTCCAACTGTAATGAGGTGGATGGCTCGATAATATTCCAACATAGTTCAACATAGGAAACTAAAATGGACAAACAAATATACGAACCACTTATGGGGTGGATCACCCAACAAAATTATATACCAAAGTCTTTGATCAATCAATCAAAACACATAATCCACTTATGAGATAGATATCCAACAAATTTTAAAATTTTGACCCTGACATTGTCAAGAAACACGTATGCCTAAATTGGTACGTGACAATCATACTAAAAAAACTATATGGACGTACGTCGCAACTACGACTCTCTCTTTAAAAAATAGAATTATCGAGGTGAATGACTTAATTCTTTCATACGAAGGTTAAAGTCACTCCCGTCTTCCTTGACAAACTCAACAAAATTTGAGTTTGTTGCTGACATCTTCAATCATTATTGAAAACTTGTAACGATTTGATAACTTTGACTATCATGAGGATATTACGATCTCCAACATCTTTTCTCATGTGATGGACTTGGTGATTTTCCCTTGCAATATTTCTAAGATAGTGTCACTTTTTATCATCTTCAGATTTGATGTCGATTTCAGAGATGATCCTGACTTTACCAATACTATCACCTGTAAAGCTTGACACCAAATATTAGTATCAATGATAAAGTAAAGAATAAAATTAAAGATAAAGCGCTAGATTAAGTCATTTGGCTTATCAAGATCAGGCTGTGGTGATCCTAATTGTGACTTTGATCGTGACTCGTCACTAGCGATCATCCAACACGTTGTTTCTTAAAACTTTGAAAGAATCTATTAGCGTTTGTCTTCAATATTCCTGTAAAATAAAAAGAAATTGTTTATGAATCACTTGAGGCAACATAATGAAATGAAGATAAAATGAGATGGAAAGTATTCTAAGTTATGTTGATGAGGCCACGATGGGTGTAAATGGCGCCTTTTGTCACACGTGATAAATTTACATTGCCATTTTTGTAACTTCGATGTTCATGCATCCAAAGAAAAATTCTTAGTTTGAAAGACTGATTTGTGTTGGTCTTGTCTTCATGCTCCTTCATGCAGTTGGCTTACACGCTTGTTCGTCCTTTGTAAGATAGTCTTGATGGAATTTTTTAGGACCCTTCTCAAAAAATTTGTCCCAGTCTAAATACGAAAAAACTCTTGTAACTTACTTTGTTAATTTCGAGGTTGTTCATTCTAGAATTTTGAGGTTCCTTCTGAAAATTTTGTCCCAGTTTGCTTCAATAATCATAGGTATAAGTCCTTTAACCAATGACTTTTTTGTGGAATTTTTGAGATCATCTCAAAAATTCTGTCCCAGCTGCAAACTTGATTCTCTAAAAAAATTCATCTTAATTTTTCGAGATCCACTAAAAACTAACCCCGTAGCATTTTGATCTTCAATTTTGACTTGTTAAAGAAGCCCATCTTCAAAAGAATTTTTGATATCCTCTCAAAAATTCGGTCCCAGTTTCCATTATAAAGAAAAATGGAAATCTTACGAGAAATATGATTGAGCCGTTGTGGTGCCTATATATCTCATTGAGGCAGGAATCAGGTCAAACGTAGTTCTAAGTACAAAGGAGTATTGAAGCTTGATAAATAGGTTATCGAGGCCGATGTAGGCCGCCTACGTATCTAATTCTTGAGAATTTAGGTTGAACGTAGTTCATTACAAGGAATGTGCGATAAAATGGAAATAAAGAAATTAAATATGCATTTTCAAAAAAAAGATAACAATAACTTCATATGCGAAATTCTGGCCAATACTGAGCATACTTCTTTTCAACCTTTTATGATGAATATCTTCAACGACTCTGTTCAGAAATGTCTTGCACTTACTCTTAAACATTCAAGATATTATCATTGGGAAAGTTTCCTCAGTATTTATTAAATTGTAGTTGATCATGTTTTGAATTTTGTGCTTGAGGGTTGAACAATTCTCTATGTTGTGTCCAACAACTCCTGAATGATAAGCACATCTGTGGTCAGCCCTATAAAAATTTTCCAAAGGATTGGTTGGTCTTCCTGCTATAGGATGGGGTATACTCATTGCTTTCAACCTTTCATAAAGTTGAGTTTAAGATTCCTTTAGTGGTGTTAATACTTTAGAAGCTTTCCTAAAATTTGGACGAAGGAATTGATTCTGATTGACATTGTGGTTTCCATATTTCCTTTGTGGAGCCGACTGCATATGAGTGGCCATGACTGCAGATACCTCTTCTACTTTTCCCTTTTGTAACACCCCAGAAAATTTTCGAACTAAGACTCGAACCGTTCTTCGTAGTGAGTGAGATTTTACCAAGGAATTTAAAATTTCTTAAGTGTTAAGGTCACTAGATGTAGCACCTTGAGTTTCAAAAAGAATTAAATTGGAAATAGCAAAATCTGAAATTTTGCAAGTTATGCTTAAGTATGAGTTTTGGGTTGACTTCAAACGACCATAATTCCTAGCTCAGGATGAATTAGGTGTGCTACTAGATACCGTAGCGAAGATCTTTAATTTATCTTTCCAACGCTGCTGAGTTTGCTAAGTTTCGAGGTCGGATGAGTGAGATATGACCTTTTGAAGATAGGCTGACCAGTAGAGGAAGGTTAGCCGAAAATAGAGAGGGGTATTTTGGTATTTTCCTTACCAAATCAGATTTAATTCATTTTTAGTAAGGTCTTAAGGGTCTAATCCTATTAGGTTCAGTTTTATAATCCTAAAATACACCTAGGGTTTTAGTTGAGAATTCAAGAAGAGAAAAGAAGAAGAGAAAAGAGGAGAAAAGAAAAAGGAGGAAAGCGTTCGTCGAGATTCTTGCATCTTGTTGCGGATTTTTGCCATGGGTTTGATCCCTAAGAGGTATGTAAGCTTCCATAGTGTTGGGTTCTTTCACCCACACGCCAATCATGATTTATTCAGCGTAATTTCGTTCTTGAAATTTAAAGATTAGAGTTCTTGATGAGTTATTGATAAGTGTTCTTGAAGTTTCATTAAGTTTTGAAGTAAGATTCTGCTTAGGTCAACTTTAAACGACCATATCTCTTAGAATATTAATAATTACGTGAGCCATAGCCTATCCAATTAAAGGTAATTGAATCTACTTTCTAACCCCACCAGTTTCACGTCAATCCAATATATGAGTAAAAAGTTATGACTATTTTAGTAACCTATACAGTGCTGTTACGAATTAGCCGACGGGAAAATATTTAAAAGAGTCATTTTTGTCTTTTTACCTCCAAGAAACTAGGGGTGTGCAAAAACCGAACCGACCGATAAACCGAACCAAAAAAAATGTTATTGATTTATTGTTATTGGGTTATTGGGTTAACGGTTTCTTAATGGTTTTATAAAAAAAAATTATCGGGTTATCGGTTTGGTATTGGTTTTCAATATTGGGTTATTGGGTAAACCGATAACCCATTAAGAGTTAAAACTATAGTAATTTACTACTTTTACATATACATACATATTAGTAAATATTAATCTCAATATCTTAATAGTTATGTCTTTGTAATTTAGCCATCAATTCATACTTTGTTAATTGTGACTTTGAATTCACAACTTTACATTATACAAATTGTCAAAACCTAAAGTAAGAACCATATTCCTCTTGATTTGTCTTTGTCTTACACATGTATAGTTTTTTTCATGTTTGTTATTATTATTTCTATTTTATGAGCTTTTGTAAAGTTACATTATTGTCTTGTCGTGTCAAATTTATTAAAGAAACTATATATTTGTTTTATAAGCATTTTCTTATTGGTTAAACCGAAAACCGAACCGTTAATGACCAAAACCGATAAACCGAAAACCGATAAAAAATTATCTTATTGGTTCGTTATTGGTTTAGCGTATTTAAAAAATGAAAACCGATAAACCGAACCGATAATACATAAAACCGAACCGAACCGACCGATGCACACCCCTACAAGAAACCATAAATGAAATTATTGACTAATAAAAGGCTCAAAATAGTCAGATTTACATCTTCACTCATGAAAATCATAATTTTTGGCTATAGAGATTTTAATAAACTAACTCGAGAATCTCAAGAAAGGTCTTCTTGATTGTTTACCTTCAAGCTAGGGTTTCAAGGCTTCTAATCAAGTTCTTCTTTAAGATTATTAAAGATTCTTCAAGATTCTTCAAGAATCTTGTTCTTCTAGGTATGTAAGGCTATCATAGTGTTGGACTAGTTCGTCCTCACGCCCTACATCTACTTTCAGATCAGAAAAAGAGTAATCTAGGATACTTTCCCTAGATTGAGTATTCTTGAGATAAGTTGATTTTGAGTTCTTGAATTCATGTTTCTTTTAAAAGTTCTACTCCTAATTATCGAATATCTATATTGTTATTGAGATCCTTCATATCATGAATCATAACTCTTGAATTCATAATTCAAATTCAAGAGAGAGTTAAGAGTAGAGTTCAAGAAAGCCTTTGAGTTCAATTGTGAATCCTTTGAGATCAACTATCGATTTGAACTAAGTTTTGAGGAAGTAAGTCAGAGAATGAGAAGAGTCACATACATGAGTTTCATAATGTTATGTAGACCTACGAGTCAAGTCGTTCATGCCCATAAATTCCGCATGAACTCCAGAAGTTGAGTATCTTTGAGAGGAGTAGTATCTTCAAGTTCTAAGTCTTGAGTATTGAGTTCCTAATCCCCTTTGAGATTATATTTCTAAGCATGGGACTATTACATGTTACCCATAAAGTCTTTGAGTTGAATTGTTCATGCCCATAATTCCGCATGAATCCTATAAGTCGAGCAGTCTTGAGAAGAGAAGTATCTTTGAGTCTTTGAGTTGAGTCGTTCATGCTTATAATTCCGCACGAACCCTCTGAGTTGAGCATTCTTGAAATTAGTAATATCATTGAAGTTCTTGAGTTCCAAGTATTTGAGTTCTATCTATGGTTATTGAAAACCTTGCATTGAGTAGTTCATGTCCATAATTCGGTATGAACCATATTTTAAGAAGTCTTTTACAAACGTTTTAACTTTGTTTTAAGACTTAAGTTTTGAGTTCAGTAAAGAGTAAAGAGTAAAGTTTGAAGTCTTTTTCTTCAAAAGTATATGGGGACTAAGTATTCCCAAAGAGTTTATAAATGTTTTCACATTTAAATAAGAACGGAAACTGAGATTTCCAAAGGGCCTTCGGGCTAGTTTTCAGAAAAGAGTAATAGCTTTCTAAATGAAGCAAGCAGGGAAACTGAGATTTCCAAGATAGCCTTTGAGCTAAGTTTTTGAGCAATTATCTCAAATCAGCAGAAAGAAGTATGTTTTTAAAACATAAGAGCTAGTATATTTTTGGGAGTAGTATTGAGCACCGATATGGGGGAGAGTTTAGACAACTCACAGCCTCCATAAACCATGTAGCCACCATGGGTAGAAAAGGGTCATACTTTTTAGATGAACCTTTTTCGAAATAGACTAGTGGATCCATTAGGCAGTTCAGGTCCTATACCTTTGGCCGGGTATAGGATGCGCTGGCAGCGTGAGGTAGATCGCTGTATCATCACTATAGCTCTTATGTGATGGTTGTCGGTTAGAGAAACTCCCACAGAAGTTATTGTATTTTTATATACATCAGTTTATTGTATTTTTATATACATTTCAGAGTTATGTTGTATCCTTGCATACACACAGATTTCACAGCATGTTTTTAAACAGTTTGTTTCTTTATATTGCACTTGTTTTAAATTGCTTTATATTGAAATGAGTTCAGTCATATTGAGTTGAGTATTCAAAGTTGAGTATCCAGAGTTGAGTATCCAGAGTCGAATATCATATCTTTGAGTCGAATATCATATCCTTGAGTTGAGTATCTAATCTCTGAGTTGAGTATCTTATCCTTGAGTACTTCTGAGTTGAGTAAGTTTGAGTAGTTTGGAGTATTCCTTGAGTTGAGTAAGATTGAAAAGAGGCAAGTATGTTTCCTTTTTATCAAGTTTCAAGCTTATGTTTATGTTTTAGAATTCCCCTTACATGCTCGTACATTCCACGTACTGAGCCATTTGGCCTGCATCTTTTCATGATGCAGACACAGGTATTCAGGATCATCAACAGGAGCTTCGTTGATACATCCGAGAGTTCGAGTTAGCTATGGTGAGCCTCTTTGCTTTCGGAGGATTTCATTTACCTTTCAGTTATATCAGTTGTTAGGATGTCGTGGGTCTTGTCCCGACTTCCATCTTTATCAGTTAGAGGCTTCATAGATAGTCAGTATAGTTGAGAAGTCTGTATCATTTATTTTATTAAATGTTTTAAAGACTAAAGTTGCCTTTTTATGGCGAGTTGTATATATTCTATTATACAGAGTTTTCTTTGGACTTAAAGTTTGTATTTAAGTTTTATGAACTTTTATTTCAGTTTTTAAGCTTTGTATGCTTGAATCAGTTTTCCGCTTGTAGTCAGCCAGGATGAGGGTTTGCTTGGGGACCAGCAATGGTCTTCAAGTGCCGGCCACGTCCAGGGTGTAGGCTCGGGTCGTGACACCTTTGATATATCTATGTCACTAATTTTGGTAGTTTTTTCGTTAGCTCGCAATGAAATAAGGTTTGTGACCTTTCCAATCTTGAAACCATCTTCCAAAGATTCTCCGACCTTGATGATCTCAATAAATTTTTGTCCCATCATGCATAACATTCTTTCATAGTACTCAGGCTTTTGAGTTCGAATAAACATTTCAGTAATTTCACGTTCAGAAATAAGAGGTTGAACTCTTGTAGCCTTTTTTCTCCAACGAAGAGCATACCCTCGATAATTTTCCGTAGACCTCTGTATGATCTTCTTTAAGTAGTAGTGATCTGGGCAAACTTCTACGTTATGTCCAAATCTTTCAGTGAAATCCTTTGCGAGTGCATTCCAACTCGTCCATTGTTTTAGTTCTTGTGATGTAAGCCACTCCAAAGATTCTCCATTTAGACTTGGCTCGAAAAGACGCATCAACAATGCTTCATTTTTAACAACTCCCATGAGTTGAGAACAATAAACTCTCACATGTGTTAAAGGATTTCCAGCTCCATTAAAAGTGACGAACTTTGGCACTCTGAACCCTTCCGGAAGGTTCAAATCTGGATGAATGCATAAATTTTCGTAGATCAACCCCACAACATCTGAAGAGTAATTAAGTTTTTTTATTGTTTCCGCAATTTCTTCCTTCATGACCTGCTTAGTCATTTCCTATTTGGTCCTTCCATTCATTCTCCTTCTCTTCGTAGTGGTCAAGTTCGAAACATCTAGTTTAGTGAAGGTGTGGTTCAGTGTGGCCTGGAATATCAAAAGTTACGTTTGGAGGTAGGGGTTAAGAGTTTGGAGGATTTTGAGTGCCTTTTGCAGGGGTCTGGTACATGAAAGAAGATGTTTGAAGATTGTTGACATTTAAGCTTTGAAATGGAGGAAATATTTGAGAGTTATTTGCGTTTTGGTTTTGAAGAGGAGGGAAAACCTGAGGGTTGAGATTCAGGCTTTGAAGAAGAGGTGTTGCTTGGTATGAAGTGTTGGTCTGAAGAAGATTTGGGGTAGTCAAGTTGCTAGTTGAGGGATTTTGAGCAGGGTTGGAGGGTGGGTTATTCTGGACATGTTCCGAGTTTGAATTCAGATGAGGAAAATAGAGTGGAAGCCTTCCATCACCTAGAGTGTTGACTTCGATAGTCGAAATTGACAAATCTTATTTTTTCTAGAGCTCAACCCTCAATTCAACAATTTGTTGCATCAGTTGTGCAATTAACTCATTTTGTTCCACGGTAGGTGGCTGAATTATAGAAACTTCAGTCAAGCTAGTAATCTTACTTTTCTGGGTCATTTTCTTTTTCCTTTCAACAAATTTCAATTGGGGAAAGAATCTTTGAGAACCTTGAATGTTCAACCAATTTCTCAACACAAATCAGTTTTGAGTACCTGAAAAAGAAAAATAACTCAAAAGGCAAATGTGTTAGTTTGTGTAGATAATAAGTAATACGAAATATCACACATGATCACAAACACATAAGAGTTGCTCCACTTGAAAATACACGAGCCCATGGATATAGAAAAGTGACTAAATAGGCAGGAATTTGTCTATTTGATTTTGAAATTAGTGAATCAGAAAAATTGACTCGAGTCGAGACAAAGTCAGTTGCATCTTTCATTGACATACTTCTAATTTTCGATTGAGATGAAATTCTAATATCATTGCAAGAGTTGGACAAAATAGGATTTCTCAAAAATGGGGACCGAGCCTTGGAAAGTTGTCTACGTATCTTACGAAGGATTATTCAGGTCCTGCGTAGTTCGACTCTTGAATCTCTTTTCTATTTGAGATAGAGGGTTAACCTTTATTCTGAAATGAGAAAGTAAGATTTGAAAAATGAAGTTCGAATTTTGTTGAGAAACTAAAGATTCGAAGAGTATTTGGACGCACTTTTGATAGTGACTCGATATTTGTGCTTATGGGATTGTAGAAAATTTTCAAAATAGTAGGCTAGAACATCTTCAAATAAAGAAACATATTCACGAAAACAGTTATAACACATAAACAGTTATTGCGCGTTCTAAGCATATATGTGACCCTTTTATGCCAAGGGTAAAAGCCTAACAATTTGAAGGATGTATAGCGTCATTTGAAACATTCAATTTCCCTAAAAACCCAAATTTATACAAATTTTGTGAATAAACTGAATGGGGGATACATCATGGGGAAATAAGATACAAATAATCAGTCTTATGCAGGGGTACCATCCTAGGCTATGCCTCCAAATAAGGTCCTTCGATCTTGATTTCCTGTCATCTCCGGATGTCCACACTTTTGGATGTAATAGTAGCTTGTATAACTACTTCTTCGACTAGAACAAACTATCAAACTCCCAACCACAAGGAACAATGGTGTGCCAAACGACGTATACAACCTTCAAATTTAAACACATAAATATGAACGTTCATTTAGGCAGTGGGTCGTTTTGGACTCAAGGTGGTCTTTCTAATGGGCCCAACACGCCTTGGGTGTTGGGTCATCTCAAATCAATGCGTTAAAAAGGATTTGGTTTCGCTTTACGCTAGTTGACCAAGAGTTGGTTTAGACAAGACCTGGTTACCCGAGTTGGACAAACTACGGGGTGAAGTATAATAAACGACGTTGGATAACCACAAGCCAACAATTCATTTATCACTTCAAAAGAACTTGAAGGTGCTTTTCTGAAGGACAATGGTGGAAAGCCACGTAACCGTTTTTTCCTAATGCAATCTATTTGCCATTTGGCGGAGTCGATGTCATGAATGTTACAATTTTTAATATACGATAATTAAAACAAGTAAACAATTAAACACATAGCCGAACAAGTTAATTTTAAGGTTAGGACCTATTCAATTCCCCAACAGAGTCGTCATTTTGTTTTATATTAAAAAAGGAAAACGACGAGTTTTTAAGAATCGCCACTTAATTTTTAAAGTAAAGTTAAGAAAACTGATTTTTTCAAACAGATTAAACAGTAAATCTAATGAAAATATTTAAAGGGGGTTCGGGGTTAACATTAACATTTCTGAAATGATTAGAAAGCACCTGAAATGACCGTAACACACGGTTATCCAGTAATTAACTATTTGGCTAAATGGTTTTAAAATAAAAACATGCTTGACAAGTTTAGGAAATAAACAACTTAAGACTTGAATTATTTTTTTTAAGGGGAAGGGAGATAGTATAAGAGATTTCTTAAATAAAATATTTTTTCAAAGTAACTTAACTAGTAAAATAAGTATGATTATTTAGTCTTTAGAATATCTAGAAATGACTATCTTTTGGGGAAATCGAATTAGAAAAACCTTAAGATTGACTCGTAAATAAACAATTAAACAAATACGAAACAGATAAAATAAATAGAGTGAGTTTTGGGTCTAAGTCTGACTTTATGTTCGCCTGGGCCAGTACTTGGGACTAATTTCTATTTTGGGCCTTTTAACCCATTTGCACCTGTCCTAGACTATCATAAAAATTGAATTTCTTTTGGGCTTTAGGCCGAATTTCACTTGTCCTAAACTAATAAGACAAATAATAACCAAATAAAAATGGGTATTTGACCCAATTACGATATAATACAAGGCTGACATTTAAGAGGGCTGTTTGGGCCCATTTCTGTTGTATGTACAATGTATACAATGAGTGTATATCACTGTATATCTTTTGTGTCACTGTGTATACTGTTGTATACAACACTGCTTTTCGCTTCAAAGAGCTGCATTGTCTGTTTTCACCTCTGTGTTTCTGCTTCCGATCATTCACATAAAATTGAGGCTGACTCGATGAAGGAAAAGTTGAGCCTCCATGGCTCATCTCGAGGATGCAAGAGAGTAGGAGTCCACCACAGACTCGAAAAAGGTTCACACAAGAAAAGAAAGAAACGAAATTAGCATATGAATCAAATAAAACAAATGAGACATAACTTAATTGAAAACAAAGTAACTCAAGTATTTTAAGATCCAAAATGGAAACCGAAACCACTAGATCACAATAAAAGATGACTCAAAACAAAGAAGAATGAACTACTATATATCAACCGACCAACATTTAGCACTTAACGATAACAAGAATTAAGAAAACAAATATTTAAGGCCTATACAAGTAACACTGTAAATAGGGACTCCAAACACAAATAAGCTTAGGCCAAAGCAACATGTAACAAAGGGATATGTAGGCATGCTTTGAGCAATACACAGTGTATATTTTCATAAATGCAACACCTAAATTGGATATCACTCTCACATCAACAAGAATGGTCAAACACTTCCAATAGTAAAACAAGAATAGATAGAGATGAACCATGATATGTAGATATTCATGCACTTTTAAATGGAACAGTAAAGGCAAAATAAAATAAAATTTGAACTAACTAATATAAGATCAAAATGGCATGCGTCACATATTTAACAAAATTTAATAAACTCACATCATGAATGGTCCTGACTAATGAAAGGGAAGCTACTTCAATTAATGATTAATAAGGGCCATGGCTAAAAATAAAACCAAAAAAAATTAACAAAACATGAAACCAAAACATTAGTTTTATAAAATGATCAAATTAAATTACCCAAAGAGTTTTGGTGCTCTAAACAGAGACATACCTCTTCAAATAACACAATATGTCAATACCAATCATTTCTCAAGTAGGTAAGTAATCAGGAAAGTAAGAGATTAAATCCAATAAAGCATCATGGTGAACTTAAACATGACCATATCTATTTACGGCATGCCAACATCTATTAATAAATCAAGTTGCTAAACTTGGTACTTTGAGCACTATACAAATAACCAATCCTTATAATTAAACACTAAGTCATCAATTAAAATTTTAAAATTAGTATGACAATTAAGAACAAAGAAAGCGTGCTTAGCAGATTCATGGGAAGATGAGACAAACAAATGAAGCAAATAATAAACAAAAATTTACAAAGCACTGCTAATACAAGATTCAATCTAACAGATCACAGAAATAAGAGCCATAATCAGGTTTCAAAAGAAAATAACTAAGTATAGAAGGAAGAAATAAAGGAAAACTTAAAAGGGAGGAGATTACCTTTCCTGGGGCAGCGACTTGGGACAAACGAGACTTTGAAGACGATTCCACCGCCACAATTCAAACTCCGATTGAGTTTAGGATCTTGGGTTTGGTCTAGGGCTATTGAATTTGTTATAATCCGAATAATTAGACATTTGATTGTTGATCCTTGCGTATAAATTGTTGTTTGTAGACCTAGAACAAGCAGAAAGATTCTGGAAAGGGAAGATTCAAGTGCCTTAGGGGATTCAAGCTTGGATTCGAGGTAAGTGATGGTTGTAATTTCATGTTGGTGTGATATATGTTTGTAATTGCTCGTTATAATACATGTATGTATGCTAATATATGTTGCATTATTGATCACCCTATTCGTAATTGAGGATAATTGAATAATTGTATGCCATGAATCACCTCTTGTTGTATGATTGTGAGAATATACATTGTGATTATGGTTTGTTGAATGGATCGGGTGTTGCGTTCTGACACACTAACTTGGATCGGTTGCCATGTTCCAGCATAAACATGGGATCGATTGCCATGTTTCGACATAAATATGGGATTGGTTGCCACGTTCCAGCATAAACATTGGATCGTGTTCCATGTTCCGATATACTAACAGTTTGGGTGTGGGTTCCATGAGAGGACCATTGAATTGGGTTCCGTGAGAGGACCATTGAATTGTGTTGTGTATCTACTTGTGATGATTACGTTCATATCTAATGATGATTGATATTGGAAGACTGTATGTTGCTCTAAATTGATAACCAATGTGTATCATTGAGACGTGTGATGCTACATTGATCCTGAAAATATGACTAATATTGTATATGTTCGGTATATGCCTGTTTTATAATGTTGTGGTTACTTTCATATGTTTAACTTATTGGGATAGCCGTGTCACGACCCGAGTCTACACCCTGGACGTGGCCGGCACTCAAGAACCATTGTTGGTCCCCAAGCGAACCCTCATCCTGGCTGACTACAAGCGGAAGACTAACTTAAGCATGTAAAAACTTTAAAACTGAAATAAAAGTTCATAAAACTTAAATACAAACTTTAAGTCCAAAGAAAACTCTGTATAATAAAATATATACAATTTGCCATAAAAATGCAACTTTAGTCTTTAAAACATTTAACAAAATAAATGAAGACTTCTAAAACTCTATTGTCTATCTATGAAGCCTCTAAATGATAAAGATGGAAGTCAGGATAAGACCCACGACATCTTAACAACTGATATAACTAAAAGGTAAATGAAATCCTTCGGAAGCAATGAGGCTCACCATAGCTAACTCGAACTCTCGGATGTATCAACGAAGCTCTTGTTGATGATCCTGAATACATGTGTCTGCATCATGAGAAGATACAGGCCAAATGGCTCAGTACGTGGAATGTACGTGCATGTAAGGGGAATTTTAAAACATAAACATAAGCTTGAACTTGATAAAAAGTGGAAACATACTTACTTCCTTTCAAACTTACTCAACTCAAGGAATACTCAAGGATACTCAAAACTACTCAACTTACTCAACTCAGAAGTACTCAAGGATAAGATACTCAACTCAAAGATATGATACTCGACTCTGGGTACTCAACTCAATATAAAGCAACAATATACATGCTATATATGAAAAGCTTTATAAACAGTAAAAAACAACTTAGTTCGTTAAAGAAAATGTAATAACAAACTTAACATTACTTATATAATAAAGTAATATAGTTTATGTGGGAGATTCTCTAACCGACAACCACCACTATGAGCCTAAATGGTGATACATCGTACGCTTAACTTAGTGGATCCACTAGCTTAACTTATGTGATCATCTAAAAAGTATGACCCATTAATACCCATGATGGCTACATGGTTTATGGAGACTTGAATTAATATGAACTTGCATCCCCATATCGGTGCTCAACTATAAGGTCTACAAACTACATGGAACTCATGTATATGACACTTCTCATTCTCTTACTTACTACCTCAAGACTTAGTTCAAATCGATGGTTGATCTCAAAGGATTCACAATTGAACTCAATGGCTTTCTTGAACTCTACTTTTAACTCTCTCTTAAATGTGAATTATGAATTCAAGAGTTATGTTTCATGATTTTAAGGATTTCGTGATGACAAATTAGACTCATGAATACATTCTCATCATTCTCATACTCACTTGCTCGAGTCTTGAAACAAGTTACTAGAAGTTGTAGAAGACTCCACAAAAGGACTCAAAGGGACTTTCTTAGAATGTTCGAAAGAATTCTCAAAACTTAACTCTCATCTATAACTTGAATTTGAATTATTAATTCAAGGTTATGATCATTTTATGAATTATTTCTAGGTGTTTAGAAGTAGTTTAAAGTGTTTAGAATCAAAGGGGAGTAAAAGTACCCTTTGAAAGAACTCAAACGGACGAAACGATGAACAACGGGTGGGGGCAGGCGACCCTAGCACTTTGAGTGGCGTGGGGCGCCATCCCCTAAAGTTTAGAGAGGTGGTTGGGGCGCTCTGGCTGGCGTGACACGCCAGGCCCCAACCTAGAAAACTTCGACGATTTCCTTTGCTCGTTTTCTCACCCTAACTCGCCTAAAATCGAACAGTTTCTTCCCCAATCACTTGGATTCGATTACTTAACATTATTAGACTATAATCTACTCAATACATCCCTTAAAACACTCACTTTGATCTCAATAAATCATCCAAGACCCAACACAACAAGATTTAGAATGAACTTCAAGAACACCTATCAAGAACTCATCAAGAACTCAAATCTTTCAACTTCAAGAATGAAATTTGCGCTGAAAATAACATGTTTGGCGTGTGGGTGAACAAACCCAATAATATGGAAGCTTACATACCTCTTAGGGATCAACCATGGCGAAAATCCGCAACAAGACGCAAGAATCTCGACGAACGCTTGATCCTCTCCTCTTTTCTCATCTTTTCTCTTCTTGAACTCTCAACTAAAACCCTAGGCGTAAACTAGGATTATAAAACTGAACCTAATAAGATTATACCCCTAAAATATTACTAAAAATGAATTAAATCTTATTGGGAAAGGAAAAGACCAAAATACCCCTTACTATTTTCGGCTAACTTTCCTTAACTGGACAACCTAACTTCAAAAGGCCATATCTCACTCATTCGAACTCGAAACTTAGCAAACTCGGTGGCGTTGGAAAGATAATTTAAATATATTTCCTACGATATCTGGTAGTACACCTAACTTATCCTGAGCTAGGAGTTATGGTCGTTTGAAGTCAATCCAAAACTCATACTTAGCTTAACTTGCAAAATTTCAGATTTTGCTATTTCCAATTTAGTTCTTTTTGGAACTCAAGGTGCTACATCTAGTGACCTTAAAACTTAAGAAATTTTTAATTCCTTGGAAAAATCTCACTCACTACGATGAATGGTTCGAGTCTTAATTCGAAAAAAATTTCTGGGGTGTTACAGCCGCGTGATTCTACCAGTACACTGTGGTTGTGTACTGATACTGCACTTGCTTGTTCTTTGTTGAGTACAGGGCATCTTCTGGCGGCTATTGATATACCTCAACTAGGTGGCTATTGAGCGTGAGTGGATTCAAGGGTGAGCCAGTTTTTTCAGGCTGCCATGGATCTTTCTTGTTTAAGTTCACTTTTTTCGGACTCAGACTATTTGTTTAATGTGTTGTTTAGTTTCGAGGTTATACCCCTTGTTCTTAGACTTGTCGTTAGTAGAGTTTTGGTACAATGACCTTCAGGTTCTAGGGGTTGAATTTCTGGTTTGGTTAGTTAATTGTCTAAACTTTGGAGTTTATGAGGACTCCATTTTTATTGTCATTTAAACCTGCTTCCGTATCTTTAAATGCATAATTTTTGGTTAAGTTGTTTAGTCTGGGTTGTAGTAGTGGTTCTCCCACCGGAGGGTTAGTGTGGGTGTCAATCACGACGGGTTGGATCGTGACAAATGCGTCCATGGATATAAAGTGAAGGAACAATAATTAATGCTGACAAAGTAAAGAACTGTTGAAGAAGAAGATGTCAAAATAAAGAAAAATGTGAAAACATTTTTTAAAAATTGGGGGGCCACAAATAAAAAAACTAAAAAAATTATTATTGACATAATTAATATATTAGAAATTATAATACTTAATTATATAATGACCAATAAGATAGTGCCACATGTTCAAATTTGTCATTTTAACATATTTTTCTCCTTCTCATGCACCTTAAGGAAGGTGGAGGCACTTTCTCTGCCATGTCATCTTCGAAGGGGGCATTAATGCCACTTTAAACAAGTTCAGGTGTGTAATAGATCGTCAGAATAGTTAAAATGTGTAACTGACTTTTCAAGACAAGTTTAAGGGGGAATCTATGCCTTTTCCCTATATTTAATTTGGTTGGTAGTTTAAAATTAAGTAGACTTGTTCAAATACTAAGTTGTGTTATGTTTCCTTCTAAAGTATAATGTTATGAATTTGTTGTGGTATGGTATTATGCTGGTTAAGTATGTGAAGTTACTTATGATTTAAAAAAAAAATCTATTGTAACTATTAGATATTTTATAGTATAAAGTATAGAAATATCATATATTTGGGGGCTAAATACATTATATCTCATATTTTTTATTTCTCTCAGATATATTTCTTAATTTTCAATACATTGCAAATGATACGTCACTTAATGGGAGGAATGTATTCAAGAGGGAATAAGAATGTATCCGACATAGGATTTTTATAATATTTTTAAATGACATTTTTTTTTATAGAAATTATGATATTTTAAATTGTGTATTTATATAATTTTTCTTATTTTGTAATAGAAGTGAGTTTGCAGGTATTTTAAAGATGAGAATATACAATTAATATATGCAGAGCAGAAAAAGAATAAAAATATACATGAATTATTTCAAAGTTATTGTGATTAAGAAGGTATACAACTAATTTATTATCGAAGTTTTCAGGCAAGCAACACATTCTATTTGTGGTATATGTAAAAACATGACAACTAATTATAAGTTACTTAATTGCATTTTAAAAACGTCATAATCTATATAAATGAGTTGCCAATAACAAGTAATCAATATCAAATAGCTTAAATACTAAATTATAATCTCACAAGCCATTCACTGAACATAATTAAGAATGCTATCGAAGATCTCATTTCGAGACCTGCATAATACTATCTACAATAAATAATAATTTTACGTTAAGACATTTATCTAAGGATTTCACATGATTATTAAAACGTAAATAATCTAATAATAATAAATTCTATCATAATGTCTTCTTTCTTAAGAGCGGAAGTCTTAATTGTTCTTAGTTATTTTTTTGAAAAACTCTTTTCTCTCTCTTTTTCCTTTATTGATTTCTTACAAAATAGATAGATGGGTACGTTATTCTCCTTTTAAAGGCATAAAGAGAGGGAGAGGACCCATAATAAATTGTACGGGGAGTTACAACTCCTTTTTACATTCCATCACGTAAGAAAAAAGGAGTTACAATACAAATAATTTCTCCATAACATCCAATTAATTTAACTGTTTAATATTTTTATGAAACTAACTTTTATTAAGTGAACCACAAATGAAACTTACATTCTCCCACTTGGCACACACTTATTCAAGTAATGTTTCAATAAATATTTCAATCATTATGTATACATTTAGAGTCAAATTTTTATTTTATTGGAAACATCATTCATTGTGATTTGAGTAAATAAACTAATATGAGTCATAATGGTTGTATATCACTTTACCAATATAATTCCTTCCATGTACTAAAATATTAATCTATCGCCCAACATAACCTTTAAATACATAATGGTCCAACAATAATGCTTAAGAGTTTTTTTTTATCTAAATAAAAACATGTTAGTATCATTCTCAATATAATGTATACAAGAGAAGACAAGTGATAACATAAACATATATATGGTTGAGCTCAAAGTGTCAATTGCATAATAAAATCTTTACATAAAGTCATTCATTGCTATCAATAATACCCATTATTTCAACAAGTTCAACAAATATTTTGGGTGGTAATCCTTTCGTCAAAGAATCAAAAATCATAAGTTTGGTGCTAATATGTTCAATTGTCACTTTATGTTTATGTATTTCTTCTTTAATTGAAAAGTATTTCAATTCAATATGTTTAGCACCCTTTGAATACTTATCGTTTTTAGAGAAGAAAACAAACGCAATACTATCACATTTTTTTCTAGGGGTCTAGAAATATTGTCGATTAGTTCAAGTCCTAAAATAAAGTTTCACAACCAATTAGCCTGAACTGTGAACTCAAAGCATGCTACAAACTCAACTTTCATAGTAGATACAACTATAACAGATTGTTTCACACTCTTTCATGATATTGCTCCTTCAGCTAAAATGAACAAGTATTCAAATATGAATTTTCTTGTATCTACACAACTAGCATAATCTGAATCTGAATATCCAATCACATCAAGATGATTAGATCTTCTATAAGTGAGTATATAATCTTCCGTTTCTTGCAAGTATGCAACACTTTATTTGCAGTCTTCCAGATTTATGTCTGATCTCGTACATGTATGGGAATACACTAGACTCCCAACGGTTGATGCATAAGGAATATCTTTCATTTTCTTACGTTTCAATTCATTCGTCGGACATTAATTGATACTAAATTTATCTCCTTTCTAAATTGGAACGGGACTTGATGAACATTTTTCCATTCTAAATCTCTCTAACACTTTATTAATATAGGCTTTCTGAGACAATCCCAATAGTTCTTGTGTTCTATTTCAAAATATTTCTATTCCAATCACATAGGATGCCTGTTCTATATCCTTCATTTCAAAATTGTTAGAGAGGTATTTCTTAGTATCATACAACAAACCAAGATCATTAGTGGCAAGCAAGATGTCATCAACATACAGAACTAGCATAATAAACTTATTCCCACTAACCTTTAGATTCCTTAAATTCAAAGGTGACAATAATTTCAATAAACTTAAGATATCATTGTCGGGAAGCTTGTTTAAGTCCGTATTACCGTATATTAACTTCTTAAGTTTACACACCATGTGTTCTTTTTCTTTAATAGAAAATCTCTCAGGTTGATTCATATAATTTTCTTCCTCTAAATTTTCTTTTAAAAGGGTTGTTTTCACATTCATTTGATGTAGCTCTAAGTCATAGTGAGCTACGAAAGTCATTATAATTGTAAGTGATTTTTTTAAGAGACAGGTGAAAATGTATCTTTATAGTTAATGCATTCTTTTTTAGTGCAACATTTGGCAACAAGTCTAGCCTTGTGACGTTCGATGTTGTCAATTGAGTCAAATTTGATCTTGAAGATCCATTTATACCCAACTCTTTTGCAACCGTCAGGTAATTCAACAAGATCCCAAACTTTATTATGTTCCATAGATTTTGACTCATCATTCATATCATCTATCCATTTTTCAGAATCATTACTTTTAATGGCTTGTGAAATGAAACTGGATCATTGTCAATTTTCAAATCAATTTATGATTCGTGTAGATAGACCGAATAACCATCAGAAATAGCAGATCTCTTTTGTCTTTTAAATTTTCTTAATGCTACTTCTTGTGTTCATCAATTATGACTTCATTGAGATTAACGGGAGCATGCATTTTTTGTTCTTATTAATGGTTAGATTGTACAACAACTTTAGAAGAAGTGTAGGGTAGAAAAATTGGTACCCTAACTTCTTTAATTTTTATATAACGTGGTTCTTCACTTCCACTAATTTCGTCATTCTCAATGAACCTAGCATTTTCAGTCTCAACAATTCTCGTACTACGATTAAGACAGTAAAATCTACACCCGTTTGATTTCTCTGGATAACCAATGAAAAAATCATAAATTGTTCTTAAATTCAGTTTCTTTTCTTGTGAGTTATAAACTATAACCCCTATCGGACACCCCAAACATGCAGGTGGCTTAAACTAGATTTTCTATCAGTCTAAAGTTTAAAAAGTGTCTTTGAAACTGCTTCAGTAGGAACCCTATTTAATAAGTAAACGACAGTCCTTAAAACATACATCCATAACGAAAGAGGTAAAAATGAATTGCTCAACATACTCCTAACCATCTCCATTAATGTACGATTGTGCCTTTCTACCATACATTTTGTTGTGGTGTATTGTGTATTGAGCACATATGTCATGCTTTTCAAGAAATTTATCAAATGAACCAGGATGTTGGCATATTTCATCATATCTTTCATAATATTCACCACATTTATCTGTCCTGATTATTTTCACCTTTCTATCTAGTTGTCTTTCAACCTCATTAATAAATACCTCTAAAGAATTTATCGCTTGAGATTTTTCATGCAACAAATAAACATATTCGTAACGTAATTTTCCTTACTGAAAGATGTAATATCAAAAGGACCACATATATCAGTGTGTATAATTTCAAGAAGTTGTGTGCTTCTTGTGGCTCCTTTCTTTGCATGTTTAGTTTGTTTTCCTTTAATACAATCCACACACATATTAAGGTTTGTAAAATTCAAATCTGAAAGAATATCATTTTTAACCAATCTTTCTAGTCTTTCTTTAGATATCTGGCCTAAACACTTATGCCACAAGTAAGCCCATTGTTCATTCACCAAACTTCATTTCCAATATTATGGTGCAAAGTTAAGAGAGTTTCGGCAAACATATTATCAAGATTTAATTTGTATAAGCTATCACAAAGAGTACCAGTACTAATAAGATGATTATACTTAAACAAAATAAAATATTCATTATCTAAATTAAAAGAGTATCCAGCCTTATCCAACTTAGACAAAGAAACTAAATTTCTCTAAAGATAAGGTACATAACAAGTTTCAAATAAATCTACGCCCAACATCAAGAATCAAACGATATGTCTCGATAGCTTATTTCCTCCTGAACTAGCACTCTGTGCAAATTATGCACATTTTATTTGTCTTTCATAATGTTGTATTTCATCTGGAAAGAGCCATACTCAGACGGTAATGAGTTGATGATAAATTGTGCAAGGAAATTTTGTTCCACTTCCATTTTCAAAAACTTAAGTCTTGCTGCTATGTTTATCAATGACATGCTCATGCATGGTACGTGAACCATCAAACAATTATTTTCAAGATCGAATTTCAACTTTTTCATATATAGTGTATTATTTTTTTTTGGTGAGTAAAATATTTTATTTACCAAAGAGATTAACAGAAATAAATCAGCCAACTTGGACATGCAGTCCCAAGTCTTGCTGAAGCACAAACAAAAACCATCATTATCTAACTAATACTCTTATAATTCAAGGATATACATTGAGTTCTTATAGTCTACTAGCTAATCTAGGTTGCCGGGATCCCCTTCCATGAACCTCTGGAATGACTTGTCGAACAATACTTTCGGGTGTCCTTTGCTTCTTTTGAAATATTCTACCATTTCTTTCTCTCCACAACCAGTATAATGCTCTTGCCATTGTCATTCTATATACCTGCATCTTACTGTTTTTCCCTTTCATGTTCTTTACTGCCCATCAAACTTCTTCCTGCCAGTTTATACTTTGTCTCTATATACCTTGCCACCCCAATAGTTTCCTCCATACCTTTTCAGCATAAGATTATTTGAAGAATAAATGATCAATATCTTCATCAATTGCATGACATAGTGGACATGTTACTTCTTCTGTTTAACTCTAATGCGCCAACATGTCTTTAGTTAGTAGCCTCTTATTCAGTGCAATACATAGTATAAACAACCATTTAGGAGCTCCAAGGTTTGCCCATACCAACTTCCTCCATTCCACTCTCTCCATATTGCCCTTCATCTACTGATAAACCTCCTTGATAGAATATTTATCCTTGTTAATCATATCTTGTTCACTATATCTAGCTTCCTGGAGATATTTATGAACCTTCAGAATCCTCTGTACCATCCAAGATGCCTACTTGACCTGTACACCCTACACATAATTCTGTTTTCCATAGTAACTATGCACTCATAACACCCATAATCTGTCTTTTTTCTTGCACAAGTTCCATAGTAGTTTCCCGAGGGCAACTTTGTTCCAGGTATTATGTAGTGTATTATTATTTTGCCTTTTTTCTATTCTTTCTATTTGAGGAGTCAAAACAAAGAGTATAAAATATCTTTTGGTTGCTGAGCATTATCGCAAGCTAATTCCGTCACTGAATATTTCATTTTCGTTAGAGAGATCGTTAGTATCGTCAGTTGGTGCTTTGGAGTTTGCTAAGTGATTCTTTGTAGTAGGAGTGACTAAGGACTTTTTTCCTATCTCTTGTCACATGTTAAGATCCTTAGTTAGTTCCATATCCCTTATTCCTGTAATGAGGGCTATTATGTCTAAGAATCTTCCATGGTGGTCAAAGTAGTGAAAATACTCATTAATGTCCCAGCAAGAGACTTATCAGCTGTTTGGGAGGACTCTTTCACAAGTTTCAAATTTTTTTTTGCATTCTCAATTTTAGGAAGAAAAGTCTTAATGCTGCTGGCAATATCATTCGCATGAACATTGGGCCTACTCTGTTTGACCGATCCCAGTTCTTATAGTAGGACCTCTCTTCAACATTGTTACTTTAAGTATTAACAGTTGGCTTCTCAGTATAAAGTGCAACATCAAGATCTAAAACTCTGAGATGGAATTTGATCTGTTCGCACCTGAGAAGTTAAGATCGTTAAAGGTCGTAACAGAGGCAGAATGCGAATGAAGGGCAAATGTTGCACATAAAACATGCTCATTTGTTAATACTTCGAGTTATGAATTTAAACATACTATTAAATTCAAAATTGGTTTATGTATTCTTACATGTATATAGTTGTTCTCTTTTGGGTGAAATATCAAAATACAACTTTAGACATAATGCTTGAAAGTAATTTAACATAATTCAATACTCTTAAATGCATTAATTAATTTAATTAATTATCTATGGACAAATAAATAAAACTAACGATACACCTAAATTATCTCTTTAACGTAATGGTAATAACTAATAACAACAACCAATAAACCTTTGGGTGATCCATAAATGTCTTATAGCCAAAAACTTCAATTTACCCACAAGTTTTATATCTGTTATAAGCATCAAAATAGATGAATAATTGAATTTAAGTTGAATCATTATTTTGAAATTATTTATTCATAAATATTTGACCGCTTTTGCGATTAACAAATCTCATGTATGTAATTTCAAGAAGTATTTGAAACGATATTTTTCATTAAGTTTAGTTTTTAATCTCCGAATCCATCATCTTTTCTAATTAAAGAAAAAAACGTTACTTATATGAAAAATTATTAGTCCCTTAACCGTGCTCATGATACCACATGTAAGGATTTCATATGATTATAAAAACATAAATAATCTAATAATAATAAATCCTATCAATTAATAAAGATTGTAGAACTACATAATTTCCACATAACATAAATCTATAATAACTTAGTGAAGAAAACATACCACACTCCGTCATAATGTCTTCTTTTTTAAGGGCGGAAGTCTTAATTGTTCTTAATTGTTTTTTGAAAAACTCTTTTCTCTCTCCTTTTCCGTTATTGGTTTCTTAGAGAATAGAAAGATGGAGTACATTATTCTCTTATTAAAGACAACGAGAAGATCCATAATAAATTGTACAGGGAGTTAAACCCCTTTTAACATTTCATTGTGTAAGAAAAAATGTGTTACAATACAAATTCATTTCTCTATAACATCCAATTAATTTAACTGTTTAATATTTATGAAACTAACTTTTATTAAGTGAGCCCCAAATGAAACTTACAATTTAACTATAGAAAAAATATTAAAACGACAAATAACTCTAGATTTGGAGAATTTTGCTATAGCCAAACGCGAGGGAATAATCGTTTATATCAATACTGACAAGATTTTTCAGCAGGTAATATAAATATTCTAAGCATGCATTCTATTTCATCGTATCACATTCTGTTTTGCAAGACTAGAAAATCACCATCAATACCTTGGTCTAGGCGTGAGATAATTCTTTGTTCAATAGCTTGACTGTTTACAACTAGCTAATTAAGAAGTCTCAAATATACTAGTATTGTATCTTTGAAGTAGTCGTTGATTCTCTCGTGAGGTCATAATTTCTGCAAGCACATATATTAATGACAAAGAAGACCTTTATTCTAACTGAGAAAGAGTTACAAATTGTTTTCCGAAAATAGAATATAAAATTAACTTCAAATGATTAATACAGTATCAAACAACAAATAATATTGAAGTTTATTTTTAATGGTTAACAAAGTACCTAAATAACATACATACTAAACTATAGCCCAAACAAACTAATACATAATGCTAAACTTATATATATTATACCAAATGAATAATTAAAGTTCATTCCCTAACAACATATGCCATTAGCGCAACAAGCCAATAAAAAACAAGCACAAGATGATCAATATTTATTGTGCCACACTTTTTTTTCTCTGATCAATTGAAAAAGACAATCTTTTCTCATTATGATTTTTCATACCATATGGACCTAAGAAATTTTTATTCAGAGAAAATAAAAGAGAAATTGATAGTTATGTCAGGTTTTATGTTAATGAATTTTAATTTTAAGTAGGCCTTTTAAGTAATTGAGTCAATTTGTTTTATGACGTGGACTTAGCCATGTCGCATACATAATTTTAGAAATATATTTTTTCATTAATAAAAATTATACGGATAAACCCTTTTTATAATGATGCCAACATAAATGAGTCTATTTTTAAACGAATGCCATAAATTTACTATTTTAAATACTTTGATAATATATTCAAGTTTTCCCCCAATTTTTATTATATATATTATACATAGAGGGGAAAAGAAAATGGAAAAGAGATGACAATTTGGGGAATCAAACTCCCACTTATATTGGGTCTTAAGAATTGATATGGAGAATACTCTACTCGTTCATTTTTACTTGTCACTATTTGACTTTGACACACATATTTAAAAAATAAATTATTGATATATGTATTTTATGACACTATTCCTACTAATTAATGTTTAGTAGTGAGTCCTCAAGATGATACGAAGAATAGTATTTAACAACAAGAGTAAAACATGAAAAAATTATTATATTTTCTTAATATGTCAAATAAGTAAAAATAAAAATTTATTTTAGGAATAAGTGATAGGTAAAAATGAATGGAGGGAATAATATTTAATGCTAAGGTCAAAATATGTTTTTTATTTTTTTTATATATAAAAATAATAAGTAAAAATAAAAAACCTATTTTAAAACTAAGTGATGAGTAAAAATGAACGATTTTTTTTTTTCAAAAGACCGTCAACATAGTTATTTCATTAATAGAAAGTTAGAGGACTGTATATGCTGATTATATAATATGCAAAGGATGAAACAACATTGTCTCTTAAATTCAGGGGACCATTTGCTAAAAAAACTCACCAAAGACCATAAATCATAATGGTTGTATAGAATATGGTAAGAAAAGTCAAGAATTAGGAAGTAGTATTTCTTTGTCTTTTCTTAATTCTTCTCTCCACAAGGAAGAGAAGTTCAACCCTTTTTGGTTGATACAGCTGAAAAATTCACAAAAAAAAACTTTTTTTTTTGCTTGATTGAATCAAGAACTGAGTTGGGGTTTGTATAAAATTTGTATCTTTATGGAGAGGATAATTGGAGAGAAGTACAAGTTAGGTAGAAAGATTGGAAGCGGGTCTTTTGGGGTTATATATCTTGGTCTGTCTCTTCTTTTGTTGTTTATCATTTCTTGTTTTTTTTTTCTTGTTGTATTTTCAAGAATCTGATTGTTCTTTATGGTTTTTGCTAATTTTTTCAGCTACCCACATCGAAACTTTTGAGATTGTTGCTGTTAAAATTGTAAGCTTTCTTGCCTAGATTTATTCTCTTTCTTGAATAAGAAGTTGTTGTTGTTTGGCAGCTGTGTATATATCTGGCTATGCTAATCATTTAGTATAGGTTTGAACATTATGGGTGTGTTTGGTATTTGCTTGGTTGGTTGAAATGTCTGGATAACATTTTCTCTAGTAAAACAAGTTTGTTAAAAATGAGGAAAATGGCTTTAGTGATGGAAGTAGAGAAAACAAGTTGCATAAGTGACGATCCGAATCCCTCGAGCCCTTACTCTCCATCCCTTCACAGTTCCTGTCTCCATAGTATATTGCTAGATAACATATGAATGCTATAGGAATAATGTTTTCTTGCTTACTTAGAAAACACCAGGAAATATGTAAGAAATCCACTTGTTTTCCATGATGACATTTTCTAGGAATTCATTTTCCTTCATACCAAACACACTCTATAAGTCTCCCATCATGCTTATAGATATATGTACATCAGTCTGATAAGATTGATGTGTTATCTTTGGGTAGATAATAGTGGCATTTAGGTTAAAAGTTCAAAATGATGAATATTTGTCCAGAACCACAAGTTTTGATGTGCGGTGTGCCAAAGGAAAAAAGAAGTGTTCTATATGTCAAGCTTCAAGTTTTAGATGTTCCGCTTCATTTGTATTGTAATCTTTTGATCAATTTAGTTTTACATTGAAAAACACCAACTTGATGTCAAAAATTTATACAAAGTGAGCATGTAGCTTAAAGAACACGAATTTTAGAAAATCTTCATGCTCTTTGTTAAGTCATCCAATGCTGAGTATCATCCCATTACCCATAATTTCTCTCAAGAAAATGACATCCCATCACACCCTGCGTTGTTATTCCCAAACTTTTCTCCTCTCCTCTCCTCTGACTCCCCTCTCGTGCCAACTCCAACCAATATGATTAAATTGTAAAAGATTTCGTCTCTGCTACTTGGATATAATCTTATCTGTTCCCTCCCCCACTACAATATTATCTCTCCTCCTTTTTAAGGTATCGCCTGATTCCACTGACTTTTCTGCCAAAGAGCTTATGTTCCTGCTATTTAGGTGAATCCAACTCTATTGAACTAGCCTCTTTGTCCATAATACAGGAACCCTTCTATTTTGCACCACATTGTCCATACACATATATGATGTGGGAACCTTAGCTCATACTCCCTCACATCGATGCGGCAATGTGATGGAACCCCTGACTTATTTTTATCACATATTTGTGCTGATGAAATACGTGCCTAGGTGAACACGTCCTAATGATATATGTATTGTGAAAATTCATCATGAATTGACTAGTTTTACGCTGGCTGCTAACCTACCACAATCCTCCTTTTTTATCCGCGTTTGGCACCTGGCAGTCTGGCACCAACAATGTGAGCAAGCCCATACTGGCAGAGTTACTGAATAATCTGGCATAAGAAATTTCTCAACCTCGTTGCATTCCCAACCTTAGATGTCCTCCTTAAACTTATAGCACATGGTCCATCGATCATCAGAATTCAAGTAATCGTTTGCTGTAACTTCTATGACATCCACCGAACAATTGCCAAACCAATTACCTGAGAGTAGCATTCTCCTATGGTATTCTCTTGAACAACAGATCTTTTGAGATGTGCACTAGTATTATTATCCTCATTATAATCAATACGTACTAGTATCACTATCCTCATTATAATCAATGCATCTGGGGAACTTTTCCATTTCCTTTATAATTTGCTTCACTTCATCACTCAATAAGAAATTACCCCTCTGCCAGTCATCCATCGTCTAATAATCCATATTTGGTATTACTATCATCCTCAATAAAGTGCTTTCCTCTTTTGGAAATATTCATAAACGTTTCTGTAGTAGGGCCATCTAGAAGGCGGACATCCTTCTGATTCACCATCCCCCACTGAAAGTCGAAATAATTAACTTCCTCCATTCCAAATTATATCTCTTACCCCTTTTAATATGCATGAGAAATTCTTCATCATATCTCTTACTCCCTTTGTTTCTTTTTATATGTCACCTTTTTAGTTTGCACTTGCATTAAGAAATTAAGAAACTTTACCCTTCTACCCTTATTTAATGTTTTCTCAAGTCGAATTTTCAATAAATGATGAATATGCTAGATTTCAAAAATTAAAATGTATTTGGATGACTATTTAAATTTTTGACTTTATTTTTGGAGCCAAATTTTTTCACCAATTGATCTAAAATTTTAAATTTTTGTTAAAGCTTCAACTTTCAAGATTATTTTTATTTTTTCTCCATCTTTTATTTTTAATTTGTTTGTTGAGATTTCTTTTTCGAATTAAGATTTTATAGAATAGTGAATGGAGAGAGTAATTAATCAATGTATGAAGTACTCCAAAGAATATTAATTACTTATTAGTTTTCTTAGGTTGGTCAAAGTATATATTTTCAAGGCTAATTAACTAATATAATAGGAAGGAAATTGTAAGTTATACATTGATTTTATGAAATGACATGTATTATGGACCAACTATTTATAGAAAGGGATGACATATAAAAAGGAACGGAGCGAGTATCTTTTTGCAACATTTGCTTTCATAAAGCATTATCCTCTACTCCAAGTTTTGTCCCAAGTTCTGATATCTTGGGGCTTGTTTCTGAGACGCAATTTGGTATGCTCATTTGCCTATTGCTTCTTTGAGTTGGTAGTCGAGTCACCTCGTTTGTGTGGATTTATTACATAATTAACTCCTCTTTTTGTCATCAATATGTATGCACATGAATTTATCACATTGTCCTCCTAAAGATTATTGTTGAGCTGCTGGATCCTCCATCTGAAAGTAGGGATGGTAATGGGGGGGGGGGGGGGGGGCGGGTTGTGGCTTAACTTGCAAAAATTTCAACCCGCTCACTCCGCCGCGGATAACATTATTTTCATTTTCAACCCGCCCCGCTCTGCCCCACAAAGATCAGCCCCGTGCTGCTCCACAAAAGTTTTAAAATTTGTTTTGTTATAAAAATAAATTTCTACACAGTATTATAACTTAGATGCATTAGAATGATCAGATCTTTAATATTTTCATTATTCTACTTTACTGAGATGGTGATCATTACTGAATATTAATGACTGTTTAAAAAATTGGCTATTGACAGTGAAGGCATGAATAAGAGTTGATGATCTTAAATTGTCCATTGATTCATGAGCTCTCAAGTAATTGTATGCTGAGTCAACTCGTAATTATTCTGAAAACTAAAATCCAAAAAAAAAAGTAACTAGATTTTCATAAAATTATCTACAGTTACTTCCATGAAATTAGTTTAGAGAAAATCCATGCCCCGCCCCGCATTAGATTTTTTTCTCACACACAAAATTGAACCCGCCCCATTGCCACCCCTATCTGAAAGCATGTGATACTGATCAACCCAATGTAGTTTGTAGATTAATTTGATCCCATAATTTATCCTGCCTTTTCCATTTCTATAGCATGATGTATTTCCTGGTTTAGTCCAAACAAATAATCTTCCTTAATTATGTATTTTTCAAACAACACTTACAGTATAACTGATAAAATGCATCGAGTTGCGTGCAAGCTGGCCTCGGCATCACAATTGTAAAAAAAAATCATTGATATAATACCCAAATATTCGTGACATGGATGAAGGATGTGAGGATATCTAGTTTTAAGCAATGTATGAGTTAAAAATCTCAGTTGTGGTTGGTTATCAAAAGAAAAAATCTTAGTTGTGGTTGCTGGACAAACTGAATCAGTCATTTGACTCTGCTCTTTTTATTTACAGGAAAATAGGCAGACAAGACACCCTCAGTTGCTTTATGAGGCAAAGCTGTACACTATACTTCAGGGAGGAAGTATGTCTTCCTTGGTTACTTTATATGACAACATTTCCTTTTTAGTCCTTTCCAAAAAAATGACAACTTTCTTAAGTTGAAAATAATTTAACTTTATTTCCCATTTAACCCTTAATGTGAAGCTCTGCCACACAACTGTCACGGCGTGGTCAAGACCACAAGTTTCAAAAGTCTTATAGCCACACTAATGTTATGGCATGTTTATGACCATAAGTTTCAAAAGTCTTTCTTTCTTTTTTAAATTTCGTGCCTATTTAAACATTGCCATTTAAATTGAAATGGACCGAGTATTCATTATTACTTGTTGGTTTTGATTTCAGGTGGTATTCCTAATATAAAATGGCGTGGGGTTGATGGGAATGACAGTGTCCTCATTATTGACTTGCTTGGTCCCAGTCTTGAAGACCTCGTTGTACACTGTGGGAGGAAATTCTCGCTGAAAACTGTCCTAATGTTGGCTGATCAGATGGTAATCAGCATATTACATACCTCTGTTTGTTTTGAGTAATGCATGTTTTATGTAATGCCAAAGGAGGATTGCCTTTCTTTGGCCTTTATTTTACCTTTGGCTTTATTTAGTTGTTTAAGTTTGTGTGGTGTATGCAAGTTTGACATGTACTCTGCTGTCTCTAGATAGAGTATGTTGCAGAAATTATGTTTATCAAACATGCTTGTTATGAATGCCTTTAATATTGCTGCCTGTATCCCATGACATCTATCATGGAATTACACTCATAACTCTACTGGGTATTCTTTTCTGTGATAATTACAGATTACAAGAATAGAGTATTTGCATTCAAAAGGATTTCTACATAGAGACATAAAACCAGATAACTTTCTCATGGGTCTTGGCAGGAAGGCAAACCAGGTGATGACCTTTTCAGATAAGCTTCGGAGTCATTTTTTTTTTATAAGCAAGAAATCCCCGAGGACCAGTGGCACATGGTTCAAAACTCAGTGGATTACAGGCCCGCCCCTCTACCCTTCTCCACTTAAATACAAGGCTTTTGTCTGAGCCCGCGGCAGGATTGAACCCATGACCTGTACCTAAACTACACATCATACTCTGAACTCTTACCACTAGATCAAAGCCTAGTGGGGGTGGGGGGCAGAAGCCGCATAAGCTTCACGGTCTCATTTAACCAATCATTATTTTTCCTGGATATTCTGTTTTACCTTTGCTTTTTGTTTCTTGTTTTCCCTATTGACAAAACAGGTCTACGTTATTGATTTTGGACTTGCAAAAAGATATCGTGACCCCACCACAAGCCGTCATATTCCTTACAGGTGTGCCTATAATTGGTTTTATGCAACTTTCCTCTGGAAGTATATGATGTTTGGTGTTCAGTTATTCCCTTTTCATTGCTTTTTCAGTGACAAAACTTCATTCAAGTGAATTGAATCACTACTCTCAGATTTTATTTATTGTTATCATTTTTGTTTATATGATACTTGGTTCTTTGCTGTCATTAAGGAGTTAATGATTGGAAATGTGTGTATTGCTCGGAATTTGTCAAAACTGAATAGGTGTATCCTATTAATTTGTAGACAAATCCCACTAAGCTTCATCACCTAAATAATAAATGCCTTTTGCTGGTTTTCTGTTTCTTTCCCAATTTAAATTTTTTATGTTCGTTCCAATTACTTGACCAGTGGTTCTTGCCACTTCTTGGTGCTAAATTTATTCTTTCTGCCTCCTCTACTTTTACAGAGAGAACAAGAACTTGACAGGGACAGCAAGGTATGCCAGTTGCAATACACATTTGGGAATAGGTAAAATTCTGTTGTATGTTGGTTTCTTATCGCTGAGATTGGACATTGTACTAAAATACTCTCTTTTCAAAATCTCTAGAGCAAAGCCGGAGGGATGATCTGGAATCTCTTGGCTATGTTCTTTTATATTTCTTGAGAGGCAGGTGTGGCCACTTCTCCTCCACACTATTTCTTATTTACTACTGTTGATTTTTCTTTGGTTTGTTTTGTTCTTTTCTTTTATTGACATAATTAATTGGTTGACTTTCTCATGTAGCCTTCCATGGCAGGGTCTAAAAGCTGATACAAAGAAGCAAAAATATGACAAGATCCGTGAGAAAAAAGTATCAACAACAATTGAGGTCTATTTTAGAAAATTGGATGGCTATGTTCCTTTGTTTTTTAACTTGTGTGTATATATATAATATAAAGATGGTGTCCAGGCTAACTTACGTGCACCTGGGACTGATTCACTGAGTGCCTACTACATTGCTCCAGTATAGGTTAGGTACCAAGCATCTTGCATGTCAAGACTTAAGTAGATGGGAAGAATTGATGTCACCTCTATTTGGATCTAAACCATAGTTGCCAAGCTTGTCACTTCAGCTCTTTTATAGCTAAATGATCCCTTTGGGGGCGGATGACTAGATTCTTGTGCTTTTTGCTTTGAGTAGGCACATCTTTTATAGGTCAGACTAGAAGGGGCCTGAATAGATCGTTTTGTAACTTTTGTATAACTCTCATCCACTATGAGAATTTGGAAATGACCAGTAACTTTTTCCAAATTCTTTTTTTTTTAACATTTTAAAAAAAAGAATTTGGAAATGGCCTGTATTTGGCCATTTGAAATCTAAAGCTTCTTTGAGCATCAGCTAGCGTGTTCCATGCTTGCATAACCAAAAAAATAAATGATGATGTATCTCAAACTATTTTCGTGGTAATGGGTGCTATAAAAAAAACTTTATTAGGTTAGACATTCACAGTGGTTTCATTTCATTTAGTTTAATGGTAGTCAACTGACATTCAATTTCTCTCTACAGGTTTTATGCAAATCTCTTCCAGTGGAGTTTGCTTCATACTTGCATTATTGTCACTCTTTAACATTTGACCAGCGCCCTGATTACGGATTCCTGAAACGCTTGTTTCGTGACTTATTTACACGTGAAGGTACGGATTTTAAATTCAGATTCTAGCACAAGAAAAATGAAGTTTATGTTGCCACTGCATTTCTTACTGTACTCTTGACTCATCTTTTTGGGTCTCATATGATAACATAAAACAAAGAAGTCTGAAAAACATGTTATTGTAATCATGAAAATGTAAGATTAGGAGCATCAAAAGCTCAAGTATTGTGTCCATAACAATGCTACTATCGAGGGTAAACCTAAGCTCTGTAGACAAATTGGATTCTCTATCCAGAAAGATTAGTTCTTCAATTGTTTTGTTGCGTAAGTTTAGTACTACAAGTTTCTTGCAAATAGGCTTGATCTTTCTTGGGCTGAGTTCCAACAGACATGCATTCTTGTAGGATTTAGCAGTTATTCATTTAAGTTTTTTTTTTCTGAATCTGGTATTGTGTGACTACTGTGTTTATCTCATCAGGGTATAAAATGGATTATGTGTTTGATTGGACCATCTTGAAATATCAGCAGACGCAGAGGTCAAAGTCCCAGCTAGAACTACCTGTTAGTACTTTCATCACTTCATTTTTTGGCAGAAGTATTGTTTTCCTCGGTTTTAAATATTTTATTGTGTATGAGGACATCTGGTGTTGTATATCATATTTATAAAAAGTAAATTCAATTATTTCAATCCGTTTTGATATTATTTTCTCTGCCACTGGAAATTGCAGAGTCTGCATCCACTTTCTGTAACGACAGGTACTGGAGCATTGCCAAAAGCTTTAAATAAGCAAGGTAACTTGTCTTCCAGTTGCATATTAGCTCTTTTATCTGCTGATTCTGGTCTGCAAATATGACAGCCATTTCTGTAGAGTAGCATTGGCAATCTGTAGTATGGGGTTCTGTCAGTTTTCGGAGCTGCAGTATAGACAGAACTTATGGGATGTGCATGTGTAAAATAATTACTGTTTTTACCATCTGCAGGGGAGTTTTGACTTTTGACCTTTTCAGATGACTCCATTTCATCAGATTAAAACCTTGGGATCTAGCTCTTTGAATTAATAGAACTTTTACTTGTGAACTTCCCTCAAGTATGGCAGTTTTTCTCCATTTAGCTGACCTTAACCTTGTTATAGGTCCCTTCAATATCTGCGATGTAGAAAAGGAGTAAAATCTCTAATTATATATTTTGTTTGAGAGTTTTACTGATATTTAACTGGTTTTGTATCTTCATTTAGGAGGTAATATTGCCACACACTTAGCTGAAGCTTCAAAACAGAAGGTATCAAGTAATTTTGTACGTGGTGATGTATCAGCTACCAATCTGAAATCTGATTATCGTACTGGAAAAAATGTAAGTTCAATTAGGATAGAGACTGTTGTTGATTTTGTCTATCCCATTATAGTTACATCATTGTTCAATAGTGAGTGGCATTTTAACATAAAAACATTCGCCGTGTTCCATTTAGCAGACTTGTGTGTTGTATATGCATGTTGCAAACAATTGCTCTATTTTTCTAATTTGTTGCAGGTAACATTCAATACTTCTGGTCCTTCTACGTCGTTGGCTGATGCCTTCAAGAGAAGCTTCCCGAAACGCGAAGATTCAATTGAAGTTGGAAATGTAGGTCATGCACATAGTGGAAAAACTGGTGCTTCAAGCAGTAAGCTGCATTTCTTAAGCAGGATTTCTTCCAAGTGAACTGGTAGGAGATTTTTCTCCAATAAAATTGATTTTCTTTCCTTTAAATTGCAACATAAGCTGGGGCTTGTTTCCATTTACAGGCCATGGAATTAGTAAAGCTATTCTTTCTCTTTATTCTTTTTTTTTTTTTTTGGAAAAAAATTAGGGATTTTATGTGGGAGAAATGCAGAAGTCAAGGTCTACTTCGTGATGTTGAATTCACTTGAACCCCGTGTACCAGTAATGTATCCATCTCGAAATGACTATGAAGTACAAAGCATTGGATGTTACTAAAAGATGACCTATCAAAACTTGGTTGTCCTTTTAAGTTTTCTTCGTTTTGAATTATAGGACAGTGACTAAGTCAGCTACAGTTCACAATTAAGCTATGTGTACAGTGTTCTTTTCATACCTTTTTCTAATAGAGCATAAAAGTGACCTTCAAATGTTTGATTGTCTTATTTGTCTCTTGTCTGAATTTTATTTCTTCAATTCCTTTGCACAAAGCCTGGATTTTCATGTGCATAAGTTTTAATAGGTGCTCAAGTGCCTGAAAGCTCAAATCTGGTATAGAGCATTTCAGGTATATATTTAGTTGGTATTCAGGCTCACTCTCCTGGTCTTTAGCTGTGTATAATGTTAGAGCTTATTTGCAACTTTTCATGAATTTCAGACATTTAATGTCATGAACTTGATGATGAAGCCTGCCTTTGGTGTTGAAGTTCCAATGGGGCACCATCATGGCTCTTATAACTAATCAACCTTGCATTTGTTTATAATCCTATACTTGCCGCGGAGATGATGGAATTCTATAACCTGGACTCAGAGGTACTATGTGATTAGAGCCATAGCTTTTCTGCTCCTCTTTTTGTTTTATCTAATCATGTCTTGAAAACAATCTTCATACTACTTCATTCTGGTCATTTTCACTTCGACGAGGCTTTTCATGTATTTAGCTCAAGAATATCTTTTCATCTCTCCTTTTCTCCTCTTTAAAATATTGTATGGGACAAATAAGTCACATCATAGCTTTGATCATGTTTTGTCAAGAGGCTAGTTTGTTGAATTTGCTTGGAAGAACTCAACTTAAATACAGCAGGAGGCTTTCCTTATGTCTATGAAATAGACGATAGTTTCAGCTAGTTTTGACCATTAAGTTTCAAGCTTTTCCATAGCTTCATATTATACCATGACATGTATCATACCTGAAGGTTCCTTTCTTTTGGCGATGTTGGGGTGGGGTAGGGGTGTGTCTTTATCTTCATTTCCAGTACCAGATGATATTCAGAGATGGAGTAATTTGGGCTGCAAAGAACACAAAAGTGCTATTATTAGCGGCTGCAAGACAAGATACAATATTAGACAGGTGGTATGAATATTTTAGCGTTTTATTCTTGCATTGAAACTCACAAACACAAATCTCAGGTGCAGTGTTTTTGTGCCGAGTTGTTAAATGAGAAACAAGTTTGTCCGTCTAGTTATTGATTAGAACCTCAGCTCATCGGTTTATTCAATGTTCAGCTACTCTTTTACCTGCAAATACAGTGACAATGATACCACTGAACATACCAAAACTAGTCATCACTCCACCAGTATAGGGAATTTCCCACTGTAGCTTTCGGAGATTTGGTTGTGAGCTCTTTACAAACTTGTTTTAAGTTGCATGTTCTTTTTACAAGAGATCTTCATTTTTACACCCAAGTGATCATAAGAGATCATTTTCGCATAGCTTTTAGTTTGCTATCACTATAAAGGTTACAATTTCAAAATGAAATCAATTGTGAAGACATTTTTATCTTCATAGCACTCACCACTACAACGGGAAGAAATTAATTGGTTCTACATCTATTCGAATGCATTCTTTGATGCTATGTACTTGTTTTTTTATTAGTATATACAATCGAAGACAATGAAATAAAACAATATTAGTACAACCACATATAAGGTTATCAAGGGTAAATAACCCACCAAACGCTTCTTCTTTCCGCACATTGTGCATACTAAATCAACGTCTCTTATATTAGGGAATCACAAAAATTAAAGGCAAATGGCTCTTCCTAAACTTGTAATAATAAAGTGATAATTAAGGGGAAGTTGGGACCTCCAAGGACTTAGTGCTCCATTTGCCATCTCGTAAGACATGATTAGACACATAGTAATGATGAAAGTGTCAATTAAAGAGATGTGCTTTCTCTATTTTGTTGATTGCCTTGGAGTCATAAAACACCATTTTTAAGTACCATCTTTCTCTCTTGTTCAATCATTATTGCTTTTGGGTGTTTTTGTTAATGCTCACATAGCCATACGTAGTGTTATATAGCCTGAAATTTAGCAAAAGGTTACTTTACTAAGCATGATAAAAGAAAAGTATTGGTTAACCATGCCGCTTAGCGCTTGTTTTGTCTCCATAATTCCTTGAGCCAGAGGATACATTACAGTAAACTACAGTAACAATATACCTAATATAATCCCAAAGATGATGTGTACGTAGATGTTATTCCTATATTATGAAGATAGAGATGTTGTTTCCATAAATCATCAGCTCAAGCAAAGCATTTCAAAGTAGGCATGAAAAAGGAATACATCACTACTAAAGTAAAAATCATTTTGGCTGAAGTACTATTTCGTTTTCACTACTTTTGGAAAACCAAAAGGTAAAAAAAAACTACTTCGAACAAACGTCATATGAAAATTCACTTCCATCCTTCACCATTTAGCTTAAAATGTATAAGAAAAAGCAGATGCCCCTTTGATCATCTAGTGCTGCACACACCATGTATTTTAAACAGTTTTTTGAACTTCAAAAATAGGATTATAACTCAAGGGTCCCTATTTGTTAGTCATGATGAAGCCCGCCGTTCAAGAACTAATCTTTTAGACCCTTTTATGTAAAAAGAAAGACAAAGGGAAGTTGGAGACAAAGTTAATACTTTAAAACTGGGTCCTGTCCATATCCAGTTTTAGAATATATGTATCGTAGTCTTTCACTTAACTCAGCTTCTTTTTGAATTTTTAAGATTTCAAAGGACTTTTAAACTTTACTGTGGTCGTTTGGTTGGGAACAAGTTATCTCGGGATTAATTATCCCAGACAAGTTGTCCTAGGATAAGTTATTCCATAATGTATATGGAATAACTTATCCCATCACTAAGTTATAAATGGTGGAATAAATAATCTCAAGACTGTCTAATATCTCCAACCAAACGCAGGATAAATTATTATATCTAATACCTCACCACTATTATATATATCATACTGCTTCCTACAACTTGTATACTATGTTAACTTTCTTCGGTATCAGGAAGATTGATATAGGATAAAGTAAGTCCAGTTACAAGTTAAAAAACATTCACAAATTTTGTACTAGTTAATAACTCACTGATCTCCTCCTTTTGAATGATTATAATGGAGACGGTGAGCTCTTGTGGTGTTAAATGCAAATCAAATAGGTTGGAAGGGATCAATGAAGACGGTGCAGCAAATTGGCTACCAGGGGCATGCCCTCCACCAGAAACTCCTACTGAGTCTATGGAGTTCCTTGCAAGATCATGGAGTCTGTCAGCTAAGGAACTCTCTAAAGCACTTTCTCACACGAAACAAACAGGTTATCTAGACGAGAAGATGTCACTCTCTTCATTACAAGTGCAACATGAAAAGACTTCGATTATAGAGGAACCTGTAAGCATCTCTTCCTTAAAGCTTGTGTTGTTGTTCGTTTATACTGTTATGGAAATGTTTACTTCATTGTTTGCTTTCAAGTTTCTGCTCTTATTGTCTTTTTGTTGCAGAAAGAAGAACCACTACCTAACTCTGATAGCCCTCCAGTTTCTCCAAGGGGAAGTGATGATACAAAGGTAAAAGCAAGGAAGAACCAAGAGGGGGAAAGGGGGTTCCTATCTATTCTAGCACATGCACGAGTGCAACTAAAGATTTTGGATATTTACATCACTCTTTGAAATTATAAATAGGCTAGAGGAGTAACAGTAGTGATGTGCCATTTTGCTGAATTATAATAATACAGATTAGGCACTACAATAACGAAGCATGTGTTTGGCTGAAAAAGCAACCACAAACTCTTCATCATCATTTTGTGAATCCAAATAGGTGGATGGAAAACTTATATTGGAGTGGCCTCTAGGTTGATGGGAATACACAACTTTTTCCTCGTCTCCCAAATCATTCTTTAACTCTCAGCTTTGTACTTAGCTGAATAACTATACTTGTATTGATATGTGCAGGAATTGTTTTTACTACATCAGGCACTCAATTCAGATTTCCTCTCCAGTCATCATTTGCTGAAAGCTGGGGTATACAATTATTTTGACAATAACTTTACTGATTTGTCAGAACAATCACGACTGAACTGGCATAATGCAGCTCTACAGGACCGTGATGCGTGGCAAGACAATGGGTAGGTGGCTGAAAGATCAAAAAGAAAAGAAAAAACAAGAGCTTAGAACTCACAGTGCCCAGGTGCACGCAGCAGTTTCAGTAGCGGGGGTTGCAGCTGCAGTGGCTGCTCTTGCAACCTTATCAGTAACTTCTCCAGAGCAGTCCATAACCAAACACAACACATCTTCAAAGATGTCAACTGCAATTGCATCTGCAGCAGCTTTAGTTGCATCCCACTGTATTGAAATTGCAGAGGATATGGGTGCTGAACAGGATCAAATTTTATCAGTTGTAAATTCAGCTATCAATGCAAGAACTAGTGGAGACATCATGACTCTAACTGCTGGAGCTGCTACAGGTATTAATCCAACTGGTCTCGGTGGCCCATTAATCTAAAGAGAGCACAAAACCAACCAATTTGAAAAATAAATACAGCTCTTGTATTCTTCTTTACTGTGGCAAACTTTGCATACTAGGCAAGCTGTTCTCCTGTGGACCATGTAGACTGCTGCTTATTAGCAGAACATAATCTGATACTCCTCGTTTTCCAACTGTTGCTGCTAAATGATCCGTAGAATATTTGGTATCTATAGGGATGCAAACAATTCTGCTCAACTGTTTCATCATAACATAAGAAAGCTTAAACTGGTAACAATAATCTCTTTCATTGGCATTCACTATTACAGCATTGAGAGGTGCTGCCACTCTAAGGGCGAGGCTACAAAAAGGAAATGGAGCTGCAGCTGTTGCTCTAGCTGATGAGTGTGTCGAAGGTAACAAAGAATCAACTGTTACAGCAGCTCTTAGTTTTGTTGCCAAAGGGGGAGAACTGCTCAAACGTACAAGAAAAGGTAATATGAATTGAGGAACTACACTTACCTTGCAAGAGATATTGCAGTTGTTTTTTCAACAATGTTTCTGTTCATGCAGGAGATCTCCACTGGAAACAAGTCTCTTTCAACATAAACTCAGATTGGCAGGTAATATGCAGATTATACCATATAAATGGATATACTGTCTATTAGAAAAGTGAACTGTGTTTCATTTCATTAGGTAATGTTAAATCTGCTCAGCAGACATTCTAAAGTCCTCTTATAAGCAGTTAGATTGAAAACAACAAACTTTACTTGTGCAGCCCACATGGTTGTTATTTCATGTTTTCCCTATATCATCATAACAAAAGTGTGAATATGAATCTTGGTAGCAGGTGATAGCTAAAATGAAAAGCAAGCATATGGCAGGAACATTCACAAAGAAAAAGGAATGTAAGCACAAACAAATACTCCCTCTAGGATCAAATTGTCTAAGTGATCCTTTACACTTTCATCTAAATTGGTGCTTGATGAGTGCGCAGGTGTGGTCTCTGGAGTCTGTTGTGACATACCAGCATGGCTTGGACGAGACGAGGAACATGACGAGCAGAAGTGCTACTTTGGGATACAAACAGCTGACAGGATGATTGAATTTGAATGCAGAAACAAAGGGGAGAAACAAATGTGGGTGGATGGGATTCAACAAATCTTGTGCTGCCGTATGATCATGACATGACTTTGGATGAACGTTTCAAAAGAGAACAAAACAGTAGATTTTAGAGCAATTGACAATGTGTGACTTCCAAACTCTAAAATACAGCATCAAATCAGAGAAGCAGTGAATTGATTTAAGCTAGTACATCTGTATAGGGATAGATTACATATTGGAAAATGGCACTACAACGAGCCATTCATGGTTGTTTTTATATAAGTAAAGCTATCTGCGGTTCATGCCGGAAATAGATTATCTGGATGATATCACCGGAAAAATTGTGATAAATTATTCAGAAACCTACTGCAGGATTGAGATGTTTGGGTTAATACTGCATATGTTCACTCTAATTCCTTCATAAAATCAGCATTATCAACAAAAACCTGCAAGACAACAAATGTAAATGACTAAGATGGAAAGCAAATAAAGAAAAAACTTTTATCCTTCCTGTTCTGATACCTATCAAGTGTTCTACACTGAAGTTAAGCATTTTATTCCATCTCTGTTACATGGTTTGAAGTAGTCCTCCCTAACTTGATTCTAACATGACATCATTTCACAAGCCAGAAACCTTACACCAATCACCAACCTTATAGTGATGTATGTTTTTGCCATTTAGTGATACATCCTATGTCTCAATTGAACAGATCTAGATATTATCCAATATACTTCAGTTTACGATTGCAGAAATAATGTTTCAGCGATCAAATTTTGAATCCTTTCAAACAATAACATCTGTTTTTCCTAAGTTCAATAGGTGCTGACATGCACCATGCTACACCAAAAACTTAGTTGGTCAAATTAACATATGAATTTTTAGGCAATAGAGTGTCATCTGTTTTACACACATTGAAGAAAATAATGTCACTGCTGCAGATTTGAATAAAGTTTTTCTCTCTCACCCAGTGTATGGGGTTACAGTGACTAGAGGTATTGTTTATTCTACGCGGTCCTAGCCAATTGGTGCGAGTGAAGGTCAGCGAAGGGAAGTTTTTAGTGAGTGATTGATCGTTTTATAACTTTTGTCTTTGTCACTTTCCTCAAGTAAAGCTAGAAGATAGTCAATATTCAAGGTGGATATCGGCCTTCAAATTGTAGATACTTTTAAACTAGTACTCTGACAAAATAAAGCATGAGATGTCTAGAAACAAGTTTTGGTGCATTGTGTAATGACGGAAAGGAATCTGCCAGTTCATGCCAAAATAATCATAATTGTTGAAGACTTACTGTCTTCCAACCATCAGGATCAATGCATGCCATAATCTTGGTGTTTATACCCGGCAAAGGTCCTGGTTCAAGTACAATTTCCCCACCATACAGTTTTATAGCTTCTGCAGTCTTGTAGACGTCATCTGTTCCTACTGCAATCTGCAAAGATATGGAATGTTCCTTACAAGTTGAGATCTACAGAGTTTTTCTCAAGTCTGGGAAAGAATCTATTTTATTAATTATAATTTCAAATGAGTTTGCTAACGTTACTTATGTTAAACAAAACAGCGAGCAATAATATGTTTGAATGGCATTACCTGAGCATAGCCATTTCCTTTATCATAGCTTTTGACACCATAAATATATGTCAACTCCAGAACTGTATTTTTATCTTCAGGTCCATAACCCATGACGGCTATTGTGTTCTGAGAACTAGTGTTAATAATTAACAAACAGAAGAGAGGGACAATCATAAACTAGCATTAAGGAAATGCCCAAGTAAAAACAAATGCAATATATCAAGTGTAGCAAGCATTACTTTAATAAAATCTAAAGGAGAACATAAGAACAAAACCCATCCTAGTTTAGGGACCAAAACTAGCATGGCAGAAATCGTCCACCACCTTGAACATGAAGTATGTTTGCAAAATCGATGGAGAGAAAACCAAGAGCAAAAGGAAACACCAATGAGAAGTTGTTTTATTAAAGGTGTGGCAGCCATAAACCAAATAACTAAGATTTCCGCTCTCAAATAGCTTAAACTTTTACATGAGGTGGTTCACACAATTAAACAAATGAAAGAATTAGAGTATTCAATCAAAAATCACAAAACAATGAGTGGAGTGACATTTAAGACCTTTACGAACTTCCATTACAAACCCCTTTCGAAGCCCTTTTATACGAGACAATATATAACTACACACGCTTTCTTACATGTAATCCCCTCTAGGTTAATACCGAAAAGAAGAGAGAAGACAGGCTTATTTAAGGTTGGCTCTCATACGATATACAATAATCCAAGCATCTAACCCAAAGCCTCAACGCATGAATTGAGTGACCCAATATGTTTATAGACTCTATTGATGATGCCTTTTATACCCAATATAGGACTCTGTGTAACTCAACAAGAGGATTGCATAAGATTCAAACAAGAACAACATAACCACAGATTTTGCAAAAGAACCTATAAACTCACTTTGTTGTCCGGATTATCTCTTTTTCGAAGAAGCTCCATGCCAAATGCCTTGAAAAATTAATCAACAATGAAGATTTAGTGTTTCTTGCAATAAAAAACAACAAGTATGTACCAGAACTTTCATCCAGCTAATCAGTTTACCTTCTTATAGAAATTAATGGACTGGTCAAGATCTCCTACACGAAGCATTACTTGACGGAAAGGTTCAAGAGTAGGCCCTCTCTCTAATAGTTCAAAGTTGTAGCCATCAGGATCTTCCACGAGGGCAACTATAGGTCCTCCATCTTTAGCTGGACCAGGTTCCTGGACAATCTTCCCTCCCTTTGCTTTTACTAGGTCTACCATTTTATCAACCTATGTGGAAAATTCAAAAAATAATTGTAAGGAAAAAAGAGAAAGAAATACAATTAGAACATTTCTAAAGGTGTCTAACTAAAACACTGGTACTCCTCACGGAAAGATGTATGATAGACTGATAGTCACCAGCAAGTAATGAGTAGAGTAACTTCTAAAACCAAGATCAACCAAAGAAGGAAAAAGGGAAAAGATAATCAATTCCTAGGAAATGTCCCTAAATGCCTGTAAAACTTTCCTGATCTTAGTTTACTTGGTAGTATGACATCAGAGAAGTATAAACGGAACCAATGAATTTTTCATATTATGAACAACTTACATCCTCAACAGCAATTCCAAAATGACCAAAACCAGTTCCAATGTCATACTTGTCAACTCCATAGTCTGAAAGCAACAGGGTAAAGTACAATGACTATAACATCCTAAAGCACAATAAAGGATTTTCGAAGAAAGCACAGCGCCAACTGCTGGCTATGAGGAGCCTTACTGTAAGTAAGTTCAACGGCAAAATTTGATTCTTCAGGTCCATAACCAAGAAAAGCATTTGAATAGCCCTCCTCTGGTATGCCTCGTTTCCTTAACAGCTTCATTCCCAAGCATTCTCTGTAAAACCTGCATCGCAAGAACAACTCTGGACTCCGGTACCTAGTTGGTAATATGAAACATAGTACTGAAGCTTCAACTTTTTTCTACGTAATAGTAAACTTACTTAATCGTCTTGTCCAAATTCCCAACACGATAAACGACATGAAGCATTCTTCTTTTGTCCTTCTTGATCCACTCTGATGCAGTTTCATCATTTAGGGCAATATTTGACTGCGCCAGTTCAGCAATCATTCCACTTTCGATCACTTTCCCTTCAGCGCTAAGAGATTCAGGTGCTTTTCCATTGAATAACTGTGACTGGGTGATGGCTGAATAACCAATGAAGTTCAGTAAGTCATTTACTAATACACCATTGTTCAGTCTTTATTTTCTGTCTGATCTAAGTTATGGTTAGATCCAAAATCTCAACAGCTCTATAGTCCCTTGGTCGATATTTTTTGTGCAACGAGTGTTGCAAAGAACTTTGTGTTCATTCAGGTACAGCCGATACCTCCTACATTTATTTGGCAGTAGGGTGCTGTCAAAGAGAACATGTAACCAACTATACAATAGGCTTTATGTGAGCTTAGTTTTGCTCAACTAGTTCTATTGCATATTTGTCTGCTACACCTCGCTCGACTATTAGAAAAAATAATAGGAAATATAATTGAAGAAGAAGATGCCTTTGAGGCCTGTAATTAATTTCTTTAAAAAGATATTGCTCATATAATACTGGGATAAATTCAAACAAATTCCTTCAAGATACAACAAAGCCCTTTGTTTATACCTGCAGATTTTTTTTAGGCTAGTTCTAGAGAGTCTTTATGTTAATAGAACTTAATAGATGATTTTTCATAACAGTCACGAACAAATGACTTTTCATAACAATCATGTTGTTTCATGAATAGACATTCATATGTCTGTTCAATTTAAGACCTCTCTCTATATACACAAAATATACAACATTGACATCCTATAACATGTGATTATCAAATGATCAGTTACAGCTAATTAAGTTAGTTCATCAGTTCAATGAAGTTTGCTACATTTTCTAGTTTTCTAAGAATTGAAAGATCACCATGAAACCCATTAATCAAATACTAAATTTTATCCAAGTGATTTTCACAAAGTGCAATCTTAGGCTCATGAACTTACATTTAGTAATGAGTTGACTACCAATTCAAAAACAACAACAAACCCAGCGTAATCTTGCAAGTAGAGTCTGGGGAGAGTAATGTGTACGCATACCTACAAAAAACCTAAAGCTAAAATCTAATTCTGAGCATTACCAATTCTAGATATGGTGCATTTTCAGCACAATTTGCAGTACAAAAGAAGAAATGAAATGCAAGAACCTGTACCGAGTTGAAATAAAGCAAGCCTACGAGATGAGTTATAGGCACAAGGCACAATGATACTGCACCCATTATTAGTTGGAGAAGGAAAAATGGACTTCAATGGCTGTTGAATTTTTGGGGAAAATATTTGTAGAGCCATTTGTTTTGAATTAAAACTAAGTTCTGTAACACCTCTGTCCTCTCCATCTATCAACCTTTATCCTAACATTATTTTGATGATTTATAGGTATGGATGTGGATAAAATAATAAGGGTATTTAGTAAACCACCTCTCTATCTTCTATCTCTAGTCTACGAGATAATAATAAGGTCTATGCATATTCTACTCTTTTCACATTTTATTTGTGAGACGTCACTGAGTACGATGTTGTTGTTGTATTTATTGATAAATCAAATCAAGAATAATTTCAGAGATCTTCGAGCAGGTTTGGCTTGGTAACCAAAAATGTTTAAATGATCTATATTCTTCAAAAACTATCCTTGTTTTTATAACCGTAGTGTCAAGGTCATCTTTGGTATACCTTGATTAATTTTATGATATGTGTCACATCTTAGCAATAATTATCAGATAACTCTATTCACCTAAACTAGAATAGATAGAAAGAAATCACCAAGTATTGCAATCTCATAATTCTTATTCATTTCATTGACCACTTGATCACATCTTGGACGCAAAAATCTACCCCATTGTGACATCAAGTTTTGTCTATCTCACACAGAAACACACGAATTTAGCATAAACAAAAATGCGACAAATATTTAAAAAAAAAAACAATTGGATTACCCATTGGAATTGAGGAGCAATGAAGCTCAATTAATAACAGTAGCCCTCCAAGTGATGCCCATTTTATTATTGATTTCATCTCAACAATTTAGTACGACGATCTCCCCAAATCTGCTAACTCAATTTTATTAACAGAAGCAAAAATGGCCCAATTTGTGATAACAATTTGGAAGGTATATAAAGATAATAATAAACAAGATATGAAGAAGAATATGACAATTGAATTAACAAAAATGAGTATAGAATTTAAGGGCTTATGAACTGATTGGAGAAAAAGAACAATTCTAGTGTGTGAAGGATAAAGGATGCTTTAGAAAGGGTTTAAGCAAATTTTGTAAAATTACTTATTTATCATTAATATTTTAAAAGAATGTGTTAAAATGATATTTTGATAAAATTAATTAATTAGAAGAGTTTAAACTTTAATATGAGTAGAAAGAGTACATTTTATTTCAGCAAGAGCAAAGAATTAATTTTTTATTTACATAAGAGACCTAGTTTTTCTTTATAATATTGTGTATCTAAAAACAGTGTAGTGTCACTTCATTGAAACAACCAAAAGTTCTAATTTTAATATTTGTTTAGAAAAAATAAAGTGTTTGATTTAGCTTCGAGAAAATAGCCAAAAGCCCCTCTAATTTATTACCCAATTCTCAACTACACACTTATACTTTACGAGGGTCCTATCACCCCCCTGAACATTTTAAAAGTATGATATATACCCCCTTAAAAACTCACGCCCAGATTTGTATCAAAAATTAAGTGGCACGCGCTTGCCACGTAATTTACCTTTTAAAAAATTTTTAAAATATTATTTTTTCCTTTATTTTACTTTTTCTTTTATATTACCCTTCTTCTCTTTCTCTTCTCTTTCCTTTCTTGCTCTTTTTTTCTTTACTTTGATGAAATGATTTTTCAAACTAGCAAAGCAAGCTCAAATTTAAAAATTCTTGAGTGAACTTTTCTTCATAAACCTTCTATACATCAATTAAAAATTCATCATGATTTTTGTTCAATAAAACAAAAGAATTTAAAAAGGTTGATTGATGGTAAAAAGTTTTACCATTTGATGTTGTTTGGTAGGATATGCAATGAATGGGGTTCATTGAAGCTTAGTGATGAACATAAAAGAGTGATAGTTTTCAATATTTGGAGACTTTAGATTTGATTTTTCAAAGTGGGTTTTGAATTTTGGTTGAAATTATTGAGAGCTTAGCAACTTTAAAGATGACTGCGGTGGTTGGGTCAGGCTAACATAACTAAGGAAACTTATAAATTTCACTCAAGGGTTCCTAAATTTCTCCATTAATGACACTAAAATTTGATCCTCTTGACTTTCGATTTTAATTTTAATTTTAAGTTATTGTCAAACTTTCAAATGGATCTACCGTGAAAAAATTGTGATTTGAGGATGAAAATCCGCTTAATGGTGGGAGGTTGACGAAGGACTTGGTGGTGGAGCTGAATTTCCGCCGAAGCTGCTATGGTGAAGAGAAAAAAAAAGAAAAAAAAGGTAAAAAGAAAAAATAAACTGAAACTGAAAGGAAACTTATTTAAAAAAAAAAAAACAGAAAACCAATATAAACTAAAAAATAATCTAAAAATTAAAGTTTTAATTATTATTTTTACTTCTCACTCTTTCAAAGAGAGTGAACTACACTTTCTTTGCCACCTCAACATTCAGGGAGCAAATAATTCTACTTTAAAATAGTTTAAGGGGGTAGTAGGACTCCTGTAAAGTATAAGTGTGTAGTTGAGAATTAAGTAATAGATTAGGGGGTCTTTTGGCCATTTTCTCATTTAGCTTAAGAGAGAAAATAGGTGTTTTGGTGGAATAATGAAAAACATTTTTTAGAAGCTATAGAATTAGTTTTTTCTCAAAGTGCTTTTTAGAAAATTACTTTTGAAAATATATAATTAAAAATACTTATTAGAAATTCAACTAAATATTATTTGTTGTTCAAAAATAATTTTTAACTTAATTTCTTTTTCTCAACAAAACTTAAAAAAAAAGAATGTTATGCTCTCTCTCAGCTACTCTTTAATAACTAATTTCTCACTTTTAATTTTGCTCAACTTCACGTACTCAGCCTGCGTCCCACATAAAATTATTTTGTATTTCATTCCTCATTCGCAATAAATACATGTAAGAGCAAAACATTTTACGTTATCAATATAAGTTAGTGATGGAGTGACGAAACTGTTTCATCTTTAATTAGAAACTTCAAATTGGTATTATGGATATGAAAAAAATCTTTTTGAAGACGTCACCACTCAAAATGGATCATGCAAACATTCTCCATTACACTCATTTCCATCTCGTTTTGTTTTCTCAACACAGTTTGAATGGCTCTAGGTTGTTAGTTACATAGCTTTATGTATGTTTTAACTAATAATATAAGTCATATATATAAAGGAAAAATCACCCCATATATATTTAAGGGTCAATATTATTGGTTTTAAATTTATTTTTAAAATATTATTGCTTATAACATTTTAATTGAGGGTTATAACAAATCACTTTTTATTTATAAATCAATTTAATTTCACTTTATTAATTAATTAGTCTTCTATAATTATATTTTTATTATTAAGTGATAAAAATAAAAAATCAATATAATTATCTCTTACACATTTTTAGGGATTTTACCTTGATTTTTGTTCTCTTTTTACTTCTTTTTTAACTGTCTTCTATAGTTATATTTTTATTATTAAGTGATATAAATAAAGAATCAATCATAATTATCTCTTACACATTTTTAGGGATTTTACTTTGATTCTTGTTCTTTTTTTACTGTCACACCTCAAACCCCACCCCACCTCCGTCACCACGTCTTTTCTAGTCTTCTCACACGCCATATCAGCACCCCACCACCCCCACGTTAAAAAAAATCATTTTCTCTTTCACCTCTTCTCTCATCTCTTGTAAAAACCGTTTCTACATCTCAATATCACCAAAAAATCTCATTCTACAAAAGGCCAAATTCAAAATAATAAGAATCTAAGTTTTTAGGATTTTTGATAAAACATGTCGAATAAACCTGAGCATACTCCTAGAAAGAGCCCCAGATTAGTAAAAGCGAGTTCTACTGTTGAAATCGAGGCTCCGGCCTTTAACATATTGACTCAAACACTGTCGCCAAACAAGAATGCAAATCCGGTGAAAAAGGTTGTTACCGCTCAAAAGAAGAAACAAATTCAGGAAAAGGAGAAGAAAAAGTGAAGCAAAGAACATGCTCTGGATACTAGCAATTATCCTACACCAAAACTACGGAAATCAAATTTGAAATAGTTGATTGCAGCTTAGACTCTTAATGGTTATATGTTTTTTTAAATTTTTGAATGATATATATTTGTTTTTGCTACAGTTTTTTATAACAATATAATATGCACTGTTTTACATTGTCAAATTTATTCTTTTAGTAATGTGTTCCAATTAGATACCAACTTTATACATCTTTATTTTAAATTTGTCAAAAGCTTCAAGTTAGATACCAAGTGTATACAATTTGAATACCAATATTGGCCAGATTTTTATTGGACTTTAGTATTAAAAACGCCTCATAAACATAGTACACCACAGTTGTATACATTATTACAATTAACTAGTTCTGTTAAAATATGAATTACAAATTGTTTCGTATAATTTTGAAGTACCAGCTCTATACAAACTGCATATAAATTAGATACAACATTAACTAATTTTAGTTTGGATATCAGTTTGAAACCAAATGAACACCAAATAAAATCACATGAAATAATTTTATGTTGGCTTACATTGTATCACATTGATCTCCAAATTGAAAAATTAAGAGTGGCATTAAATTGGTATCCAATTTGTATATAATTGATTAATTGGTATCCATTTGTAATATAATTGGTATTTTTAACTTGAAAATTTAAGACAAAAAACTTAAAACTAAAAAATGTATGAAGTTGCTATCCACCTTGTATAAATATTGTAAAATGAATCTGAAAATGTAAAACAATGATCATTATCTATTGTATCCATCTCAATTACATCTTGTTTTATATTTTTTTCAAGTGGGACACCAAGTGGATACCAAATGAATATCAATTGTAAATTGCATTAACTAGTATCAGTGGGAATTCAGTTGCATACCAAATGGACACCAATTGCATACCAACAATACTTAATAAACTACTCACTATATATTTGAAAAATAATGAGTACATTGTCACAATTAAAACAAAACATACATAAGTTTAAAACACAAAATAAAACAAAACATGATTTTGTCACAATTATAAATTATGATATTTTGGTGCAGGGTAATTTGAACATGTATTCTTGTTGTGTTCTTCTCGACGACATGTACTACATGTAACTTTAGACCTTTTGAATTTCACATCAACAAACTTCTAGCGTTTAAGTTGCAGTCTTCCTACAGTTCTTTTTGAACAAGGCGACAACTACTAAGGCTTAGACACATAACTTGGTATATCTCACGCGTACTCTCGCATGTTAGAGGTTCAATAGGGATC